>NC_081240.1:4534181-4856681 GCF_902713425.1 Acipenser ruthenus | reverse complement strand
CACTTTTCTGTGTTCATGTGATCTGGAACATTTAATCTAATAACAATAGTAGTTTTTTTGTTTGTTTCAAAAGGCATTATAAAAGTTATCAGTAAAAAATCAGTTATCTGTAACCAGGAGAAAAGTTTAAATATGTTTTATTCTTTTTTGCTATGGTCATGTGTGGTTATGGTTATGTGCGTTTGTGTTATAGATGTTATGTGTGAAATGTAAAAAAGTGAAGATGTTGAGGACTTCATTAGAAGACAATGTTTAAATTATGTCGTCTCTATTTATGAACATGGTTAAAACTAGGGCTACTTAAAAACAGATTTATCAGTTTGACAATACAAGAAAACAGACATGTTTGCAAATGTTAATACATTTATCAGTAATTTTATAAACACGTGTTTATTGCATGTAGCTATTTTAAATTGTCTCTAGTTCAAGCATTTCAGAATAGTAACAGTGATGCGATTTGGTAAAAAAACACAACTATCATTTGCACCACTTCTTTCTGAAAAGATAAAGACACCCATTAATGTGAGAAAACTAGAAATAAGCAACATAAGAATACCTAAGAATTCAATTCCTGAATTTCAGGTTGAGTAACTTCATTGTGTGTGTTTATTTTTTCATGGATAATGGTATAAATGGAGTAAATGTCTTTGTGAATTTCACTCTAAATGTTATTCATTTCTAATATAATCAAGCATTAATCATTGTATCTTATTATGTGAACGTGTCAGAGACACACATACCTGTCGAAACCAGCAGCACGTCTCCAAGTGCAAAAACTGAAAAACAAATTCATCATTTTCCAAATAAGAAATGTAACATTTCAAATTTTCCTACATAAAAAAAACACGCATCAAAGATATAATACTTACATATCATGATTAAGTTCACTTTCCAAGGCATATTAGAATGCTGTTGAACTAATTTTTGAAACTAACGCTATACAGTTCCTCAATCTGTAACACAACTAAATGTAACAGTGCATACTATGAGATTATAATACAGTAATGGAAACTCATGCGCACTAGAAATGTGTGTTTCCGTTATGCAACTACTGCATTGCACACACTGTAAGCCCACACATGTGGCAATCAAGGTATATCAGTTTATAGGCCTGGATTAACAGCATGTGAGTGGCTTTTAAAACAAGGTGTTCTGTGGCGGGAACTGTTTATATTTGACTATTTTTATTTCAACATCATTTCTTATAAGGCTGTATCAGGTGGGGGCGGGGAACTTTTCTTTATAAACATGTTTACGAATGTTTATGTGAATGAATTATTGTTAGTAGTTTAATATTGATGTCATCTTATTTATTGAAAATTAATTTTAAAAAAATAAAGAAAGAAAGATGATGCGCAGGATCTCTGTCCTTTATGGTGTTACTAAAGCGGTTCTGGGCCAGAATGTGTTAATGACAGTGGTTCTCATTCCTAAAACATTCTTCTAAAGTGTGTGTAACTTTCTCTGCTGTTTTTTAATACAACTGTATTTATTAAAATGCCATTCTGGGCCATTCCGGCTTTTACTCCATTCCAACAAATGTTAACCTATTTAGTGTGGTTCGGGGGAGGGAGCTAGGCTCCTCCCTACCCTCTGATCTCCTATCATCAATCAAATCTACTTCCTATTTAAACATTAGTCACACCCTATTCCTCCGTCTTGTGATTCTTTGTTTTGGTTGTGAACCGAAACAGATAACAAGACCCCCATCAATTTCTTTTAGAGTAAAGAATTTAAGAAAAATCAAGTATGGTGTACTTACCACACATCTCTTTCTCAGATTCGGAGATTTTCGAAGATAACTTCTTGTCTGTGTCAGAACATTGTCCGACAGCTTTAACCCAGGGTATGGTCAGCCCACCATTCTTTCCTCTATCAGACGTCGCCGTAACTTGTGAACAGGTGCCTTCCGAGCAGGACAGCATACTACCCACCGTCCAAGGAGCCAATCAACATCGATCTAAGTGGCTCCGGGCCCAGGATATACCTCCAGAGTGACTGTACTTTAAAGACTGGACTCAACAAACTCAGAAAGATCCTCCTCAAAAACGGCAGTGAGCAATCAGGAATCTCCTTTCATTTTCTATTGTAATTCCATCTCAGCAGAACCAATTTTTCCACCCAAGAAAACCCGCCAGCTGCGCTCGGCTGTCTCAGACCAAGCTACTCCAGTAGCCAGCACATCAGGTCAGCAAGCAGCCGCTCCAGTCAACGAAACTCAGCAGGAACACTCTTGGATTTTTAATTAAATAAAAGTATTCATGCCACCATTTGCGGATACCTCATCCTCAGTCAATACCAAACTCAACTTGGATAAACGGGTGTCCAACATCAAGCAAGCGAAGCAAGGTTCCGCAGTTAAAGTATTTTCTTCCATTCCTGCACTAAACTCAGCTGCCTCTGTAGCAGCTACAGTCACTCCCAGTTTGATACCAACCCCAGTCCTTATGGTCGAGCCTCTGATCTACAACCTTGCAACTGCCACAGCATATGGTTCCTCCGCCTCAACCACTGCCTGTCTTCACTCAGTATCCCTACAGATTTGGCAAAGCATAATTGAAGGAAAGGACGTTAATCTGGTTTCTCTATTAATGGCTACATCTGAATTTCTGGACCATAGAGTGGTGGATTGTGGAGATTTATCAGTCACGCTGAAATCCAGAGACAGAGCTGTGCTATGTTCAGTATACCCAAACTGCAGACAAAAACTAGATTCTTACAAATTCTACATAGTGGAGCTATCTGTCAGATATGGAGGAACCATGTTTTTCGATTACCACCAATCATTTTCAGCAAAAGCAGCAGCTATTGTGGCATCAGATAACCACACCATCGACTAGGCATAACCTGATTTAGATCTGTTCAACAGGATTTTCAGCACTCTCAGAGCCAATACATGTGGGGTCTACGCTTCCACTGGCTATTCAATCTCTCTCTGCCCGAAAGCTGCCATAGCATCAACCTCCTCCAGATCAGCAATTGGCATCACTCCTCACCGTTTCTCTAACAGAATCTCGATCCCTAACTCCATCCATTCCTCAGCTCCACCTGAGCAATCTACAAGGGAAGACAAAGGCAAATAATCAGATTCACAGGAGGAAAGCAAATCTGTAATAATGTCAACTCCGGTATATGCACTTTCAAACAGTGCAAAAACATCCATATGTGCGGTTTCTGTGGGGACGCCCATTTCAAAGCCATCTGCCCCGTAACTCCAAAGTGACACTCTCCAACACTTACACTTCCTCATGGCCAGTTTTCTCAACAATACATTACCATCTCAGACACAATTCATTCAATTAAATTAGCAGGTTGTGGTTCCTGGTTAGCAAAAGCAGATATATCAGACGCATTTAAAGTAATGCCAATCCATCTCTGTCACCTGTTTGGGATATGCTGGGAAGGAACATTTTCTTTTTTTAACTTTTGGCTGCCACAGCAGCCCGAAAATATTTGATACGCTTTATGCTGGATACTTCTCAATTCATATCATGGTCCATTTTTGCTCCACCTACTCGCTGACTATCACGTGATCTCTCCTCTCTCAGATCCACCAACAGAAGTGGTCACCAATCTTAAAAGTTTATTTTTAGAAGCTGGCGTCTTGCTTCCAGAGGAAAAAACAATCATCCCCCTTCTTTCACTGTAATTTCTATGAATCATACTGGACACAGAAAAGTTATCTTTTAGTATCTAAACTCGACCATATTCGTTCCCTTATTCAGAACTTTCAGATTATTATTATTTATTTCTTAGCAGACACCCTTATCCAGGGTGACTTACAATTGTCACATTATTTTTACATACAATTACATTATTTTTTACATACAATTACCCATTTATACAGTCGGGTTTTTATTGGACCAATCTAGGTAAAGTACCTTGCTCAAGGGTACAGCTGCAGTGTCCCCCATCTGGGATTGAACCCACAACCCTCCAGTCCAGAGCCCTAACCACTACTCCACACTGCTGCCCCAGATCAGTAAAACAATCAGGAAACGTGCACTCCACTCCTGTGCTGGGCCATTTCAGTTTTGCTATTCGCATTATCCACCAGGGACGGACATTTATATGTCGATTACTCGCTGTGTCATCAACAGCACAAAACTTGGACTCCTACATCAGTATTTCATTAGAAGCTAGGAAAGACATTAAAATGTGGTCTGCTGTCATACTCATCTTAGATTCCCACTGTATCCTCTTCTTGTGCATTTCCAAAATGATCAGCTTCGGCAAGGTCAATTTACTTAGCTCTCCTTTATGCCCATATGCTTCCATGCAGAAATATATCGCAGAACACAAACCTATTTCAAATTCTGACCCCCTGTTCATTGATTCAAACTGGACTGTTATATCCAGACATTGGTTCACATCTCATCTGTCCACATCGTTTTAAAGAGCAGGAATTCCATACTCCCCATCCATTCAGAATCAGGGCAGCCATATCAGCAGCAAGAGCAAAGATTAACCAGCATCTGATTAAACATATGGGGCACTGGACCTCATCAGCAGTTGAATCATACATACGTTCTTCCCCAGATCTCTTCCGCACAACTAGTATGTGCTAGTATGTCCAGAGTGGGGACAACCCTTCCACCGGGACCACCAAAGGTTTCCCCCCAAAAAGAAAGTTATTTTTTTCCTTTCCACTGAGCGGTGGGTCTTCACATAGTTAGTAGGGAGCCAGTTACTAACCCTCTTTGTTGTGTTAAATGTTTTCTTTCTTTTTGTTTGTATATGCATTGGCGGTTATTTTGTTTGTCTTCACGCAAAGGAATTTTTAGCGGGGAGCCGGGGGTCCATCCTTTTGGTGGGTTAGTGTCACACTTCCTCGACTTTTGCTATGCTTCCTTTAGCTACATGAGGGAGTGTGGCAGGATGGCTTGTGGTGGTGAGGTGTGGTCACATCATGGATCAAGAAGTAACTGAACAAAACAGTGGATGGGTGGGTGAAACTGAACGCTACTGCGGTCAGCGTATTTAATAAATAAGAACACAAAACAAAAGATTTAAACAAATAACAAAACACAAAACAAAAAGGCGCGTTGGCCAAACAAATAAACAGAAACAAGTATACTTAAATATAGCAATTGTTCTTAACTGTTTTCTCTCTCCTCGCACTCTCTGCTCCCAATACTCTCCTCTGTACACTCTCCTCACAGCACAGACAGCTGCAGGTTCTTATAATCTGGCCGAGGGGTTAACTAGCTGTTAATTAACTTATTACCCCTTGCCACAGTCTGCACGAGTTTAGTAAGGATGCGTGACTGTCAGCTTTTTAAATATTCAGTTGCATGATCAGCTACGCATCCTCAAGAGGTTTTTAAATATAAAAACAATAACAAATACACAGCGCTTTTATCTGCGTTGCAAATAATAATACAAATAATAATAAACAGTGCACCTATAAATATAGGGGCGGGACACTCCGCCACAGAGAGGTTGAGTAAGAGGGGACCCCCAGCCAACCCAACCTTTAAGCATCTCATGTGCTATTGCTTCCCCTCGCGGAAGGAGCTCTTTCTTCGTAACACGAGGCAATCTTCTTGTTTCAGGTTTTCTGGGGGTGTGTCGCCGCCCCGGCTTTGGAAGTCTATAATTCACCTCATCATCGGCAGCTCTCAACAATGTAATTGTATAACAGATTATTTTGCTCGGCGTCTGAATTTGGCCTTCTATAGCATGCCCCTATTATAATGCCCATTGAATTTTTATCCATTATTCTGACGCATATTGATTCTGCATTTTTTTCTTCCAGATTTAACACCTGGGTTCTATTGCTCCAATATTGAGTTCATATCATGTTTCTAATAAATCTGTCTTCACCTGGCTTTTTGAGCTTCTCTGGAGAATTGGAAATGTCTTCACTGAATACCCTTCCTCATTGCATTCAAACAATGGGACAATATAACCTTGTCCAGCAGCACCTACATGTATAGAAAGGAGAGTAAGAGGGGCTGGCAGAGCTGACAGGTAGTCTGCCAGATTCTTTACATCTCCAATGTGTTTTCCGTTCTGGAACCGGCACTAAAATGGCTCCCAATGATCTGACTATTCATTCTGGTTGGTATGTAAGCAGAAAGTGCTTTGATGAAAAAGAAGGATAATTTTGGTTTACATTGAATATGAGGTGGGTTACTATTACAAAAAAGGAAGCAGGCTATTTTCCCCCAGTGGATTTCTCATCAACAGTCAGCATCTGGAAGTTTCAACTGTTGCGTATTCGGTAACACTTTAGTTTAGGGATCCGTTATAAGTGAAAAAAAATAGTGGCAAAAGTGTGTAATGACTGTATTGCAAAAACAAAGCAACCCCATAGAATTGGTGAGACAGACATATAAAGACAGACAGACAAACAGACACACAGGCATAGAAAGACACATAGAGGCTCCCGAGTGGCACATCCAGTAAAGGCGCTCCAAGTGGTGTGCAGAATGTGCCCTATAGTCTGGACATCACGAGTTCAAGTCCAGGCTATTCCTTTGCCGACCGAGGATGGGAGCTTCCAGGGGGCGGCGCTCAATTGGCCACGCGCCGCCAAGGGGGGAGGGAGTGTTAGGTCGGCCAGGGTGTCCTCGGCTCACCGCACACCAGCGATCCCTGTAGTCTGTCCGGGCGCCTACGGGCTTGCCTGTAAGCTGCCCGAGAGCTGCGTTGTCCTCCGACAATGTTGCTCTTTGTTGGCTGCATGGTGAGTCCGCAGTGTGAAAAAAAGCGGTCGGCTGAGGGCACACGCTTCGGAGGACAGCGTGTGTTCGTCTTCGCCCTCCCGAGTCAGCGCAGGGGTGGTACCGGTGAGCTGAGCCTACAAATAATTGGCCAGTTCAAAGAAAATAATACAAAATAATTGACAACGACTACATTTTTATAAAAGAATAAGAAAAAAAGAGACACATAGACTTCAAAATACAGACAGACTATATCCATTATAAGCAATTATAAACATGCAAAAAGCAATAACAAAAGTGTGTAATAATCACTTCTATTAATATTCTATAATTGTTAATAGCATAATTAATACCATGTTTATAGATTGTTTATAATCACTTATATCAGATCCCTAAAGTGTTACCGCATATTCTGCAATATATCTGTCAGATTCTTATGTAAATGTTAATCTTGGGGACAGGGAGTGTGTGTTTCTGTGTTGGGGATTGTGTTGTCCTGCTGCTGTGGAGACCGAATCAGCTTATTCTGCAAAATAAAAGGGTAAATTAATTGGAGAGAGAGAGCGAGAGAGAGAGAGAGAGACTGAGTGGAGCAAGGGATAGATCAAGCATATATCACCTGGATCCTTTAAGGGAACAAACACAAATATATGACTAGTGGCTGCAATACAATGTTCCATTATTTTGTCTATAACAATCCTTTGTCACTAGGTTTAGCTGTGGAACAAAGACCTGCAGGACTTAGTAACAGTTTGAGGAACAGGCGGATCACATGAGCAACATAACAACAGTTAGGTACATACTGTGCATGCAGCTCAGCATACAGCAATGAAACCAGTCGCTGAGTTCAGCACCCCTGACTCTGAAAGCACAAAGCAGGCAATGCGTGGCTGAGGTGAAATAGAAATTACTCATATGAAGTTACAAACAGAAATTAATTATTTTTAGACATTAGACAGAAGAATGAGAAAGCCAATGCTACTCACAGCCTCATTGTGAAAGGCATATGCAGTGTTTAATTTTAGCATGTGTAGCGCTGTGACAAGAATGACAGAGCCTTGCTTAAGCAAACCACAGTATTTAAATCAGAAATGATAAAAGACCATTAATGCAAAACATGTCCGGTGTTGGTGGCCCTGATGAAAAAAAAAACAGTGAGTTGAGATCATAGATAAGAGACAACACAACCACACAAATGCATATTGTACACTTTATAACAATGAAGTTAAATACATACAGAGTCATGCTGAAGTGGCTGTAGCTCAGAGATGTGGCTGATTGAACAGACCCACATGAGCACTAATCATGGACTGCCTGTGTACCTTAGGTAAGGTAACTTAGCACTGCTGCTAAATGGGGTCTGTGTAACCCACTGCTGTTTATTGAAGTACATCTAATTGTTTTACAGTATGAACAGGAAACTCATGAACAACAGTAAACAAGAATCATTACCGACTTCCATTCACAACACAACAGATTAGGTTTTCAAAGCTGTTATCAAGTTCTTTTGAAAGGAAAGAATACTATTTACAATTCTAAACAACTTACAAGCTGGACATTTAGTCCTGGGCCTCTCTCAAGCACACTGGCAGTTGTACAGAATTGCTTGATAATGAATGCTTATAGAGGATAAGGTTGAGCCCACCAAACTTCACAAACATTTTCTAACCTGACAAATACAGAATATAAAATGATAGACTAGGAATGATTCAAGATCTTCTTTCAACAGTTTTAAAAGGTTAAGAATAGTTGCACTTTAATTTTGCAGTTTCCAATTCTTTTCCGATTCCTATGCTATGAATTAACGTCAGATTACCATTGCAATGTGTTTTACTATACTAAACGTTACTGTTTGGTTTACCACTGTGTATTGTCGTAAAAGTGAAAAGAATTTAAATTGATTCATTTTACTGAACTAGTTTTGGTTTAAAAATATTAAACATTTTAGGACCTTTTCAAATATGGTTTGTTGCAAAATTAACCTAATTTTAGACCCTTTTGCATTTACACCACACCTCAGTGCAAACTAAATCACTTCATTGAGAATTCAGAACTGATCTTGCTTTCAAACAATAATGAAATGATAATCCAGCTCTCTTTGTCATTTGGAGTAAGTGAGGCTGGCATAGTTGAAAGATCATGTTGTCACATGATTTGTCATTTAGAGCACCGTTAAGTCGGGCTGGCATGAGGCAGGTTGTTCTGTCCTGGATCCTCGAAGCCAGGTAAGATTTACAGAGAAATTATTAGAATGTAATATTGGAGCAACAGAAACCCAGAACCACCCAGAATGATTGACCATAAGAAATGCATTGTGTGTTAGCTTTGATTAAGAAATGCATTGTGTGTTAGCTTTGATTAAGAAATGCATTGTGTGTTAGCTTTGATTAAGAAATGCATTGTGTGTTAGCTTTGAGTAAGAAATGCATTGTGTGTTAGCTTTGATTAAGAAATGCATTGTGTGTTAGCTTTGATTAAGAATCCCACACTCCTGTAGGGAAACACACAGTATGCTACTAGCTCTTTAAACACTAGAACCTGTGCAGAAGGTTTCATAGAAATGTTTGCCTCCCAGCATTGATGGAAGTGCTATCAATGTGTCATCTATTGTTTGACACATTCCACCACTGTCCCCCTTGGTTATTTATATCTTCAATGGTTTGTCAGTTCTGGGACAAGAACTAAAGTGTCTCCCCTGATCGGACTCTGTATGATCGTTCTGGTAGGTATGAGAGTAGAGAGTACGTAGATAAAAGAGAAAGACCATTTTGATTCATTGAATATTCAGGTATCTTTCAAAACAACATTCATTTTTCCCAGTGGTTTTCAGTATGTGGAAGTTTTAACTGTTGCGTATGTTACATTGTCTTCATCAGGTGCAGAGCTGGGTTTCTTCTTAGTGACACGGGCAGTGTTTATTTCTGAGTAGGTGAGTGTGTCTTCCTGTTGCTTTGAAGGCTGCTTAGGCTTACTCTGCAATAAATTATCAGATTGGGGAGAGATCAGGATGGCGAAACGGTACTAAACAAACTGTCCAAACAAAGAGATACAACCTAATAAAAGAAAAGGGCCTTTTATCCATCTGTAAATATATATCAGTAGCTGCACAATATCTTCTTATTATACCCTATCCACGTTACTAAAAACAATACCTAAACAATGTGTAATGTGTTGACATCATGTCATTATCATTCACTTTGTTCACAGTCGTGTTTTCAGCATGTGATTATCATGCATTATTTAGGTTGTGTGAATGAGGCATTAGACACTCTCAGCGTTCCTCTACTCCATACCTGCTGTAAGGTTCCAATACAATTTATACACTCCTCAACTAAGAGTTTTCACCTACAGCCTATTTACAGGGCAAATGTAGCCATTAGTCAATGGAACCCAAAGATGTCAAAATACCCTTTCCTGGAGCAAATTCAAATCACTCAACTCATTACATAAGGTCTAAATGAACTTTACAAAACAGTAATAATGACAGTACCTGGATTATTATCAGAGATTATGTATATCCAATGTTTTATGTGTGTTTTTAACTTTGCATGATCTAAACCTATATTGTTCACACAGCGATGGTAAATACTGAAAAAACATGTATCAGTCAGACCAGTTTGCAGAATTTAGTGGTCAAGTTTGACGTGTCTCCAGCAGTATATTTTGCTTGACTAAAATGATAAATGATTGAACTGTATCCATTTAAATAAGAAATAACCTGGAAATGTACAAGCAATGTTGGAGAGACATGTAACATATAGTACTTACCACCGTGGTGTATACAGGTTCAGTCTGGACAGCAGGGTCTGGAATGGCATTGTATCAAATACATTAGTTTCCTAGTTTGAATGGGATGGAAACAGCTAGTGACACACTATGCATTAGTAACATCAAGATATATTTTTGCACCAAAGGCTGAACAATGGAAGACTGCAGTAAACACTCACCCAGGAATCATGCTTTAATATAGAACTGAATATGAGGGACACAATAAATTGACTCAGCAAGATGAAGAAGTCCCCATCATTTAAACATACTTCATTTGTATCCATTATGGTGAAGAATGCTGTGCCCTACCTCGTTTGGATTGCAGACACTTCAGCACTCCTCCTATCAGCAGTAACAGCAGCACAAGGACCCCAGATCCTACCCCTGCACACAGGTACAGAGCTGGAACAGATCCTGGGGGATCCACATACAAATGGGATTCATTGGAAGATCCAGTTAAATATGTGTAAACCGATTCTATAACTCACTAATAACCTATTGACATAAAAGCCTGATCAAGATGTGTTGAAAACAAATATAATCCAATCCTGTTTTTACAGTGCCCTGATCTTGCAGCATGTGAATAGGGTACATACAGTGTGCTCCACAGTGAAGTCTTACATTGTTGGTTTTTGAGCAGGTACACCAAACACACAATAAACAATTTCCAGAAAGCCTAATTTTTGTAGTTGATTTAATCTGGCATAAAGTTGCTCATATGTACCAGCAATAATCAGAGCTGTGACCATTCTGATTCAATTATCATTTCTGATAAGAACATAAGAACATAAGAAAGTTTACAAACGAGAGGAGGCTATTCCGCCCATCTTGCTCGTTTGGTTGTTAGTAGCTTATTGATCCCAGAATCTCATCAAGCAGCTTCTTGAAGGATCCCAGGGTGTCAGCTTCAACAGCATTACTGGGGAGTTGGTTCCAGACCCTCACAATTATCTGTGTAAAAAAGTGCCTCCCTTTTTCACTTCTGAATGCACCTGCATCTAATCTCCATTTGTGACCCCTGGTCCTTGTTTCTTTTTTCAGGTCGAAAAAGTCCCCTGGGTCGACATTGTCAATACCTTTTACAATTTTGAATGCTTGAATCAGATCACCGCATAGTCTTCTTTGTTCAAGACTGAATAGATTCAATTCTTTTAGCCTGTCTGGATAAGACATTCCTTTTAAAAACGGGATAATTCTGGTCTCTCTTCTTTGCACTCTTTCTAGAGCAGCATTATCCTTTTTTGTAATGAGGTGACCAGAACTGATCACAAAATTCTAGATGAGGTCTTACTAATGCATTGTAAAGTTTTAACATTATTTCCCTTGATTTAAATTCAACACTTTTCACAATATATCCGAGCATCTTGTTGGTCTTTTTTTATAGCTTCCCCACATTGTAGATGAAGACATCTCTGAGTCAACATAAACTCCTAGGTCTTTTTCATAGATTCCTTCTTCAATTTCAGTATCTCTCATAAAATATTTATAATGCACATTTTTATTGCCTGCGTGCAGTACCTTACACTTTTCTCTATGAAATGTCATTTGCCATGTGTCTGCCCAGTTCTGAATGCTGTCTAGATCATTTTGAATGACCTTTGTCATTCAAAATAAGTGTTTGCCACTCCTCCTATATCTGTCGTCTGCAAATTTAACAAGTTTGTTTACTATACCAGAATCTAAATCATTAATGTAGATTAGGAATAGCAGAGGATCTAATACTGATCCCTGTGGTACACCACTGGTTACTTCGCTCCATTTTGAGGTTTCTCCTCTAATCAGTACTTTCTGTTTTCTATATGTTAATCTCTCCCTAATCCATGTGCATGCATTTCCTTGAATCCCTACTGCGTTCAGTTTGAGAATGAATCTTTTATGAGGGACTTTGTCAAAAGCTTTCTAGAAATCTAAATAAACCATGTTGTATGCTTTGCTATTATCCATTGTCGATTTTTCATCCTCAAAAAAATCAAGCAGGTTAGTTAGACACGATCTCCCTTTCCTAAAACCAATGCTGACTGTCTCCCAGGATACTGTTACCATATAGGTAATTTTCCATTTTGGATCTTATTATAGTTTCCATAAGTTTCTATATAATAGAAGTCAGGCTTATTGGTCTGTAGTTACCTGGTTCGGTTTTGTCTCCCTTTTTGTGGATCGGTATTACGTTTGCAATTTTCCAGTCTGTCGGTACAACCCCTATATATTAGTTATTTACTGCCTTGATTACTAACACCTTAAGAACTTACTTTTCTTTCTAAAACTTGGACTAATTTAAAATAAGTTATAGGTTTACTTATAAAAAATGAAGTTATTCACACTTGCCTATCCCATCTGTCTGTTGGCTCTTGATAGATGTGATTGGAGTTGTCATATCTCCTGTGGAAACATAAACAACAGTATGAAGCAAATTATCACCATTTGACTAAAAATGTAGCCAGCTCTTTAATATTTTTAATAATTCACTTATATTAATGTGATGATAATGTGTTCCTTTTGATGCTGTGAATAATCAAAGATATCAATACCACCCATATAATGTATAAACCTGATCTTGTGCGGACCTCATTCCACTGATTATCTGTAGACATTTTTAAAATGGTTTCAATGAAGCAATCTGGGGAAAACATCAGAGGGAGTCATTTTGAGTGTTTTGTTTTTATACTTGTATTTAATTCTGTAAGAGTGTGGTTCAGATTATAGGTCAGCTCTACTGGGGTTAATATTAGCGTACTGTACTTCATCGTGAGTCCTGTCAGAATGGTTTCTTTTGAAGAAGCTACCCCTACTGTATGCAATGATGGTTTACTCCAAGTCAATCATTCCAAATGTGAAATAGACACATATGACATATACATTTTGTTGTAAACTTGAATTTAACTCTCTACCGCATGCTTTTGCCTTAATAAGGCAACAAAATATATCTTAATCAAGGTTCAATATGATGCAATGTGAGAATAAAGGTATTCACACTTGCCTATCCCATCTGTCTGTTGGATCTTGATAGATGTGATTGGAGATGTCATATCTCCTGTGGAAACATAAACAACATTATAAAGCAAATTATCACCTATTAGACTAAAAATGTAGCCAGCTCATTAATAATTTTAATAATTCAGAACAACATTAATGTGATGATAATGTGTTCTCTGTAATGCTCTGAATAATTAGTTATCAATACCACCCTTATAATGCATAAACCTGATCTTGTGCGGACCTCATTCCACTGATTATCTGTAGACATGTTAAAAAGGGTTACAATGAATCAATCTGGGGGAAACATCAGAGGGAGTCATTTTGAGTGTTTACATGAATTAAAATGCACCACAATCTGTCTTGAAGATGTTTGCATTTCTATTCATTGCTATGTGTTGCCCTTCTATTGTAGCCTTGTCATGGTTCAGGGGCAGGAGCAGGAGCAGGGACTCCTCTCACTGTCAAGCAGCTAGCTGTTTAAACCCTGTTCACCCCCCTTGTTTCCTCCTCTCAGTCACGCCATCTCTGCAACTGTGTTCTATCTGGCGGCAAGTGAAGCTCACTTCCCAGCCTTGGAGCTCCGGCAGCTTCAGACTCCCTTCAGCTGATCACTGCTCTCCACTGAGACTGAGGAGAGCTCTTCATTCAAGCTTATTTCACTCATTCTCTCCCACTCTGGGTGTAAACGAAGCTCGTTCCCCAGCCGGAGGTTTGACTGCACTGGCCTCACTTCAGAGAGGATGGCTCTCCATTGAGACAGAGGGAGAGATAATCTACCTCTTCCTAGCCTCCTAGCCTTCTCTTCCATTGCGTCTGTCCCGTGAATCAGGCTAGTTAATGGCATGGCATGTTAGTTATGGGTGCTACATTTCATATATATTTTCTTGTGATGGTGTATCAATAAAGAAGATAAGTTATTTAAATGAGTCTGGAGTTCTACTTCTATCTAATTTTGTCACCACACCTTCAATCGAAAATATTTGACCTTAAAATCAAAAGCATGGCTGATTGAATTTCCCTTAGGAGGACATAGTATTGCCAAAATGAGCATCATAATATTAGCCATACTAATGATGTCAGCCCAGTCTTTATTTTGTTTTTATACTTGTATTTCATTCTGTAAGAGTGTGGTTCAGATTATAGGTCAGCTCTACTGGGGTTAATATTAGTGTACTGTACTTCATGGTGAGTCCTGTCAGAATGGTTTCATTTGAAGAAACTACCCCTACTGTATGCAATGATGGTAACTCCAAGTCAATCATTCTAATTGTGAAATAGACACATTTTTTACTATTTTGTCTTGAATTTAACCCTCTTACGGATGCTGTTGCCATAATAAGGCAACAAAATATATCTTAATCAGGGTTCAATGTGATGCAATGTGAGGAGGTGGGGCAGCCCTTCAGGAAGCTGCACTTGTAAAGGGAATGTATGCAAATGAGTTAAGAAACTTTCCTCTTTGTCTATAAAATAGTGTTATGCTTTTAAATCACCAATGGTTTTTGAGAATTTTAATGGCACCTTCTGCTTTAATTTCCAAAATTAGATTTTGTTGCCTGAAAGCTACAGCATGCAGTTTGCTCAAAAGTACATATTGATCATGCATTGCTTGAAAGCTACATCATGCAAAGAGAGGTCACTTCTAACCAATATAAATCTTTCTATAGATAATCGTTTC
Source organism: Acipenser ruthenus (assembly GCF_902713425.1). NCBI lineage: Eukaryota > Metazoa > Chordata > Actinopteri > Acipenseriformes > Acipenseridae > Acipenser > Acipenser ruthenus. Next base: position 4,841,591 of record NC_081240.1, on the reverse strand, counting down.
ATAATCTTTTCAATAAAACATAAAAGAAAAGAAGGGATGATACAAGCAATGAGGTTGCAAAGGCATTCAGAGTGAATAATCCCAGCGTAATAATCCAGGTTATAAGTATGAAATGAACGGCATACCAGTCTAGAGAGGTTAGGCTAAGATTATACAAAGCCTTAGGTAGACCCCACCCAGAATAATGTGTGCAGTTTTGGTCACCTCACTACAAAAAAATATATCACTGCACTCAAAAAGGTACAGAGAAAAGCAACTAGGCTGATCCCATGACTGAATGAAATGAGCTATGAGGACAGGTCAAAACAATTAAATATCTTCATCCTAAAAAAAAAGAAGAGAAACAGGGGACTTGATTGAAGTCTTTAAAATCATAACTGGTATAGATAAAGTTAACCCAGGACACTACTTCAAATTTAGCACAGAAAGAAGAACAAGGGGGCATAAATGGAAGACGAGTAAAAGTAAGTTTAGAACAGAAGGTAGGAAGCACTTTTTTACACAGAGAGTTATAAATGCATGGAATAGCCTGCCAGGTGAAGCAGTAGGCTTGTAAACACTGGGAACATTTGAAAAAGACTAGACTATGTGCTTTTAAATGAGTTCACCCCCAGTAGGGGATAATGGTGTGATAACAAGAGACGAGCGTTGATGGGCCGAATGGCCTTTTCTCATTCCTAAACATTTCTTTAGTACTCAAAGTGCAGTATGTATGTCTTCTTCACACCAGAAAGCAATTGCTTTCTAGAGTTCCTCATCAATTAAAATAACAAATATAGGAATGAATGGACTTACTGCCCAAGAGATACAGTATAAGTAAATATTTTTGATTTACAGAAACAATTACGTTGAACTGAGAACATGTACAAACAAATTATTCATGTTCAGTTTTTTATAGTTATTTTGTTTATTATAAATATTGACCATGAAAGCCATTGATTTCTATACATATACTGCTTTTGTAAAGTTTCTAGTTAGATTTTTCCTATGAAATAAAGCACTAAAACTAGCCGTGTGTGCTTTGTTTTTACTGCCTTAACAGCACAGTGTTGCCTCTGGTCAACACAATCTATGAATGATAAGGAGAGGGATGAACATTAAAAAAAAAAACTAACTAGAATTATATTCAGAATGCCTTAAATAAAAAGAAACAAAAAGTCATGCAGTAGAGGGTTTAATCAGAAAACTTAATTGAAAACAAAATAAACAGAGACTTGCCTGTCAGTTTCTGTTGGGATGGAGTTGTCATATATTCTGTGGGAATATAAACAACAACAATTAGAAACTAAAGCTGAGGTGGCAGTTTCTCTAATATATAATTCAGACCAACAATTATTAAACCTATGGCTTGTGATGATCTCTTCAGATTCATGAACTGCATGGAAATTGATCTTTGCAACACTTTAAAGCAGTTTCGTGTCTAATTGAAACTACTTGAGAGACACAATAGTTAACATGTCATCAAGCAGACAAACATTAAAGGAGATTCAGTTCTATCCTCCATCCCCATACCAGCTTTAGAATATATCATAGACTATTAAATGATGGTCTTTGCAGTGCAATACAGCACACATTGAAACAAGTAAATAAATTTAAAAAAAAGACTGTGCTGTGCTGTTTTGCTTTTCTATATGGCAAACCATATTTTATTATATTTAGTTTACTATACGAAATGCCCCAAATGCATTTTTTTTATTTTAATCTTTACCATTGTAGTATACCGCCACATGGGACATTTGTTGTTAGTTTCACCTTACTAACAATACTGTACAGAAGACTCAGAAAGACCTTTACAGATGTTGGTTTTCACAAAGTCCCCTCAGCTGATGACTAAAAGGAGTGCTGTATGTACCACTGTTTAGATCAATTGAATAGACCCCAGTGTGTCACAAATATAACGTTTTCAATAATTAATAAACACATACACACATTAATCAGGTCTATTCAATTTATCTAAACCATGGCAAATCTAAATACAGAGATCATTCTGTTATTGTCAAATGTGCTAAACCTGAACACAGAGATTCACACACACACACACACACACACACACACACACACACACACACACACACACACACACACACACTACTTTCACAAATTCCACCAGTGTTTGGATCAATTGAATCGACCCCACTGTGACACAAAGTATTCAGCTCAGTCCTTACCTGTCACATGAAGGTAGACTGGGCGACTGCGTTTGCTGTTTGTTGAGTTTACAAGCTTCTCTTTTCCATACACACAGGTGTAATTTCCAGTATCACTCCTCTTAACCTTTTTAATGGAAAAGGTGGCACCTGGTACACCTTTGGGATCGGCTTGTGAATCGACATGACTGCCATTTTTATATAGATGGAACAAACCCTCTTTTCCTGCTGTTTCTCTGAGTTCAGCTGGTATCATACATTTAAATGATACATCCATTCCTTCCATTGGGTTGTGTTTGTCTAGCTGAAGTGTGAGCTGATATCTTGACTCTGAAAATACAGTTTAACTTGTTAAAAACATGCCTTCAGAATGCAGCTAAAATATGAAAAAAACAGTAGATTCTTGCAAATCCAAACCCTGTTCAGATTGAGTTATAGTTATAGTTATAGTTGATGATAAATCTGTCATAACCATTTGAATAACTCATTCAGAGACAACTATTTTATTCTCACAGATTGAACTTTCTCCAGCTGACCTCAGTAAGCATTTAATTACCAGAGCATGGGTATTGTGCATGGGAAATTCATTTTAAATATTTTAATACAATTTCAAGACAAATTTAAAAAAAATATCACCAATTGACTGAAGTATTGTATTATACATATATGCTACACATTTGTAAAATAACATTAGCTGAATGATTTAGGATCTAAAAGCACTTTATTGTCTTGCATGATTGGATATCATGTCATTCTTAAAACAATTTTGTATCTTTAAGTGTTTTGTATCAATAGTTTTAAAGGCATTAACTTTGACAACTCCATTTTGTTGTTGTTTAATGAAACTCACTAGTATCACATTTTGATCTTGTCTTGAGTGCTGGTCCTACATTAACATACTTGTACAATCAAAAATTCCAAACTCTTAGGGCCTCATTTACTAAGCGGCGGTAATTTGGCTAGAATTGCGGGAGGAAAACTGAGATGACTGAGCATGGTATTTCCAAAGTGTCAAGCCCTATTTACTAACTAATTAAAAGCAAAAATACTGGTCTGAAAAATTCTAATTAGCATACAAATTGCGGGTGGCAACAGGTCTGAAGTTGCTCATGATATTTATTCTACTGACAACAGGTGAAGGAGCTTACTTACTGGTGGTGGCAGGGATAAAAATATGAGAGACAGATAAAAGAAAATATGCAGAAATAAAATAATATTTTACTATATACGCATCCTACAACAATGTGAAGCCTACAACGCATCAGCATGGTTTGTTTTGTATTACGTGTAGGATAGACTAAAACAAAGCCTGCTAGGTATTCATTGAATTTTACTACTGTACTGTTTAAGCCTATTGTACATAACTATATTTGTACATACTGTAATGTAATGTGTACAAACACATTAATGTTATTTTAATATGACCTCATATGTATTAGGCTATTAATTATTTTTTTTTCTAAAATACATAAATCGATTGAAAATGTATTAATTAATGTTGACATAAATATAGATACAAATATATGAATAATGAGCTAACTAAAATACAGATAAATGCACTTGGGGTCGAATCAATTCAACTGTTTGACACAATGGTACAAGATTAATCAAGATTAATTGTTACAACCTAACCTCCCAACTTTGTTAAAGTCAAAAATAACCTGCAGAAATATATTGTAAAATGGGCTAAACCTCAACACAATTCAATCTAAAGAGACTCACACACACACAGTTTTTACAATGGTATACCACTCTTTGGATCAATTGAATCAACTCCACAAAGTATTCAGCTCAGTCTTTACCTGTCACATGAAGGTAGACTGGGCGACTGCGTTTGCTGTTTGTCAAGTTTACAAGCTTCTCTTTTCCATACACACAGGTGTAGTTTCCAGTATTACTCCTCTTAACATTTTTTATGGAAAACGTGACACCTGGTATGCCTTTGGGATCAGCTTGTGAATCTACACGGCTGCCATTTTTATATAGATGGAACAAACCCTCTTTTCCTGCTGGTTCTCTGAGTTCAGCTGGTATCATACATTTAAATGATACATCCATTCCTTCCATTGGGTTGTGTTTGTCTAGCTGAAGTGTGAGCTGATAGCTTAACTCTGAAAATACAGTTTAACTTGTTAAAAACATGCCTTCAAAACGCAGCTAAAATATGAAATAACAAAACAGTAGATTCTTGCAAATCCAAACCCCATTCAGATTCATCATAATCTGTACCATATTCAAAACACTTTATCTATTCTTATGTTTGATATTTTTGTAAGTTATAGTTGATCATAAATCAGAACCATTTGAATAAGCATGGTTCGGATTAGTGGGAGTCTTGTGCATGGGAAATTTAGTTTAAATATTTTAATATATTTTCAAGACTAATTAAAAAAATCACTGCTAAAAAATCACTGCTAATAATATCAAGCACTAGAAATACAGCTTTGTAAAACATGTGTCCTGAGGCATAACTTGAAAGCCCACAGCTTTCCACAAGCAGTATCACTAGAAATGGTAATAAACTATAATTCCTCGATAATAATCAACAACACCTTAATAAGATGTTAATAGATGCTTCATATACACTGTGCTTGTTTTTTCAGAAATAATGATGTTGAAGACACTTCAGAGTAAACGGCCTTCTGAATTTCACTCTAAAGGTTATTAATTTCTAATGTAATGAAGCATTAAACCATTGTATCTTATTATGCAAAGTGTCAGAGACACACATACCTGATAAAACCAGCAGCAAGTCTCCAAGTGCAAAAACTGAAAAACAAATTAACCATTTTACAAATAAGAAAATTAACAAGTCAAATTTACTGACATAAAAAAGTTATCAAAGAAATAATACTTACATAGCGTGACAACTTTTACATTCCAAGGCATAATAGAATGCTGTTCACTTAATCTCTGAAACAAACACTGTACTGTTCCTCAATCTGTAACACAACTAAATGTAACAGTGCACACTATGAGATTATAATACAGCAATGGAAACTCATGCGTAATAGAAATGTGTGCTTCCGTTACGCATAATCAAATGAATATCAATGTGGCAACAAAAGATCAAGAGTGAAATAGTTTGAGTCCTTCGTACTCTCTCATTGGTGTCATCTAAACACTGCAACTAAAAATATTGTTCATGTCTTAATAAATGGCAGTGAATCTATTCCATTGCACGCACTGTAAGCCCACACATCTGGCAATCAATGTATAACATGTAGGCCTGGATTTACACAATGTGGGTTTATATTTGACTATTTTTATTTTCGACATTATTTCTTTTAAGGCTGCATCAGGTGAGGGTGAGGGAGTTAAATCTATTAACATATTTATGAATGTTAATGTGAATGAATTCATGTCAGCAATTTAATATTGAAGTCATGTTATTTGTAGAAAATTAATTAAAAAAAAAGAAAGATAACAGGCAGCAGCGGTGTGTAAACAGGATCAGTAAACTCAGATACACAATATCTAGCACATCATATACACTGATAACTGAAGGCAGTTTTGAAGTGGAGTCAGTTTACACTTTTGGTTCGCAGGTATGGCAGTACAAATGTCAGCATCCCGGATCAGAGGAAAATAATCTTCCAATCAGCTTTTAAAACACGCAATGCAGAAGTTAATTCTCATTGATTGGTACCCAATTGTAAACGTGAGTGAAGGGCAGGTTTTCTTGTTGTGAAATCAACACGTTAATGAATGGGTTTATTTAATACCTGCTGATAAATACTTCTTAAAAGCAATTCCAAGTAGGAGTATCAGCACAGCCCTAGAAATGAATAGGGATGGAAGACTGCGGCCTGGAATGAGTTCCAGGAGGTTGGCTATAAAGAGCTGATACCCCCATCGAGAGGGCAGTATTCTCACACAGTGCCTTGTGATATGGACGTGTGTCTTTCTGAGCAGACCTGATGGAAAAACTGCCACCTCCCGAACACTCAAATGTGCACGCCACAAAAACCAACATGAAAATCAAGATAACTGTAAAGCCACAAATCCAGTCAAATTCTAACCACCATAGGGAATGAAGTCAGCACACACTGCTGTCTCAGTGCTGAGCACTATAGCTGTAGCTAGTACAGTTTTTCCTCCAGATCTGCTGAGAAATGACATTATAATTCAGATTGTAGATTGGACATATTAACATTTTAACCCCTCTTTTATCTTTTGAATCCTACAGAAAGAGTGTTTAAAGATTTAAAGAGACAATGTCACAATGTTCATGATTGAAAGGACGTCACTCTACCCTCTAACACTGTGGAGATATTAATGGTTGAAAATTGGAATTTAAGAAAGAAATGACATTGAAACCACATGGCCACTAGGGGCTGTAGCGCAACAGAATCCAGCTGTGTGACTCTCCCCAGGTTTAGACACAGTTTGATGCTTAGTTGTGTGTATTTATTACAAATGTGCTCTACAGAAGCTACTGTGTATGTTTCTAGAAGGAATGCAAACATCATTAAAAGTTAATTATTAAGATGAATTATATAGAAAAATAGGGGCTATTTCTATTTTGCATTTTTGTAATCTAATGTATTTTTGTTGTTTACAGAAATACTTTAATTGCATCATTGCTTTTTCTTCATTTAGTTTTTGGTTTTGTGTGTTTATTAATATCAGCCTGCTGTCTCAGGTTCATTGTGAGTGGGCAATATCATTGTTTGGATCTGTACCAGCCTTAGATTAATAATAGATTAAACTTTGCACTACTGGATCTTACTGATCATTGCAATGTATTTAAAGTTGCACGATTGGATCGTATTGGTCCTTGTAATACATTTAAATTCACATGACTGGATACACTCATTGTGTTCTGAGTAAGTTCTAAATTGAGATACAGTATGCAATATATTTGCCTGATTGGATACCATTTCATTCTTAAAACCATTTGGAATCTTTAAGAGTTTTGCATCAATGAAAGAGTTTTAAAGGCATTCACTTTGTCAACTCCATTTTTTTGTTTTTGTTTAATGAAACTCATGAGTAGCACATTCTGATCTGGTCCTGAGTGCTGATCCTCTCGGGTATTTTACATTAACATACTCGTACAAACAATTCTGCAGGTGGCCGACTGGACAAGTAGGAATAATACTAATGAGACAACTTAGATCAAAATATTTATTATGCACAACAAAATAAACATATCCAAAAGAAATGCCATTTTCATCTACATAATAAAGAGTGTGTGTGTGTGTGACTAATGAAGCTAACAGTAACCCTGTAATGTCAGCAGCACTCTGCAGCTCTGTGCTGTAAGTTCAGTGTGCAAGATGGAAATCATAACAAATCTCATTGACATTGTTGTGTGAATTATGAATCAAACTGCAGTGTATCAAGTTCATGCTCCCTCTTGTCACAACGCTAATTTCCTGTTCCCACAACTCATCACTCATTCAGAGCACCAGCTTTGTTATAAGCGGGAGCCTGATCTGGATACACTGTGATGATTTTAAGAGAAATGATCTTCTCCTGATAAACACTCCTGAGAAATGTATTTCCATAAGGTGTGAAAAAAACATGAATAAATTGAAGAAGGTATGAAAAATAGATACAGCAAAAGCAAAGTATTGTGTTTCTAGTAAACACTGCAGGGTGTTCAGTAACACTTTATACAATCAGCAATGTTGAATTCAGAAACTCAGAAACTAAATGTCATGCAGCCTTACAATAAGCTTGTACATGCTATCAGAGAACACAAGAGAGCAACACTTTTACTTTGCTTTCACAAAGTGGTGCTTTTTGTAGATCTCTCCTTTTCCTCGCAGGATATTTCTTTGTAACTTGTGAGCTGTTGGTGTCGTATTACAAGAGGTGTTAAACCTGCACTGCAGATCAAAGGACATCGTTGAAGGATGGGCTGGTTTATTGTCCATTGGTGTCTGTAAGAGAGCAGCATTTTATTAGGTACAAATAGCCTTTAGAACCATCTTCAGCAAACCCAGCTAATTGCATCCACACAGTTCATTTTTTCCTTTTAAAAACTCATTGGCAGTGTACAGCATGCTGATTGTATAATTGAGGTTATTTAACATAGTTTTTTTTTCTTTTTGGGAATGCAGATGGTGCAGTGGGGTGCACTTCACACTGAAGGTTGATTAAGCAAGGTTCCACTGTATATTACAATATATTTGAAAATACAGTCTAATATATTGATTGAACAGTATATTACGATATATTTTGGATAACCAAATATATTGCATATAATACATATTTCATCATATTTTAAAAATACATTGGAAATGTAGTTGTTTTTCTGAAAGGAGAATCTGCCCCCTAATCTAATATGTAATCATCGAATCACATATATGTTAGGACCCCAACCAGACATACACCCCCATCTAGATCTGGTCGACCACATCGGGTCGGGGTTAATTAAAATGAAATCTTTTTGTGCTCAGGGTGGGGTTGACCGAAAATTCACTTAACCCGAATCTGATCTGCAGAATCTTCTGAAGACACAGCCTAACTCAAGCAGTCAGCAGCAATGTCACAGTGCTCATAAGAACATATAAGAACATAAGAAAGTTTACAAACGAAAGGGGGCCATTCGGCCCATCTTGCTCGTTTGGTTGTTAGTAGCTTATTGATCCCAGAATCTCATCAAGCAGCTTCTTGAAGGATCCCAGGGTGTCAGCTTCAACAACATTACTGGGGAGTTGGTTCCAGACCCTCACAATTCTCTGTGTAAAAAAGTGCCTCCTATTTTCTGTTCTGAATGCCCCTTTATCTAATCTTGTAACCTCCTTTTTTCAGGTCGAAAAAGTCCCCTGGGTCGACATTGTCAATGCCTTTTAGAATTTTGAATGCTTGAATCAGATCACCGCGTAGATTCAATTCTTTTAGCCTGTCTGAATACGACATGCCTTTTAAACCCGGGATAATTCTGGTTGCTCTTCTTTGCACTCTTTCTAGAGCAGCAATATCCTTTTTGTAACGAGGTGACCAGAACTGAACACAATATTCTAGATGAGGTCTTACTAATTCATTGTAAAGTTTTAACATTACTTCCTTTGATTTAAATTAAACATCTTGTTGGTCTTTTTTATAGCTTCCCCACATTGTCTAGATGAAAACATTTCTAAGTCAACATAAACTCCTAGGTCTTTTTCGTAGATTCCTTCTTCAATTTCAGTATCTCCCATATGATAGTTACAATGCACATTTTTGCTGCCTGTGTGCAGTACCTTACACTTTTCTCTATTAAATGTAATTTGCCATGTGTCTGCCCAGTTCTGAATGCTGTCTAGATCATTTTGACGTCGTCGGTCTTCCTATTAAAGCTATAGCACCACATTAGCTGTGCAGTACACAACAGAGTACCATCAGTTTTGCTTTATTCAGAATAAAATAACACATCAATAGCAACTTAAACATTCTACATTTGTTTAATTCTAAAAAAAAATAACATTAATTAAATTATCTGAATAGTGCAACTGGTCCAGAATGCTGCTGCTGCAAGAATACTGACAAGTACACAATGTTTATCCTTAGTGACATCACTGTAAATATTGCAAGGGAGCAGGTCAGTTGTTAGGTTGATAGGTGGTTTTACGGTTAGCGGTGGTGTAGTTCACCTTAATGATAATGATTATAGTATTAAAGCTGCTGTTTGAGAATACCCTTGTTGTAAAAATGACGCTAAAGTTAAACACGAAGAGCAAGTGAGCTGCTTACTAAATGTCTGTAAAGGAATTCCCTTGCTTTTGATCCAGCTATGTCCAAAGACAACGCACGTCCGCCCGCCACTTAACAATCAAAGAGGTGCCATTCGGGAGAAGCAGAACGGTCCTGCAGAGCACTGCTTTTTGCTTCAGTTACATCTGGCATAGCTATGTACGTGTTGCAGTGCCTCTGAACAAGGGAGTTGACAAACTTGTAAGTACAAAGATGAACTGTGGTTTTATGCACCCAAAATACATTGCTAACTACCCTGTACTCAGCTGAGTAACCCTAACCCTGTATTCAGCTGAGGATGTCAGCCTATACTAAGCAATCACCACTCTTTTTTTCCACTGGCACAGGAGGCCGTACGTAATTCCTTTTTGGCTGCATATCTCCTTTACTAGTTCCACTATAATGCTGAATGTTGCCCCGATGATGCGAAAGGACTCCATCTACTGCAGATCTATGAAAGAGTGATGCAGCACAACCTCTTCCCACCAGCAAGATGGATGAGTAAGTGTCCAAACCGTCCTTTCGTTAGCCATTGGCATTAGATAACAAGACATAAGGATTTGCTGGTAGAGGATGTTTGGTGGTTTAAGCTCCCGAACAAAGGCAAAACATCCACGGTTCCCAATCCAGACAGCCTTAGGAGCATACGTGGAAGATGTGTGGCACAGAGCTTTAGAGTCCTACGTCTCCGCCGGTTTTCAGCCATGGTGATCTGTAATACTTCTGTTGGTCAGTTTCATTTTATACCTCCCAGTTAATTTTTAATGAATGAGTCGTAAGATAAATGAGTTGAAACGGATTCAATACAAATGACATGCCACCCTGCAAATGACATTTAAAAAACAATTTGGGCAAGAGCAGTAAAACACATTATTAACCAACCAGGCACGAGGTATTTTGCTTTATTACAGCAACTTAGATTACTCGTGTACAAGTTCTCTGCGCACAGAAACCACATTTTAACAAAATTTCACTAGTAATCTTCAAAAACAGTACGAGTACTTTATGCATAGCTAATTTACATATCAACCCCGACCTTTCCCCTTCATTTGCATGACGTCTGGTGAAAAGCCCAGTTTACTCTAGTAAAATAAATTGAGCGAATGGAAACCCCAAAAAGCATTTTACACAAGACATTTTTCTTGAGCAAATGTCTCGAGTTAAAAAAAAAAACGCATGGAAACTCCACCAATGATGGTCCTCTGTTGTGTACTACACAGCTAATGTGGTACTGTTGCTTTAATTGGAAGACTGACGCATACTGTGACATTGCTGCTTACTGCTTGAGTTAGATTGTGTCTTTGGATGATCTTCTTCAGATCAGGTCCGTGTTAAGTGAATTTTCTGCATTGCGATGGGGTCATTCGCAAGACAACCAAACACAAAAAGGGTTGGGGTTCTAAAATTTTAATTAACCCCATTACCAGCTTTCATCTACAGCTCTTATCGTTCGTTGTTTGTTTGGTCCCCCTCCTCACCTGCCTCCACCTTGCAGAGTGCCTTGCCTAGGGAGAGGGTGGCCTCAATTAGTATAGTTAGTTGATTATAGTTTTGCCAGCGTAGGGGCAGCTATTGAGATCCAATGGGCCATGGGCCAAATTCAATTAATGAATCATTTACGGGCATGTTTATCTGCAAATTCAATACATTGATTCATTTCATTCCATTGGTGGGTGTCTCCTTTCTTTTTTTATGATTGTGGCAAACTGATTTGCAGTGTGCAGGTGTAGATGTGATGCAATGCTTAAACAGATGACAGACAACAAAGTTCACGGGCCAAACAACCCTTTATTTATTTTTATAATCCGGGTCATTTGGCACCCGTAAATAATAATCCCTGGCTGTACTGCACAGTGAAACCTCGGGGTTCAGTCCAGAAATAATAAACACACTATAAACACACACAGAACACAAACACGATCACATGTACAGAGTGAGTGCTAATGTGCAATTGGTGAAATAGTTAGTGAACAGTAGCGCAGTGCTGTCCAGGTTGGTGCTGGCCTTTAGTGACAGCTTCCGGTACCTGTTAGCCGTCTAACAAGAACAAACGAGTACAATTAGAATGACAAAACAAACACAAAGCACTCACGGTTACTCTACAGTCCTTCAGCAGTTCTCTCGCAACTATAACAAAGGAACAGTTTGCTTTACCACATCTCCTTTTGTACCTTCAACCACTCCCCCTTGGTTAGCGAGTGCAATCGCTTTTCCTCCAATCCACGATTTCCACATCACCTCCTGTCTGGAGCGATGACTTAGTGTACTGTGGCTCCTCCCCCTTTCTAGATGGCCGACTTCCACATTTCCCAGGAATGAATTGCCAAACCATCCAGTCCAGGGAACACTGTTCCCTTTAAACAGCACCCTCACAGGTCGGGAGGGAGATTTATAACCAAGATTTATTCTTTCTCTGTCTCAATTGTTTTTTTTATTTTATTTTATTTTTTCTTTCCTTTTTCTTTTTAATAAAAAAACAAACACAGAAAACCGAAATAAATAACTATTTACACCCTTGCCACAGCTTGCACATTTGGAAAAAAGACACCGAAAGATAAGTTCAAATAATTTAAAGTAGTCAGATTGGCTGCAGTTGCACTCCATGCCTGTATAGTCATTGGACATGCCCTATTAATCCTGGCTGTGGAGCATTCCAAAAGAACAATGCTTCTGAAGTTTGAGAGCCAGGTAGTAGTCACAGGAGGAGTAGGGTCTATCCAAAGCCGTAAGATAGATTTCTTGGCTATGATTAAACTTGCCAGAAGTATCCTGCTCTGGTGTTGAGAGAGGCCCAGGGAGGAATCATCGTTCATTAAAAACAGAACCAGATTTTTTGTTATCTGAACCTCTGTCAGCTCAGAAATAGTTTGAGCTGCTCTATCCCAAAACGCAGCCACAATTGGACACTGTGAAAACATATGTAGGTACAATGCACCAGTCTGACAAGAAACAAAATGTTAGAACTTGAAGCTACTGCACTAACAAGTAACTACGATGTGATAGGTATTTCAGAAACTTGGTTGTCTGAAAGTGATGCAAATGAATATAATAGTGGGTACACACTGTATAGGAAAGACAGGCAGGACAGAAGAGGCAGAGGGGTAGCACTATACATAAGAAATAGTCTTGAAGCCCAGGTTTTAAATCTGGACGAAGAAAACAACGCCAAATCAATAAATCAATATGGGTCAGAATAATGGACAAAAATTCAAAGGGCATAATAATGGACACCGAGCAAAATAATCTGTTAATGACATTAGAAATGCATGTAAAAGGAGAAGCCATACTAATGGGGGACATAAAATGGGAAAACCCAGTGGGGAGCACGACGGACGAAATTGAAATGGTGGAAACGACAATTTGTCAAGGCACCGACTAGAGGGGAGGCATGTCTTGATTTAGTCTTTTCAAATAATGAAGACAGAATAACTAAAACAGAGGTCAGAGAGACATTGGCAAACTCAGACCACAACATGGTCCTCCTAGGCCATTGAACGGTTTTCTCAGCTTTTTCCGGAGAAAGAACGACTAGAGACATAGGCTCTACGTCTTTTTGATGATGTCGGACAGGGTCCGACATCTGACCGGAAAGGGAAAATTGTAATGTCGGACCTGGTCCGACATAGGATCGCAAAGAGTTAAATATCAAAAATAAGAAAAACCTGGGAGAGAGAAGTCTTCTTGGAGTTTCTGGAACGTCTGAAGGACTTTACTGTTGAAAATATCTTTAAAACTAAACACACCTCTATTTGACCAAACAGGGTATAAAAGAGGCTTACCTCCCATCAGTAAATGATTATTATTCCAGATTGGGATGACTGAGAAATTTTAAAGGGGCTTCCCATAAATGTTTCCACATCGTACCAAGGTTTTATTGAATTTGCAACAATGGGGCCAAATTTGAAATTTAGGGTTTTCTTGGGGATGCCAGTAAATAATAAGTCTGTAATCTGTGTAGGCGGACTATGAATTATGAACTTGCGCCAGGCGATCTCTGAGTCTACATTGGTCCATGCTTTTAAAGCCCTAACTTGAAAAGCCCAATAGTATCATTTAAGATCAGGAAGAGACAATCCACCATTGACTTTAATGCGTTGCAGTACTGATAGACGAATACGTGGACCCATTTCATTCCAGATAAATTTAGATATCATAGAAGTTTTTTTTTTTTAACTGGTGATTATTTATTCCAACTGACATATGTTTTTTTTTATTGTTTCAACTTCACAACATGTCCCAGTATATTTTTATTTAGTCAGGTTTAGAGAATAAAGAATAAATTCAGACTAACCTAAGATCATATTTACAGTTATTTAATTAACTGCACCACAAATATAAATATATATATATATATATATATACACTGCACTCTATTCATCTAGTATTCTATTCATCCAGTGTGTATATATGAATGACTTGTGATCAATCAGAAAATGGTATGTACTCCATAAGGGAAGCTTCCTTACCATCCCCATGGTGCTTCCTCTGTCTGCTTCTGAAGTCTTCCCCCACAATAACTGAGAGGACAAGAAGGATCCCCAGGGATAGGAAGATTCTGATGTCATTCCCCAGCCCGTACGACTCTGAATTGAGGAGAAAACAGAATTAGTGGTTGAACAGGCTGTGTGGGGACACAAGACAGGTAATAAAATATATAAAATACATATATATATATATATATATATATATATATATATATATATATATATATATAAAAACTGCAGTGTACAAAATTGAAGGCTTATGAAATAAAAGGTTTTTAAAAAATGTACACAAAAGGTTTAAAAGATTAAATAAATATTTTATTTTCAGGACATTTTGGGCAAAAGCCCTTCTTCAGGTGTTTAAAAAGAAAAGGAAACACAGTGCAGTAAAATTGTTATTATTCAATTCAAATTGTAATTATACAAAAATTCTGTGGATGGTGTCATGGTTATTAGAATAAAATGTTCATTCCCAGAGAATGAACTGGGAACTTTGGAACCTCTGGGACTGAACAATCTATTTTAATAACCATGACACCATCCACAGAATATTTGTATAATTACAATTCTTGAATAACAACAATTTTACTGCACTGTGTTTACTTTTCCAGTTAAATATGTGTAAACCGATTATATAACTCACTAATAACCTAGTGATATAAAAGCCTGATCAAGATTTGTTTAAAACAAATGTAATCCAATCCTGTTTTTACAGTGCCTTGATCTTGCAGTATGTGAATAGGGTACATACAGTATGCTCCACAGTGAAGTCATACATTCTTGGTTTTTGAGCAGGTGCATCAAACACACAATAATCACGCTTTACAGAAAGCCTAGTTTTTGGAGTTGGTTTAATCTGGCATGAAACTATCCATATGTACCAGCAATAATCAGAGCTGTGACCATTCTGATTGAATTATAATATCTGATATGTTAATTATTTACTGCCTTGAATATTGACACATTAAGAATGTACTTTTCTCTCTAAAACTCTGACTACTTTAAAATAAGTGATAGGTTTACTTATAAAAATATAGTTATTCACACTTGCCTATCCCATTTGTGTGTTGGGTATTGTTAGATGTGGTTGGAGTTGTCATATCTCCTGTGGGAACATAAACAACGTGTAGAAAAGTATCACCATTAGGCTAAAAAGGTGGCCAGCTGTTTAATAATTTTAATGATCTTGTGCAGACCTCATTCCACTGATTATCTGTAGTCATGTTAAAAAGGGTTTCAATGAATCAATCTGGGGGAAACATCAGAGGGAGTCATTTTGAGTGTTTACATGAATTAAAATGCACCACCATCTGTCTTGAAGATGTCTGCATTTCTATTCATTGCTATGTGTTGCCCTTCTATTGTAGCCTTGTTGTGGTCTAGGGGCAGGATCAGGAGCAGGGTCTCATCCCACTGTCAAGCAGCTAGCTGTTTAAACCCTGTTCACCCCCCTTGTTTCCTCCTCTCACTGTCAAGCAGCTAGCCATTTCAACCCTGTTCACCCTCCTTGTTTCCTCCTCTTAGTCACGCCACCTCTGCAACTGTGTTCTATCTGTGGACAAGTGAAGCTCACTACCCAGACTTAGAGCTCTTGCAACTTCAGACTCCCTTCAGCTGAGGACTGCTCTCCACTGAGATAGGAGGGGGGGGGCGTTCTGACACAGTGGTATGTTCAGTGACAAGCACAATCAGATACTGATATGTTCAGTCATAAGCACAATCAGACACTGGTATGTTCAGTCATAATCACAATCAGACACTGGTATGTTCAGTTACAAGCACAATCACACACTGGTATGTTCAGTCACAAGCACAATCACACACTCCCTTTCCCTCAGTTTCTCCTCTGGGGGTAAATAAAGTTCATTCCCCAGCCTTGGAGGTCAGACAGTGCTGGCACCTCAGCGAGGATGGCTCTCCACTGAAACTGAGGAGAGCTCTTCACTCAAGCCTATTTCTTCCATTCTGAGGATAAACGAAGCTCGTGCTCTCGTTTTGGAGCTGAAAGTGCTGGCCCCACTTGCCTGTCTCATTTGTCTGTTGGGTCTTGATAGATGTGGTTGGAGTTGTCATATCTCCTGTGGGAACATAAGCAACAACGTGTAGAAAAGTATCACCATTAGGCTAAAAAGGTAGCCAGCTGTTTAATAATTTTAATAATTCAGATCAATATTAATGTGATGATGATGTGTTCTCTTTAATGCTGTCAATAGTGGAGATTTCAATACCGCCCCTATAAAATATAATCCTCATCTTGTGGGGACTGTACTTCATGGTGAGTCCTGTCAAAACGGTTTCATTTGAAGAACAATAGTTAACATGTCATCAAGCAGACAAACATTAAAGGAGATTCAGTTCCATCTTCTACCCCCATACCACCTTTAGAATATATCATAGACTATTTAATGATGGTCTTTTCAGTGCAGTACAGTAAATATTGAAATAAGTAAATACATAAAAAAATTGTAAATTACAGTAATGAGTAATATGAAAAGGCTTATTATGTTTTTTTTTTTAAGATTGCTGTGCTATTTTGCTTACTAGACCATTTGGCCCATTTTTTTTTTTTTAAATCTTTACAATTGTAGTATAGCCCCACCTGGGACATTTCGTGTTTAATCTTTCTCATAATTACTGTAAATTACTGTAAAGAAGTCACACAAACCCCATTACAGATGTTGTTTTTCACAGTCCCCTCATCTGATGATTGAAAGATGGAGGCTGTATGTGCCAGAGTTTAGATCAATTGAGTTGACCCCACTGTGTCACAAAGTATTCAGCTCAGTCCTTACCTGTCACATGAAGGTAGACTGGGCGACTGCGTTTGCTGTTTGCTGAGTTCACAAGCTTCTCTTTTCCATACACACAGGTGTAGTTTCCAGTATCACTCCTCTTAACCTTTTTAATAGAAAACTTGACAGCTGATATGCCTTTGGGATCGTGTTGTGAAACGACAAGGCTTCCATTTTTATACAGATGGAAAAAACCCTCTTTTCCTGTTGCATCTCTGAATTCAACTGGTATTATACATTGAAATGATACATCCATTCCTTCCATTTGGTTGTGTTTGTCCAGCTGAAGTAGGAGCTGATAGCTTAACTCTGAAAATACATTTTAACTTGTTAAAAACATGCCTTCAGAATGAACCTAAATATATGCAATAACAAACAGTAGAGGTTTACTAATCCAAATTCTGTTCAGATTAGTGATCTGATTGTAATTTGTACCATATTAGAAACATCTTATCACGTCCTATGTTTGATATTTTTTGTTATAGTTGATGATAAATCAGTAATAACCATTTGAATAAAATATTCAGAGACAGCTATTTTATACATTCTCACATAATTATAAGATTTAACTTTCTTCAGCTGATATCAGTAAGCATTTAATTACCATAGCATGATTCAGATTAGTGGGAGTCTAGTGTATGGGAAATTTATTATATTATATTATAAATAATTAAATTAATATATAAATTTATTATAAATTTATATATTAATTAAATTATTTTTAATACAATTTCAGGATTTTTTATTTTAAATCATCAAGTGACTGAAGAAGTAGTCTATTATTTATATCTGCTACACATTTGGAAAATAACATCAGTTGAATGATTCAGGGTTTAGTAGTTTCAGTAGTTAGTAAAGAACAAAGCTAAGTATTTTCAAATGTGTTTCTGTTATTTTTTTATATTAAAATCAGTTAATGTATTTTACAAAAATTCAGGTTTCCTCGTTGTTTGGTGCTGTACTTACCTTGTACGTTGAGATAAACTGAAGAACCATGGCTGATGTTTGTCAGGTCTCCAGGATTCTCATTTCCATACATGCAGGTATAGTCTCCAGCGTCATTCTTTTTGATGTCTTCTTTTATAAATGTGACAGTTCCCATTCCTCCGGGCTCTGCCAGTGAGCTGATCTTCTCTCTGTTTTTATATAAATGGAACCAATTCATCTCCTTGTTCTCTGTTTGTTCTCCATGCACTGCTGATATTATACATTTGAATTCAACCTTCTCCCCTTCCACTACAGATGCTTTCCCAATTTGAATTATTGCTGTGCGAACTGGCTCTATGAAAATGAAATTAAAAAAATGTAAAAAATACCATGAAAGAGAACATCTGTTAAACAAATAGGAAGATATGGACATATGGACACTTAGTGAAGTGTGTGTTTAACCACTAATTACAACTGTAGCATATCAACTGTATTTATATTATACTGTAGGTGGTAAGTAATAATACTAATAATATCAAGCAGTAGAAATACAGCTTTGTAAAACATGTATCCTGAGGCATAACATGAAACCACACAGCTTTCCACAAGCAGTATCACTAGAAATGGTAATAAACTATAATGCCTCGATAATAATCATCAACACCTCAATAACATGTTAATAGATGTTTCATATACACTGTGTTTGTTCTTTCAGAAATAATGGTGCTGAAAACACTTCAGAGTAAACGACCTTGTGAATTTCACCCTAAATGTTATTTGTTTCAAGCATTAAATAGGCTTATGGCAGCAGTGTGGAGTAATGGTTATGGCTCTGGACCCTTGACCGGAGGGACATGGTTTCAATCCCAGGTGGGGGACACTGCAGCTGTACCCTTGAGCAAGGTACTTTACCTAGATTGCTCCAGTAAAACCCAACTGTATAAATGGGTAATTGTTTGTAAAAATAATGTGTAAAAAATAATGCAATTGTATGTAAAAATAATGTGATATCTGGTAACAATTGTAAGTCGCCCTGGATAAGGGCATCTGCTAAGAAATAAAAAAATAAATCAATCATAATATCTTATTGTGTCAGAGACACACATACCTGTCGAAACCAGCAGCACGTCTCCAAGTGCAAAAACTGAAAAACAAATTAACCATTTTACAAATAAGAAAATGAACAAGTTAAATTTACTGACAGAAAAAAGTTATCAAATAAATAATACTTACATAGCATGACAACTTTTATATTCCAAGGCATATTAGAATGCTGTTAACTTAATCTCTGAAACTAACACTGTACAGTTCCTCACATGTACAGTTCCTCAAATGTAGTTCCCTGAATGTAACAGTGCATACTATGAGACTATAATACAGCAATGGAAACTCATGTGCAATAGAAATGTGTGTTTTCGTTATGCATGTATATTTCTGGCATAATCAGACGAATATCAATGTGGCAACAGACGATCAAGAGAGATAAACAAATAGTTTGAGTCCTTCACATTCTCTCATTGGCATCATCTAAACACTGCAACTAAAAATATTGTTCCTGTCTTAATAAAAGTCTGTGAAACTATTCCATTGCACACAAAGTAAGACCACACATGTGGTAATCAATGTATAACATGTAGGCCTGTATTTACACAATCTGAGGGTGATTGCTCTTAAATCAAGGAACTGATGTAATTTAAACCTTTTTTATATTTGACTATTTTTAAGTCTAAGTGACACTGCATACAATGCACAGTTCACAGCCTACCTCTGTAAAGCACTTTGTGATGGTGGTCCACTATGAAATGCGCTATATAAAGATATTATTATTATTACCCAATTGTAAATGTGAACGAAGGGCAGGTTTTCTTGTTTTGAAATCAACACGTTAATGAATGGGTTTAATGAATACCTGCTGATAAATACTTCTTAAACGCAATTCCGAGTACGAGTATCTGATACATGCCACCTCCCGAACACTCAAATGTGCACGCCACAAAAACCAACATGAAAATCAAGATAACTGTAAAGCCACAAATCCAGTCAAATTCTAACCACCATAGGGAATGAAGTCAGCAGACACTGCTGTCTCAATGCTGAGCACTATAGCTGTAGCTAGTACAGTTTTTCCTCCAGATCTGCTGGAAAATAACATTATAATTCAGATTGTACATTGAACATATTAACATTTTGACCCCTCTTTTTTCTTTTGAATACTATTGAAAGAGTTTTTAAAGATTTAAAGAGACAATGTCACAAAGTGTTCATGTTTGAAAGGATGCCACTCTACCCTCTACCAATGTCAATATACTAATGGTTGAATATTGGAGTTTAAAAAAGAAATGATGTTGAAATCACATGGCCACTAGGGGCTGTAAAGCAGCAGAATCCAACTTTGTGACTCTCCACAAGATTAGCCCTTAGCGGTCCATTTATTCAGCGTGTCTCAGGCTTGTCAGGTCCAATTTATTTTTACACGCGCAGTTTATTTTAGACGCACTGTTTAAAAGTATTTTTTCACAGTAAAACAGGTTTAAAAGGCACTGCATATCAACAGGACACTCAGTACTGCATCTCCAGCCCCGCCCCACCCCTTGTTAGCTGTATTTTTCACATACATCTACATAGTAGTGCATACCGATAAATCATCTCCTCATCACTCGTTTTATCACCAAACTCTTTAAAATGCTATCCAGCCTGGAAGCTTTATTTTGTAAGTTTTGTTTTGTGTTGATTGTTTTGTGTTGTTGAAACATTTTTGTTTGGCCCTTGTGCCGGTTTATTTTGTATTTTTGTTTATTAAAAACTTTATTTTGAACTTTAAAACTGACTCTGAGTCTCAACCTCTGCCAATCCTGTCACAATCAGTCAAATATAATTTTAGATTTATATAAAAAGAATAACATTTGCAAACAGTTTTTGTTTCACTTAAGTGACAGCACACGTGCAGTATGGCTTGCCTACTTGATTACTGAAGATGAGCAGTAGCCTATGGTTTTATTGACATAATGTGTGGGGGGATTTGTTTTTTTTTTAATTGGGATTTTTTTTGGGGGGGGGGCACCTTCTAGGACCCCCTCTTAGGGCCCCACACAGACTAAGACCGGCCCTGAATAGGACACAGCAATGTGCATTGCACAGGGATATGAAAGGTGGCAGTCCCATAAATAATAACAATGTCCAAACACCACACACAAACACGGTCACCTCTCCCAGTGAGTGCTGCAGTGCGGGTGGTGAAAGTACAATTTGTGAACAGTTAGTGCTCTGGTTTTGTGTTGGCCGTGGGCGACAGCTCTGGATCGTGTTAGCCGTCTAGTCTAACAAACAAGACAAACAGAAGACTTTAGACAGAGTGACAAAACGAACAAAAACACTTGGTCCGTTCGGTCAATAGCATAACCATTACATCCCCTATTCATACCGTCAACCATGACCTCTTGGTTAACTAGCACATCCGCTCCTCCAATCCGCGTAGTAGTAGTGTACCGTACCTCCGCCCCCTTTCTAGATGTCTGACTTCCACCAAACCCTGGGAATGAATTGTCGGACCAACTAGTCCAAGGTACTCTGTTCCATTTACACAGCTCGGGGGGGGGGGGGGGGGGGGGGCTGGGAGATCTAACACCAAGAATCATTCAATCTCTGTCACATGCCTTTATTATTAACAACTTAAGAACTTACTTTGTTTTCTAAAACTTGAACTTTGAAATAAGTGATTTTATTAAGTTCAAGGAAATTTATAAAAACACAGTTATTCACACTTGCCTATCCCATTTGTGTGTTGGGTCTTGATTGATGTGTTTGGAGTTGTCATATCTCCTGTGGGAACATAAACAACGTGTAGCAAATTATCACCATTGGGCTAAAAAAAAGTTGCCAGCTGTTAAATAATTTTAATAATTCAGACCAACATTAATTTGATGATAATGTGTTCTTTGCAATGATGTGCAGACCTCATTCCACTGATTAGCTCTATTCATGTTAAAAAGGGTTTCAATGAGTCAATCTGGGGGAAGCATCAGAGGGAGTCATTTTGAGTGGCAGTATTTGAATCCACGGCTGTTCTCCTGTCCGCAGTTCTATCTACTTCCATCTACTTGTATTTTAATTGTGAAAGAGTATGGTTCAGATTATAGGTCATTTCTACTGGGTTAATATTAGCGTACTGTACTTCATGGTGAGTCCTGTCAGAATGGTTTAATTTGAAGAAACTACCCCTATTGTATAAGGGCATTTCGTATGCAGACAGGTTAAAAGAATTGAATCTATTCAGTCTTGAACAAAAAAGACTAAGCGGCGATCTGCTTCAAACATTCAAAATACTAAAAGGTATAGACAATGTCGACCCAGGGGACTTTTTTGACCTGAAAAAAGAAACAAAGAACAGGGGTCACAAATGGAGATTAGATAAAGGAGCATTCAGAACAGAAAATAGGAGGCACTTTTTTACACAGATAATTGTGAGGGTCTGGAAACAACTCCCCAGTAATGTTGTTGAAGCTGACATCCTGGGATCCTTCAAGAAGCTGCTTGATGAGATTCTGGGATCAATAAGCTACTAATTACCAAACAAGCAAGATGGGCTGAATGGCCTCCTCTAGTTTGTAAACTTTCTTATGTTCTTATGTTCTTATTGTAATTGTGAAATAGACACAGTTTTAATTATTTTGTCCAAACCTTTAATTTAAATCAGAAAACTGAATTCAAAACAAAACAAACACAGACTTGTCTGTCAGTTTCTGTTGGGATGGAGTTGTCATATATTCTGTGGGAATATAAACAACAACAACAACAATTAGAAACTAAAGCTGAGGTGGCAGTTTCTCTAATAAATAATTCAGACCAACAATTATTAAACCTAGGGATTGTGAGACAGCTATTTTATACATTCTACATAATTATAAGATTTAACTTTCTTCAGCTGATATCAGTAAGCATTTAATTAGCATAGCATGATTCAGATTAGTGGGAGTCTAGTGTATAGGAAATTTAATTTAAATATTTTTAATACAATTTCAGGATTTTTTATTTTAAATCACCAACTGACTGAAGAAGTAGTATATTATTTATATACGCTAAACATTTGGAAAATAACATCAGTTGAATGATTCAGGGTCTAAAAGTAGTTAGTAAAGAACAAAGCTAAGTATTTTCAAATGTGTTTCTGTTATTTTTTATATTAAAATCAGTTAATGTATTTTACAAAAATTCATGTGTTTCTTCATTGTTTGGTGCTGTACTTACCGTGTACACTGAGATAAACTGAAGAACCATGGCTGATTGTTTTTCACATCTCCTGGATTCTTATTTCCATACATGCAGGTATAGTTTCCAGTGTCATTCTTTCTGATGTCTTGTTTTATAAATGTGGCAGCTGCCATTCCTCCAGGCTCTGGCAGTGAGCTGATTTTCTCTCTGTTTTTATATAAATGGAATCAGTTCCTCTCCTTGTTCTCTGGTTGTTCTTCATGCACAGCTGATGTTACACATTTGAATTCAACCTTCTCCCCTTCCACTACAGATGCTTTCCCAATTTGAATTATTGCTGTGCGAACTGGCTCTATAAAAATGAAATAAAAAAAAAATGTAAAAAATACAATGAAAGAGAACAATTTGTTTAGCAAGTAGGAAGATGTGGACATATGGACACTTATTGAAGTGTGTGTTTAACCACTAATTACAACTGTAGCACATCAACTTCATTTATATTATACTATAGGTGGTAAGTAATAATACTAATAATATCAAGCAGTAGAAATACAGCTTTGTAAAACATGTATCCTGAGGCATAACATGAAACCACACAGCTTTCCACAAGCAGTATCACTAGAAATGGTAAAAAACTATATTACCTTGATAATAATCAACAACACCTTAATAACATGAGTGGAGGGAATTTATATTTTCTAAATATTTGTATATCTAACATGTAATGCTTAATCTGCAGGGAGCATTTGCGTTGATAGTATAAGTTTGCATTTGCAGGTTTCTAGCTGAGCAAATGTCAGATGGAACATTTGTGGTTTTCCTAACAGAAGTGAACCAGACATCTCCATCCTGACACAGACTCAGGAGGCGCAATAAGATGTCTGGGCAGATAGCCAGAAGTGACATGTGCCTAGTTTAGATACAAAGAGAGGTGGAAGTAAGTTTGCATGTGCGGGTAAGGTGTGAGCTAACAGGGTGATCACCTCAATGACTGGATATTGAACAAGAAGATGGGAGGCCCATGATGTTTGTGTATAAATAAATGTGTTTTTATTAATTAAGTATTTGCTTATAAGTTTTCATTTTATTCCATATATAGAATATTGCTTCGGCTTAGGACTCAGGGCGCAGTTCCGCTTAAATGTCTTTCTACTTCTGCAAAATCGTGGCATGCTCCAGCAGCAAAAGGTTAGACAACAGAAACTAGAATAGAGAACAAGGCCTAAACCGCAAGAATACGTGCAGGAATGAACATACAATGACAAAAACTATGAAAAATAACTCCTTTTAAGGAAAGTCTCTGTTCATCCTATATGACGTCAATGTACATATAAATCTCTCTGTATTCGGCTGATAGTCAAGTCAGAATTGTGTTTTGAATGCATGTGCTGGCTTCCTTTGCGCATCGTATTAAAGATTATAAGACCACTGTTCCAAGCTTCCTGTGTCGAATTCTTACAAAAAAACCCACTACACATGCTAACAGGTGTTTCATATACACTTGGACATTCAGTGCATACACATCTGTTTGAAACATGCAGTTTTCAGGAAATTAAATAAGACCATTTGATTTCTGAAAATGCCACTTTTCTGGGTTTAATATTATTATTTTTTTCAAAACTGTACTTTAGTTTTGAAAGCTGAATTACTTACAAATTACAAATTACAGTTTATTAACAGCACAGATTGATAAAGAAATCAACTGTTTTCGGTAATAAAGTGACAATAGCGAGCATGTTAACTAAATGTGTATTGTTAATTCTCAACTCACGATTTCAAGCATAGCTGTTTCAATGAAGGTATTATAAAAGTGATCTGTACAATTAAGTAAAAATGTAAGCAGGAAAAATGTTTAGATAGATTTTTGTATTCTTTTGTGTTACGGTTATGTGTAGATATGATTATGTGCATTTATGTTACGAAGGATAAAGAAGTGTAAAGAATGATATAGATGTCGAGGTCTTCAGAACACATGAAATAAACCGACATGAAATGTTTGCCAGCTCTTCAGATGAATGTGTTGTGCTGCTGTAGTGTTGACCGATGCAGTTGCTGAAACTGCTTTTAAAATGTGCCCAGAGGTATATGAGGTATATATTTGTTAAATAATCCAAGACAAAGTTTCAATTAATCTGTCTCTTTTTAAAACTGGTTAAACTAGGGCCACTGAAAATACAGATTTATCAGTTTGACAATACAAGAAAAAGCTACCTTCGTAAATATTAATACATTTTTCATTCATTTTATAAACACATGTTTATGGCATGTAGTTATTTGAAAATGACCCTAGGTAAAGCATTTTGGAATAGTAACGGTGAAGTTATTTGGAAGAAAAACACAAGGGTGCAATTTACAAAGCCCTTTACTATAAAATATCATGGGCACCACTTCTTCTAAAAAGAGAGACAACCATTCATGGTAGAAAACTAGAAATAAACAAAATAAGAATATCTAAGAATTCCTGAGTTGATTATTTCATGTTGAGTAACTTCATAGTGTGTGTTTATTCTAACAAGAATAATGGTGCTGAAGACACCAGAGTAAATGTATTTGTGAATTTCACTCTAAATGTTATTCATTTCTATTGTAATCAAGCATTAAACCATTGTATCTTATTATGCAAAGTGTCAGAGACACACATACCTGTCAAAACCAGCAGCAGGTCTCCAAGTGCAAAAACTGAAAAATCATTTTACAAATAAGAAAATTAACATGTCACATTTACTGACAAAGAAAGGTTAAAGAAATACTTACATAGCATGACAAATTTAACATTCAAGGCATATTAGAATGCTGTTCACTTAATCTCTGAAACAAACACTGTACAGTTCCTCAATTGGTAACACTACTAAATATAACAGAGCACACTATCAGATTATAATACTGCAATGGAAACTCATGCACAATAGAAATGTGTGTTTCCGTTACGCAAGTATATTTCTGGCATAATCAGACGAATACCAATGTGGCAACAGACAATCAAAAGTGATAAACAAATAGTTTGAGCCTTTCACACTCTCTCATTGGTGTCATCTAAACACTGCAACTAAAAATATTGCTCATGCACACACTGAATATTTTTCATGTCTTAATAAAAAGCGTGCAACTATTTCACGGCACACACTGTAAGCCTACACATGTGTAATCACTGTATAACAGGATCAGAAAACTCAGATACACAATATCTAGCGCATAATATGCACTGATAATTGAAGGCGGTTTTGAAGTTGGTTCGCCAGTACTGCAGTAAAAATGTCAGCATCCCGGATCAGAGGAAAATAATCTTCCAATCAGCTTTTAAAACAAGCAATGCAGAAGTTAATTCTCATTGATTAGGACTTGATTGTAAACGTGAGCGAAGGGCAGGTTTCCTTGTTTTGAAGTCAACACGTTAATGAATGGGTTTATTGAATACCTGCTGATAAATACTTCTTAAAAGCAATTCTGAGTAGGAGTATCAGAACAGCCCTAGAAATTAATAGGGATGGAAGTCTTCACCAGGAGGCCTGTTGCCCGGAATGAGTTCCAGGAGGTCAGCCAAAGACAGCTGATATCCACCATGGAGCGGAATATTATCACACAGTGACTTGTGTTATAGGGTTAGGGTTAGGCAGCACACAGTGTCTTGTGTTATAGGGTTAGGGTTAGGGTTAGGGTAGCAATGGTGTGTAAACAGGATCAGTAAACTCAGATACTGATATCCCCATCGAGAGGGCAGCATTCTCACACAGTGCCTTGTGTTATGAAGGGCGTGTTTTTTTCTGAGCGGACCTGATGGAAAAACTGCCACCTCCCAAACGCTCAAATGTGCACGCCACAAAAACCAACATTAAAATCCAAATAACTCTAAAGCTACAAATCCAGTCAAGTTTGAATCACCATAGGGAGTTAAGTCAGTATAGACTGCTATCTCGTTGCTGAGTACTATAGCTGTAGCTATTATAAGTTTTTCCTCCAGATCTGCTGAAAGATGGCATTATTCAGATTGTACATTGGAAATGTTAATGTTTTACCCCCTTTTATCTTTTAAAATACAAATCCTATTGAAAGAGTGTTTAAAGATTTGAGACAATGTCAGAAAGTGTTCATGTTCCAAAGGATATCACTATACCCCTCACCATTACTGAGATATTCATGGTTGAAAATCAGAGTTTATCATAGAAACAAGGTTGAAACCACAACTATAGCAGCACTATAATCTTATATGGCCACAAGGGTCTGTAGAGCAAAATAATTCTAATTTCTGACTCTTGCTAAGATTAGACATAGTTTGATACTTAGTAGTATGTATTTTTAATGAATGTGCTCCACAGAAGCTACTGTGTATGTTTCTAGAGGGAATGCAGACATTATTTAGTAAGTGAATGATTAAGATCAATTCTATATGTGACCCCTGGCTAAAATACACCCTTAAACACCAGGGCAAACAAATCTTCAACCACTTCACCAACTGGTTTTGTAAGGAGTAGGGGGAACTCCAGTGGTAAATAAGATAGTTATAACTGCTCTGCCCCGCTTACAGGCCCCTTTCAAATAAATGAAGGAAGAAAGATACGTTCATGAAGGTTTGCCACTGCCAAACGTAGGCAAAGGGTTCTTTATGTCACACAAAGATGACAAGCAGAAAAGATGAGATCTTGAAGTACACTATTTTCTTTACTAAGTAACAAGGGATGTATACTACAGGGACCACAGGCCTAAAAAGATTTTTAAGAAGGTGGTTTGGTGAGCACATGGATGGACACGACAGGCTCCCCACACGACAGGCTCCTGAGAGAAAAAGTGCTCAAAAACAAACAAATAAATAAATATCAAACTAGCATATTGATGCACTACACAGAAGCTACTGTGTTTGTTTCTAGAGGGAATGTAGATAATATTTAATAAGTTAATTATTAAAATCAATTATATAGGAAACTAGGGGGCTCCATTTTATTTGTTTAATAAAACTCAGTAGTAGCACATTTTGATCTGGTCCTGACTGGAGGTGCAACATAAGTACTAAAAACAGTCAAGTTATCATAAAGGGCAGCCCTGTAGATATGTAATTTAAAATTTAAACAAGAAAACAACTGGGGCAAGCTTGGCCCTCATTGTTATTACAGTAGGAACGAGTAGCGTCATTATTTATTATTTGTTTATTTAGCAGACGCCTTTATCCAAGGTGACTTACAGAGACTCGGGTGTGTGAACTATGCATCAGCTGCAGAGTCACTTACAACTACGTCTCACCAGAAAGACGGAGCACAAGGAGGTTAAGTGACTTGCTCAGGGTCACACAATGAGTCGGTGGCTGAGGTGGGATTTGAACCGGGGACCTCCTGGTTACAAGCCCTTGTCATTAATAACAAGTGAGGGTATGTTTGCCTAATTGTATCTTTTTTACATTACTGCACATCTTTACTGGGCTACCCCTTTTTGGTTTATAACTCAGTCATTTTTGTAGATTTCGCATGGCTGAACCCTTTATGCTAACTGGGCCAGTTTTAAACATTCAACAGATTTAAGTGACAGTATATGTAGTTTCAGTAGTTTATAGAGGACTCTCGCTGGCATTTTACATTTACATACTTGTACAAGCAAAAATTCCACACTCTTAGAGTCTGTTTTTCACAACATGCAAAAGCACCTTATTTCAGGTTAAAAGCTTTTGAACATTCCACACTGTCTCCAAGTCTCAACCCCTGTCATCCTGCCACATTTTGTGTCTGAAACGGGATAGCGCCACCTGGAGACGCAGACAATGTGGAAAGTTCAAAAATAAAGCTTTTAATATACAAAAAATAGAAAATAAACCGGCACGATGGCCAAACAAAAAGGTTTTAAACAGAAATAATAGACAATAAGCACAAAACAAAACTTACAAAAATACGGCTTCCAGGCTGGGCATTGCCTTCACTGGTTTACTGAACACGAATAAGCACAGCACAGCACAGCACAGCACAGCACAGCACAGCACAGCACTCTTGTTGTTGTTGTTGTTGTTGCTGTTGTTGCTGTTGCTGCTGTTGCTGCTGCTGCTGCTGTTGTTGTTGTTGTTGTTGTTGTTGTTGTTGTTGCTGTTGCTGCTGCTGCTGCTGCTGCTGCTGCTGCTGCTGCTGCTGCTGCTGCTGCTGCTGCTGCTGCTGCTGCTAGAACTCTCCCTACTGGGAGGCTGAGGCCTCCTTTTATGCCAGGTGGCTGGTGACTAATTGAATAATTAATTGGTTGATTGCTCCCACCTGACGCAATCAACCTGGCCAGGGAAGAGAATTTAACTCCATCCCTGCCAGTATTTGTGTGCTCTGCCACACAGTGGTATAGGCCGACTGGACAAGTAGGAATAATAATAAATCAGGCAACGTAGATCAAAAGATTGTATTATGCAAAACAATTTTAAAAAACACAACCAAAAGAAAAGGCCTTTCATCTCTGTGGTAAATAATAAAAAGCGTGTTTGATAAATGAAGCTAACAGTAACCCTGCAATGTTAGCAGCACTCTGCAGCTCTGTGCTGTAAGTTCAGTGTGCAAGATGGAAATCATAATACATCTCTGGCATTGTTGTATGAATTATGAATCACCCTGAAGTGTATCAAGTTCATGCTCCCTGTTGTAACAGTGCTAATTTCCTGTTCCCACAACTCACCACTTGGTTTACAGTAAGTATCGACTGTGATTAATAGGATTCTTTACAACATATCAATTAACATTAAAATTTAACAGCCAAGGTCTTAAGAAAAAAAACCTGTTTCGGCTGGATTTTGTATGAACAAAGAACAGGGTCAAGCCTAGTTCAGTCATTATAAAAAATGTAAGAGTTGAATGCAGTTATACTGGCCTGTATTTGGATTTAAATCTTAGAGGGAATCACCAAAGAAATAAAGTGATATTATAAATTCTAGGAGCAACTGTTAAACTGAAGTAAATTAGTTGAAAGATTATCTTATAATGAAACAGGTTCAGTGCTAATTGACACTGTTTATAGTTCATAATAGTTAAAGAATAGAAATTAGACATGAAGGTATTATAAATTAATAAAATAAATGATCAACCCCTTTTTTAGACAGCATGATATTTGAAACTAAAAATAATTATTTGATTTCATCAGATTAATAATATGTTTTAAGTATTTGCTATAATAAGAAAACATATTATTTACAACTGACGAGTATTATTGCTTGTTCATGACTTTACTATAGTGATAAGAAGATTAAAAGCTGGGGCAGTATTCGATTTAATTAATTGGGAAAGTGGTACAGTTTCTTTCTCCTTCTATTGAACAGCAAGACCTCTAGACATTATGATATCCATTGAATTATAGAATTTAAAAGGTGTTGTGTTATGTTCTTGTGTTAAGTTTGTAATAATATACTATAATGTACCTTGTTGTTAATCCACTATACTATTGTCTAATGATGGTAGATGGAGTCCTTATAATGTGGTTCTTTGAAACTGCTGCATTGAAAACGGGGCCTCTCTCCTTATCAAGATGTATGGGCTGTAGTGAAAGGAGGGGGTCTTATTGCATTCCACTATAGCAAAGCTGCAAGTCTTATAGATTTGGAATTTAGGGTTTATGGAATTAGTGGTTTAGCACAGATAAGAATGTATCTTGAAATAATATGCAAAAATTATGGCTTAACAGACATTGATAGGTCATATATCTAAAAAAGTGTTTGCACAGACTTTGGCCTTGAAAAAACAAGAGACTGTGGAAACTGCTTGCAATAGCATATTCAAGAGTCAGATACAGGTCAGAGCCTGGTTAGTGCATCTTTTAAGGGATAAATAATTCTAATGAAAACTATTACCACTTAAACTTAGTGAAACTAATTGACTTAAATACTGCATGAGACAATCTTTTGTCAAATACTCTGTTAGACAATGGTATATGGAATTAAAACTGACTCATTAACAAAATGATGAAACAATATGAGGTTAAAAGAAACACATACCTTTAATTTAGCAAAATATAATCAATTAGAAGATGATGTCACATATTAAGAACATCTCTCATATATAACACATATAAAAATAGTGTTTTGCATACACATATAAACAGTGGTGTTTTTATATTATATTATAAACCAAGATCCTGGGAACTTTGGTTCACTTAACTTTTCAGATAAAGGAGGGGCTCGGAGGAAAACAAGGAATGAGATCATAGAGTTGGACAAATATGAAGTCTTGAATTTATTGAGTAAATGACACCTATTAATTCTGAAAAGTTAGTCCGGATCTTTTGAAAACTATTATTTGTAAAAGGAATAGGAGCAGCTGTCTCAACAGATTAATGACTGGATTTAATTGAGGCGTCCCATGTATTCCAATGAGACAAAAAACCTATATAACTCCTAAGTAATTTTTAATATTAAAATATTAAACATTTTAGGACCTTTTCACATATGGTTTGTTGCAAAATTAACCTAATTTTAGACCCTTTTGCATTCACACCACACCTCAGTGCAAACTAAATCACTTCATTGAGAATTCAGAACTGATCTTGCTTTCAAACAATAATGAAATGATAATCCCACTCTCTTTGTCATTTGGAGTAAGTGAGGCTGGCATAGTTGAAAGGTCATGTTGTCACATGATTTGTCATTTAGAGCACCGTTAAGTCGGGCTGGCATGAGGCAGGTTGTTCAGTCCTGGATCCTCGAAGCCAGGTAAGATTTACAGAGAAATTATTAGAATGTAATATTGGAGCAACAGAAACCCAGAACCACCCAGAATGACTGACCATAAGAAATTAATTGTGTGTTAGCTTTGATTAAGAAATGCATTGTGTGTTAGCTTTGATTAGTAATCCCACACTCCTCCAGGGAAACACACAGTATGCTACTAACTCTTTAAACACTAGAACCTGTGCAGAAGGTTTCATAAAAATGTTTGCCTCCCAGCATTGATGGAAGTGCTATCAATGTGTCTTCTATTGTTTGACACATTCCACCACAGTCCCCTAGGTTATCTCCAATGGTTTGTCAGTTCTGGGACAAGAACTAAAGTGTCTCCCTCTGATCGGACTCTGTATGATCGTTCTGGTAGGTATGAAAGTAGAGAGTACGTAGATAAAAGAGAAAGACCATTTTGATTCATTGAATATTTAGGTATTTTTTAAAACAACATTCATTTTTCCCCAGTGGTTTTCAGTATCTGGAAGTTTTAACTGTTGCGTATGTTACATTGTCTTCATCAGGTGCAGAGCTGGGTTTCTTCTTGGTGACACGGGCAGTGTTTATTTCTGAGTAGGTGAGTGTGTCTTCCTGTTGCTTTGAAGTCTGCTTAGGCTTACTCTGCAATAAATTATCAGATTGGAGAGAGATCAGGATGGCTAAACGGTACTAAACAAACTGTCCAAACAAAGAGATACAACCTAATAAAAGAAAAGGGCCTTTTATCCATCTGTAAATATATATCAGTAGCTGCACAATATCTTCTTATTATACCCTATCCACGTTACTAAAAACAATACCTAAACAATGCGCAATGTGTTGAAACCATGTCATTATCATTCACTTTGTTCACAGTCGTGTTTAAGCATGTGATTATCATGCATTATTTTGGTTGTGTGAATGAGGCTGTGACAGGGAACCGGGTCGCTGGTTCCTGCGCAAGTGTGTGCATGTAGAAAATCAGCTGCGACGCGCAGTTGGAGACGCGTTGCTAAGCAACCAGTTGAGTGGCAGACTCATCCTGAGCTAAAGTGATCGGGAGGTCTGGATTGGCTGGGGGGCGTGCCTGGTGATGCTGCACACAGCTCAAAAAGCGGCTGCGCTACAGCTCGGGGCTGCTGCAAGGCCATTGCTGTACAGACGGGCGCTGAGTGTTTGTTTACATCCAGGAGGGAAGCGTCCGCTCTGCGGGAACGACTACTACGGAGCCCTTTAACTGCAAGACGGGGCCTGTGAAGGCGATTGCCCAGCCAGGACCGTCAGAATGGCCCGGAGTCGCTGGGAGGCCAGGACTTCAGAAATAACACAACAGAAGTAGGTCAGCTTAGGGGAGGTGGATCCCAAAACAGTATAAAGAGGGTTACCGTGGAGTAGTAGGTTCCTGGAGCGGGACGTTCCTTTTAGTGGGACTAGCGCTTGTCATTTTGTGTGGCAAACTTTTATTTTTAGCTTTTGTTACTTTGTTTTTATTGCTTTATTAAATGTGACACTAGGTCTACCATCGCTGCTACCCTAGTGTCAGTTTGGTGTTAAAATTAAATCTGCGCGCCTGAGCGGCGTATCAACACCAATGCTCTGTGTCTGTCAGTATTTTCCAGTGACTACCCACACATGTAACACTTCACCCTGTTACATATGGTGTCAGAAGTGGGCGTCACTGGTCCTGCTGAGTCAAGGCAGGATAGGCACAGAGCAGTTGTCTACCAGGATGCACAGGCAGAACCAGCTGACGATCAGCAGTCACCGGAGGCGTTGCTGAGGGAGCAACTGGAGACGTGCACGAGGCGTGTGGAGAGGCAAGGGCTGCCTTCCTCGGCTAAAGGAGTGGCTGCCATCCAGAGAGCTGATGGAGGAGTTGCGGTCAAGTGAAGGAGCTGACGTCCGAGAGAGGAGCAGCTGCCGTTCCATAAGGAGTAACTGCCGTCCGGAGGGCTAAAGGAGGAGCTACTGCCCTAATCGCCAGTGAGGAGGAGACTGCCTCTACCACAGCCCCAACCACCACCCCTGGGCAACAGTCCGGCGCCTGTGGGTAAGAGCCCTTGACCCGTGCTCCCAGACACCCGACCTTGGTGTCTGGACCTCCCATCGCTGGGCCTGGGTCCCAGGTCGCAGCATCAGCAGGCACGGTTGTTCGCCCAGACTCCTGTTTCGCTCCCCCTGGTGAACCAGACATTGCTACACTGTCGCCAAGGCTCTCACCTCTGCCGGCAGCTGCAGCCGCCCAGTCACCAGCCTGCGCTCCTGTCGCCCTGTCCACGCAAGTCGGGTCTCCTGTCGCCGTGTCTCGGTCCCTTTAGAGATGGCGCCGGGGACGACAGCAATCCACCCACTGACCCCCCCCCCCCCAAAACGGAAGAGGAACCAGTCGGAGTTATCGAACGGACCGGTGGTGCCGTTCTGAGGGGGAAGATATGTGACAGGGAACCGGGTCGCTGGTTCCTGCGCAAGTGTGTGCATGTAGAAAATCAGCTGCGACGCGCAGTTGGAGACGTGTTGCTAAGCAACCAGTTGAGTGGCAGGCTCATCCTGAGCTAAAGTGATCGGGAGGTCTGGATTGGCTGGGGGCGTGCCTGGAGATGCTGCGCAGAGCTCAAAAAGCAGCTGCGCTACAGCTCGGGGCTGCTGCAAGGCCATTGCTGTACAGACGGGCGCTGAGTGTTTGTTTACATCCAGGAGGGAAGCGTCCGCTCTGCGGGAACGACTACTACGGAGCCCTTTAACTGGGAGGCCAGGACTTCAGAAATAACACAACAGAAGTAGGTCAGCTTAGGGGAGGTGGATCCCAAAACAGTATAAAGAGGGTTACCGTAGAGTAGTAGGTTCCTGGAGCGGGACGTTCCTTTTAGTGGGACTAGCGCTCGTCATTTAGTGTGGCAAACTTTTATTTTTAGCTTTTGTTACTTTGTTTTTATTGCTTTATTAAATGTGACACTAAGTCTACCATCGCTGGTACCCTAGTGTCAGTTTGGTGTTAAAATTAAATCTGCACCGCTGAGCGGCGTATCAACACCAATGCTCTGTGTCTGTCAGTATTTTCCAGTGACTACCCACACATGTAACACTTCACCCTGTTACAGAGGCATTAGACACTCTCAACGTTCCTCTACTCCATACCTGCTGTAAGGTTCCAATACAATTTATACACTCCTCAGCTAAGAGTTTTCACCTACAGCCTATTTACAGGGCAAATGTAGCCATTAGTCAATGGAACCCAAAGATGTCAAAATACCCTTTTTCTGGAGCAAATTCAAATCACTCAACTCATTACATAAGGTCTAAATGAACTTTACAAAACAGTAATAATAACAGTACCTGGATTATTATCAGAGATTCTGTATATCCAATGTTTTATGTGTGTTTTTATGATCTTATAAACCTATATTGTTCACACAGCGATGGTAAATACTGAAAAAACATGTATCAGTCAGTCCGGCTTGCAGAATTTAGTGGTCAAGTTTGACGTGTCTCCAGCAGTATATTTTGCTTGACTAAAATGATAAATGATTGAACTGTATCCATTTAAATAAGAAAGAACCTGGAAATGTACAAGCAAATTGTTTGAGAGACATGTAACATATAGTACTTACCACCGTGGTGTATACAGGATCAGTCTGGACAGCAGGGTCTGGAATGGCATTGTATCAAATAGATTAGTTTCCTAGTTTGAATGGGATGGAAACAGCTAGTGACACACTATGCATTAGTAACATCAAGATATATTTTTGCACCAAAGGCTGAACAATGGAAGACTGCAGTAAACACTCACCCAGGAATCATGCTTTAATATAGAATTGAATATGACTGAGGGACACAATAAATTGACACAGCGAGATGAAGAAGTCCCCATCATTTAAACATACTTCATTTGTATCCATTGTGGTGAAGAATGCTGTGCCCTACCTCGTTTGGATTGCAGACACTTCAGCACTCCTCCTATCAGCAGTACCAGCAGCACAAGGACCCCAGATCCTACCCCTGCACCCAGGTACAGAGCTGGAACAGATCCTGGGGGATCCACATACAAATGGGATTCATTGGAAGATCCAATTAAATATGTGTAAACAGATTCTATAATTCACTAATAACCTATTAACATAAAAGCCTGATCAAGATGGGTTGAAAACAAATATAATCCAATCCTGTTTTTACAGTGCCTTGATCTTGCAGCATGTGAATAGGGTACATACAGTGTGCTCCACAGTGAAGTCATACATTGTTGGTTTTTGAGCAGGTACACCAAACACACAATAAACAATTTCCAGAAAGCCTGATTTTTGGAGTTGATTTAAGCTGGCATAAAGTTGCTCATATGTACCAGCAATAATCAGAGCTGTGACCATTCTGATTCAATTATAATTTCTGATAAGAACATAAGAACCTAAGAAAGTTTACAAACGAGAGGAGGCTATTCCGCCCATCTTGCTCGTTTGGTTGTTAGTAGCTTATTGATCCCAGAATCTCATCAAGCAGCTTCTTGAAGGATCCCAGGGTGTCAGCTTCAACAACATTACTGGGGAGCTGGTTCCAGACCCTCACAATTATCTGTGTAAAAAAGTGCCTCCCTTTTTCACTTCTGAATGGACCTGCATCTAATCTCCATTGACCTCTGGTCCTTGTTTCTTTTTTCAGGTCGAAAAAGTCCCCTGGGTCGACATTGTCAATACCTTTTAGAATTCTGAATGCTTGAATCAGATCACCGCATAGTCTTCTTTGTTCAAGACTGAATAGATTCTATTCTTTTAGCCTGTCTGGATAAGACATTCCTTTTAAAAACGGGATAATTCTGGTCGCTCTTCTTTGCACTCTTTCTAGAGCAGCAATATCCTTTTTTGTAATGAGGTGACCAGAACTGATCACAAAATTCTAGATGAGGTCTTACTAATGCATTGTAAAGTTTTAACATTATTTCCCTTGATTTAAATTCAACACTTTTCACAATATATCCGAGCATCTTGTTGGTCTTTTTTATAGCTTCCCCACATTGTAGATGAAGACATTTCTGAGTCAACATAAACTCCTAGGTCTTTTTCATAGATTCCTTCTTCAATTTCAGTATCTCTCATATAATATTTATAATGCACATTTTTATTGCCTGCGTGCAGTACCTTACACTTTTCTCTATGAAATGTCATTTGCCATGTGTCTGCCCAGTTCTGAATGCTGTCTAGATCATTTTGAATGACCTTTGTCATTCAAAATAAGTGTTTGCCACTCCTCCTATATCTGTCGTCTGCAAATTTAACAAGTTTGTTTACTATACCAGAATCTAAATCATTAATGTAGATTAGGAATAGCAGAGGACCTAATACTGATCCCTGTGGTACACCACTGGTTACTTCGCTCCATTTTGAGGTTTCTCCTCTAATCAGTACTTTCTGTTTTCTATATGTTAATCTCTCCCTAATCCACGTGTATGCATTTCCTTGAATCCCTACTGCGTTCAGTTTGAGAATGAATCTTTGTCAAAAGCTTTCTAGAAATCTAAATAAACCATGTCGTATGCTTTGCAAGTATCCATTGTCGATTTTTCATCCTCAAAAAAATCAAGCAGGTTAGTTAGACACGATCTCCCTTTCCTAAAACCATGCTGACTGTCTCCCAGGATACTGTTACCATATAGGTAATTTTCCATTTTGGATCTTATTATAGTTTCCATAAGTTTCTATATAATAGAAGTCAGGCTTATTGGTCTGTAGTTACCTGGATCGGTTTTGTCTCCCTTTTTGTGGATCGGTATTACGTTTGCAATTTTCCAGTCTGTCGGTACAACCCCTATATATTAGTTATTTACTGCCTTGATTACTAACACCTTAAGAACTTACTTTTCTTTCTAAAACTTGGACTAATTTAAAATAAGTTATAGGTTTACTTATAAAAAATGAAGTTATTCACACTTGCCTATCCCATCTGTCTGTTGGCTCTTGATAGATGTGATTGGAGTTGTCATATCTCCTGTGGAAACATAAACAACAGTATGAAGCAAATTATCACCATTAGACTAAAAATGTAGCCAGCTCTTTAATAATTTTAATAATTCACTTATATTAATGTGATGATAATGTGTTCCTTTTGATGCTGTGAATAATCAGAGATATCAATACCACCCATATAATGTATAAACCTGATCTTGTGCGGACCTCATTCCACTGATTATCTGTAGACATTTTTAAAAGGGTTTCAATGAAGCAATCTGGGGAAAACATCAGAGGGAGTCATTCTGAGTGTTTTGTTTTTATACTTGTATTTAATTCTGTAAGAGTATGGTTCAGATTATAGGTCAGCTCTACTGGGGTTAATATTAGCGTACTGTACTTCATGGTGAGTCCTGTCAGAATGGTTTCATTTGAAGAAACTACCCCCACTGTATGCAATGATGGTAACTCCAAGTCAATCATTCTAATTGTGAAATAGACACATTTTTTACTATGTTGTCGTAAACTTGAATTTAACCCTCTAACGGATGCTGTTGCCATAATAAGGCAACAAAATATATCTTAATCAGGGTTCAATGTGATGCAATGTGAGGAGGTGGGGCAGCCCTTCAGGAAGCTGCACTTGTAAAGGGAATGTATGCAAATGAGTTAAGAAACTTTCCTCTTTGTCTATAAAATAGTGTTATGCTTTTAAATCACCAGTGGTTTTTGAGAATTTTAATGGCGCCTTCTGCTTTAATTTCCAAAATTAGATTTTGTATCCTGAAAGCTACAGCATGCAGTTTGCTCAAAAGTACATATTGATCATGCATTGCTTGAAAGCTACATCATGCAAAGAGAGGTCATTTCTAACCAATATAAATCTTTCTATAGATAATCGTTTCATAATCTTTTCAATAAATAATTAAATAAAAGAAGGGATGATACAAGCAATGAGGTTGCAAAGGCATTCAGAGTGAATAATCCCAGCGTAATAATCCAGGTTATAAGTATAAAATGAATGGCATACCA
Organism: Acipenser ruthenus; assembly: GCF_902713425.1. Lineage (NCBI taxonomy): Eukaryota > Metazoa > Chordata > Actinopteri > Acipenseriformes > Acipenseridae > Acipenser > Acipenser ruthenus. The sequence goes on along the minus strand of NC_081240.1, from coordinate 4,802,747 downwards.
GTCTAGAGAGGTTAGGCTAAGATTATACAAAGCCCTAGGTAGACCCCACCCAGAATAATGTGTGCAGTTTTGGTCACCTCACTACAAAAAAATATATCATTGCACTCAAAAAGGTACAGAGAAGGCAACTAGGCTGATCCCAGGACTGAATGAAATGAGCTATGAGGACAGGTCAAAACAATTAAATATCTTAATCCTAAAAAAAAGAAGAGAAACAGGGGACTTGATTGAAGTCTTTAAAATCATAACTGGTATAGATAAAGTTAACACAGGACACTACTTCAAATTTAGCACAGAAAGAAGAACAAGGGGGCATAAATGGAAGACGAGTAAAAGTAAGTTTAGAACAGAAGGTAGGAAGCACTTTTTTACACAGAGAGTTTTAAATGCATGGAATAGCCTACCAGGTGAAGTAGTAGGCTTGTAAACACTGGGAACATTTGAAAAAGACTAGACTATGTGCTTTTAAATGAGTTCACCCCCAGTAGGGGATAATGGTGTGATAACAAGAGATGAGCGTTGATGGGCCGAATGGCCTTTTCTCATTCCTAAACATTTCTTAAGTACTCAAAGTGCAGTATGTATGTCTTCTTCACACCAGAAAGCAATTGCTTTCTAGAGTTCCTCATCAATTAAAATAACAAATATAGGGATGGTTGAATCAGACTAATTACTGCCCAAGAGATACAGTATAAGTAAATATCTTTGATTTACAGAAGTTTTAGAATTGAGAACATGTACAAACAAATTATTCATGTTCAGCTTTTTGATAGTTATTTTGTTTATTATAAATATTGAACACGAAAGCCATTAATTTCTATAAACATACTGTTATTATAAACTTTCTAGTTAGATTTTTCCTATGAAATAAAGCACTAAAACTAGCTGTGTGTGCTTTGTTTTTACTGCCTTAACTGCACAGTGTTGCCTCTGGGCAACAAAATTTATGAATGACAAGGAGGGGGGTGAACATTAAAAAAAAAATCAAACTATAATTATATTCAGAATGCCTTAAATAAAAAGAAACAAAAAGTCATGCAGTAAAGGGTTTAATCAGAAAACATAATTGAAAACAAAACAAACACAGACTTGCCTGTCAGTTTCTGTTGGGATGGAGTTGTCATATATTCTGTGGGAATATAAACAACAACAATTAGAAACTAAAGCTGAGGTGGCAGTTTCTCTTCTAAATAATTCAGACCAACAATTATTAAACCGAGGGATTTTGATGATCTCTTCAGATTCATGAACTGCATGGAAATTGATCTTTGCAAGACTTCAAAGCAGTTTCATGTCTAATTGAAACCCCATGAGAGACACAATAGTTAACATGTCATCAAGCAGACAAACATTAAAGGAGATTCAGTTCTATCCTCCATCCCCATACCAGCTTTAGAATACTGTATATCATAAACTATTTAATGATGGTCTTTGCAGTGCTGTACAGCAAACATTGAAACAAGTAAATAAATAAAAAAAAAGACTGTGCTGTGCTGTTTTGCTTTTCTATATGGCAAACCATATTTTATTATATTTAGTTTACTATACCATATGCCCCAAATGTATTTTTTTATTTTAATCTTTACCATTGTAGTAAACCCCCACGTGGGATATTTGTTGTTAGTTTCACCTTAATAACAATACTGTACAGAAGACTCACAAAACTTTTACAGATGTTGGTTTTCACAAAGTCCCCTCAGCTGATGACTAAAAGGGCAGCTGTATGTGCTACTTTTTAGATCAATTGAATTGACCCCAGTGTGTCACAAATATAAAGTTTCCAATAATTAATAAACACATACATACATACACACATTAATCAGGTCTATTCAATTTATCTAAACCGTGGCAAATCTAAATACAGAGATCATTCTGTTATTGTCAAATGTGCTAAACCTGAACATAGATACTCACACACACACACACACACACACACACGCACATGCACACACACACACACACACACACACACACACACACACACACACACTACTTTCACAAAGTTCCACCAGTGTTTGGATCAATTGAATCGACCCCACTGTGTCACAAAGTATTCAGCTCAGTCCTTACCTGTCACATGAAGGTAGACTGGGCGACTGCGTTTGCTGTTTGCAAGCTTCTCTTTTCCATAGACACAGGTGTAGTTTCCAGTATCACTCCTCTTAACATTTCTTATAGAAAACGTGACACCTGGTACGCCTTTGGGATCAGCTTGTGAATCGACACGGCTGCCATTTTTATATAGATGGAACAAACCCTCTTTTCCTGCTGCTTCTCTGAGTTCAGCTGGTATCATACATTTAAATGATACAGCCATTCCTTCCATTGGGTTGTGTTTGTCTAGCTGAAGTGTGAGCTGATAGTTTAACTCTGAAAATACAGTTTAACTTATTAAAAACATGCCTTCAGAACGCAACTAAAATATGAAAAAACAGTAGATTCTTGCAAATCCAAACCCTGTTCAGATTGAGTTATAGTTATAGTTGATGATAAATCTGTCATAACCATTTGAATAAAACATTCAGAGACAGCTAATTTATACATTCTCACATAATTATATGATTGAACTTTCTTCAGCTGATATCAGTAAGCATTTAATTACCAGAGCATGGTTCGAATTAATGGGAGTATTGTGCATGGGAAATTTAGTTTAAATATTTTAATACAATTTCAAGACAAATTTTAAAAAAATATCACCAATTGACTGAAGTATTGTATTATGTACTGTATATATGCTACACATTTGTAAAATAACATTAGCTGAATGATTTAGGATCTAAAAGCAATTTATTGTCTTGCATGATTGGATATCATTTCATTCTTAAAACAATTTTGTATCTTTAAGTGTTTTGTATCAATAGTTTTAAAGGCATTAACTTTGTCAACTCCATGTTTTTGTTGTTTAATGAAACTCACTAGTAGCACATTTTGATCTGGTCTTGAGTGCTGGTGCTACATTAACATACTTGTACAAACAAAAATTCCAAACTCTTAGGGCCTCATTTACTAAGCGGCGGTAATTTGGCTAGAATTGCAGGAGGAAAACTGAGATGACTGCGCATGGTATTTCCAAAGTGTCAAGCCCTATTTACTAACTAATTAAAAGCAAAAATACTGGTCTGAAAAATTCTAATTAGCATACAAATTGCAGGTGTCAACAGGTCTGAAGTTGCTCATGATATTTATTCTACTGACAACAGGTGAAGGAGCTTACTTACTGGTAGTGGCAGGGATAAAAATATGAGAGACAGATAAAAGAAAATATGATGAAATAAAATAATATTTTACTATATATGCGTCCTACAACAATGTGAAGCCTACAATCCATCAGCATGGTTTGTTTTTTTATTACATGTAGGATAAATTAAAACAAAGCCTCTTAGGTATTCATTTAATGTTACTACTGTACTGTTTAAGCCTATTGTACATAACTATATTTGTACATACTGTAATGTAATGTGTAAAATCACATTAATGTTATTTTAATATGACCTCATATGTATTAGGCTATTAATTTTTTCTTTTTTTTCTAAAATACATAAATCGATTGAAAATGTATTAATTAATGTTGACATAAATATAGATACAAATATATGAATAATGAGCTAACTAAAATACAGATAAATGCACTTGGGGTCGAATCAATTCAACTGTTTGACACAATGGTACAAGATTAATCAAGATTAATTGTTACAACGTAACCTCCCAACTTTGTTAAAGTCAGAAATAACCTGCAGAAATATATTGTAAAATGGGCTAAACCTCAACACAATTCAATCTAAAGAGACTCACACACACACAGTTTTCACAATGGTCCACCACTCTTTGGATCAATTGAATCGACTCCACTGTGTCACAAAGTATTCAGCTCAGTCTTTACCTGTCACATGAAGGTAGACTAGGCGACTGCGTTTGCTGTTTGTCGAGTTTACAAGCTTCTCTTTTCCATACACACAGGTATAGTTTCCAGTATCACTCCTCTTAACATTTTTTATGGAAAACGTGACACCTGGTATGCCTTTGGGATCAGCTTGTGAATCTACATGACTGCCATTTTTATATAGATGGAACAAACCCTCTTTTCCTGCTGGTTCTCTGAGTTCAGCTGGTATCATACATTTCAATGATACACAAACAACACAAAACAAACAGTGTTACGAGACAGACGAATACACAGAACACTCACGGTTTCTTATTTCACAGTTCATGGGCTCCTTCTAGGTTTGTTTGCTAACCATCTACAAAGGAACAGATCACTCAAGCCATGCCCCCTATTTATACCCTCGCCCATGACCCCGAGGTTAACGAGCGCATCCGCTCCTCCAGTCCTCGGATGCCACGCCGCTTACCGTCCGGGTCAATGAGCTTGGGTGCCATGGCTCCGCCCCTTTCCTAAATGACCGACTTCCATCTACCCTACGGAATAAATTGTCGTGCCATTTAATTAAGGGTACTCTGTTCCTCTTGCACCGTGCCCTCACAGGTCGAGAGGGAGATCTAACACCAAGAATCATTCGATCTGTCACATATCCCACCGCTCAGAATGGAGCCGAAGGAACACTCGGCTGAATCTACCTTTCCCATTACTCCCCCCTCCCGGGAAAAATAATCCGCATTTTGGTGGTCTTTCCCTGCACGATGTACCATATGATACATGAAGGACTGTAATGCCAGATACCACCGAGTTATCCAGGCATTGCTGTCCTTCATTGTGCTTAACCACTTGAGTGGGGCGTGGTCAGTGACGAGATCAAATGAGTGTCACAGCAGGTAGTATCTCAAAGAGTGAGTAGCCCATTTGATGGCCAAACACTCTTTTTCGACGACGGAGTAGTTGCGCTCCCGAGGGAGCATTTTGTTTACTTATGTACAGAACAGGATGTTCTACTCCGCCTACCATTTGGGACAGGACTGCACCCAAACCGACATCCGAAGCATCGGTGTGGAGGATGAATCTCTTGGTGAAGTCTGAAGTGATGAGCGCAGGGGCCTGGCAAAGTCTCTGCTTAACAATATCAGATGCCCCCTGACATTCTTCTGACCATGTAATTGAATTTGGTGCGCTCTTTCTGGTGAGGTCAACTAAGGGATTATCCACGGTGGCATACTCGGGGATAAAGCGGCGGTAATAACCAGCTAACCCCAGTAGAGACCTCACCTGAGCCTTGGTTTTGGGGATTGCCGCGTCCACCAAGGCCTGGACCTTGGAGACAACAGGTTTCACCCTGCTTTTTCATAGTTCCCTTCTTCAATTTCATTATCTCCCATATGATATTTATAATGCACATTTTTATTTCCTGCATGCAATACTTTACACTTTTCTCTATTAAATTTCATTTGCCATGTGTCTGCCCAGTTCTGAATGCTGTCTAGATCATTTTGAATGACCTTTGCTGCTGCAACAGTGTTTGCCACTCCTCCTATTTTTGTGTCGTCTGCAAAAAGTTTGCTTTCTATACCAGAATCTAAATCATTGATGTAGATTAGGAATAGCAGAGGACCTAATACTGATCCCTGTGGTACACCACTGGTTACCTCGCTCCATGATGAGGTTTCTCCTCTAATCAGTACATTCTGTTTTCTACATGTTAACCACTCCCTAATCCATGTGCATGCATTTCCTTGAATCCCTACTGTGATCAGTTTGAGAATTAATCTTTTATATGGGACTTTGTCAAAAGCTTTCTGGAAATCTAAATAAACCATGTTGTATGCTTTGCAATTATCCATTGTCAATGTTGCATCCTCAAAAAAGTCAAGCAGATTAGTTAGACACGATCTCCCTTTCCTAAAATCATGCTGTCTGTCTCCCAGGATATTGTTACCATATAGGTTATTTTCCATTTTGGATCTTATTATAGTTTCCATAAGTTTCCATATATTTCCTCTCCCAGCACTCACCTACACAACCCACCACAATCATTAATTCCCTTGTTCTTTTATAGGATGTGACAAGGGGTTATTGTGAAACATTCAATCACCACCTGGCCACACTCCACACTTTTCAATGAAACAATCACACAATTAAACAGTCTTCTTTCAATAATTAATAAATACATAAATTACTTGAGTCTATTGAAATTATCTAAAATGTGGCAAATATAAATACAGACATAATTAAAATATTGTAAAACGGGCTAAATCTGAACACAACTATACTATAAAGAGACTCACACACACTGTTTTCACAAAGTTCCGCCACTATTTTGATCAATAAAATGTACCCCAATATGGCACAAAAGTATTCAGCTCAGTCCTTACCTTTCACATAAAGGTAGACTGGGCGACTGTGTTTGCTGTTTGCTGAGTTCACAAGCTTCTCTTTTCCATACACACAGGTTTAGTTTCCAGTGTCACTCCTCTTAACCTTTTTAATGGAAAATGTGACACCTGGTAAGCCTTTGGGATGGGCTTGTGAATTGACAAGGCTTCCATTTTTATATAGATGGTAAAAATCCTCTTTTCCTGCTGCATCTCTGAGTTCATCTGGTATCATACATTTAAATGATACGTCCATTCCTTCCATTGCACTCTGCTTGTCTAGCTGAAGTGTGACTCTTTGCATCATCCCAACAGCACATTGTTATGGCTATTGTTGACCAAACATGGCTGCTCCTGGGCTTTGCCAAGGTGTTTAAGACAGCACGTCCTGCTTAAAACCCCATCAGCAATTCTCATTGAGCATCAGAGAAACTCTGCTTCCTCATTCTTATCGATGGCGGAGTAGTGCCAGTGAGTCTACCTTGCAATGTGCAGTGACCATTTTTAGTGAACGCAGTTTCAAGCTGGTGTGTTTGAGTAGCCTTATTTATTGATGCAAGCACAATTACTCAACATGTTGTCACTGGAACAATATTTATTCACAGGTGTTGTGGCAGGTCTGAAGCATGTGTAAATAATATGTTTTTGTATTTAATAGTGGACATTTTGCACAATTTATTACAGATTATACACAATTAACAAATATTACACTGCTTTATCAATCTTATCTCCCTTTTATCTATTTTTCATTTCTTTATTTTTTCTTTTCTTTCTTCTTTACTTTTTATCTGGGAAATCCCCCACCCATACACCTCTTCCCCACTGCTGACCACACACACCATAAACAGACTAATCACAGTGATGTGTGCTAGATCAGAGCTCTAACAGGGGATGCACTACCCCTGCCTATGTGCAATTCCACATAGGCACCACGATATGCACACACACTATATATATATATATATATATATATATATATATATATATATATATATATATATATATATATATATATATATAATGTACAGAATTGTGTCAGAAAGGGTTTAGGGTTAGCGTTGGGGTTAGGAGATTAGGTTTGGGTTAGGTTTACAATTAGGGTGAGGGTTAGGGTTAGAAATAGGGTTAGGGTTAGGGTTATACGGTGCAAAAAGATTTTTGGTAGTGTGACAGGGCAGAGGCCCTGCACACTGGGATCATGCCTGTTTTGTGGCTGCTTTGCACAGCCACAATATAATTGTTTAATTGTTTAATTGTTTTATTGAGCCAGGATCAGAATCACCTAATTAGCAGGTGGGGATATAAGTAGGACTGAAATGTTTGGTTTCTGTCTGCATTAAGGCTATGGCCTGAAGGAAGCCTGGGGGGTCAGACCTGTAAGTGACAAAGCAACCCCCAGTTTGTCACAGTAGATTGTAACTATCCATAATAACATTGTAATTATTGTAATTATGTGTAAGTACACATGTATTTACTAAGTAACTACAATGTCAATATTGAGTAAATCAGTGACATTTAATATAACGTGTTACCAAGATCTGACATGGTGTTGGATCCTTTTTGTTACTCCTATACTGTATAACTGTAAGGGATTTCCAAAACATTATGCCCTATATATAGCGGGGTGGCCAACCCTGGTCCTGGAGAACATAAGAACATAAGAACATAAAAAAGTTTACAAAAGAGAGGAGGCCATTCAGCCCATCTTGCTTGTTTGGTTGTTAGTAGCTTTTTGATCCCAGAATCTCATCAATCAGCTTCTTGAAGGATCCCAGGGTGTCAGCTTCAGCAACATTACTGGGGAGCCGCAGGGTCTTCTGGTTTTCGTTCTACCTGAGTTCTCAATTACTTAACTGAACAAAATATTTTCTTAATTGATCAACACTAACATTTCTTCCAGGTCTTTTGGCATTGATGTTTTAAAGATACCCAGAAAACCTGCAGGATTGTGGCTCCCCTGAACCAGGGTTGGCCACCCCTGCTGTACAGTGTGAGCACAACATGATTGAGTTCACAGAACAAATGTAAGGGGTGCTTCAGTTTGTACACAGACTACTGGCGGGCACTTCAGTGGTTGAATGTTCCCTGCTGTTAAATGATATATTTCAAAGTGGCTAATAGATTGAGTCAAGGCATGCTGGGGCCTGTGTCTAGAAGAGCAAAGTGTTTGAGTGAGATGGTGACCAGTATTAGGTTTCTCAGAACAGTAGAATACACAGTGGTTTATGGGAGGAAGTGCTGACTCATGCAGTCTACAACAGTAAAGGTTCTTGGCTATTAAAGAGATATAAATTAAACCAACTGCACTCTACTGGATAGAGGGATTAAGAATGTTAGTACAGTAAGTATCAACTTTGATTAACTGGAGAACGACTTTAAGAGACCTTGGAGTATATGCAACTGATTAGAACAGCATTGGATTTAATAAATACCAGCACTATCAAAAAATGAATAAAGGGCAACAGTGCATGTTAGTGTCTTTAGATCTTATTATGTGTGTAGAAATATTTAAATGAGTAAGATTCATATTTTTTGATGATTTAAATGGTGGTGGCATTGAGATCCACAGCTGATTAGGTCAATTCAATAGATCTTCATGGGCCTTATCTTGAAGCACTAAAATTCCAAATTAGCCGCATGCCATGATCCTTTTCGTTGGTGAGAACAAGACACAGCCATTTGATGTAACCAGGAAAACAGGATAGAGGCTTTTCATACAAGTGCAGCACTATGTAATAAATCAACAGTCAGCATGCAGGCTGAGCTCCAGCGCTAACACTGTGGCAGCCAGTCAACAGATATTTATGAGCTATTGCCTAAATTTGATTCCTCCCAAAACTTAAGTCAAAGTAAAGACATTGCATAACAGCAGCGAAAGAGTAAACCGTGGATATTCACCTTCACTTATTATAAATCATTGAAACAAAAGCTTTGAAAACTACAAGAAATACCAACAGGAATACAAATAAAGTTTTATTTATTTAAACGCATTTATAAGGGAATTTTAAACATTAGCATTTAATATTTAATACATTTAATACAGTTTCACAATTTACAAATCAATCCTAATCCTCTGATGTTAGCTGTGCCAGAGATATAGTTTGTGAGACAGTGTGTAAGGGGCAGCTGGAAAGCTTGAGATAACATAGCAGACATAACAACAGGGCAGTCCATGCTATGTGTGCAGCTAAGCGTATTGCATGCAAACCCATCAGAACCCGGGGGCTGTGACTCTTCAAGCGCATGAGCCAGTGCTGCTTATAGCCTGGCTGTGCGAGACGTGTACAGAGTTCATTTTAGCAAGCTTAGAAAGGAGCTTAAAACACTGCTTCAGCAAACCACAGGATTTAAAATAGAAATCTTAAGAGGTCATCAACACACAACATGTTATTTGGTGGTTACAGTGTGCCCTGATGAAAAGAAGCGAATATGTAATGTGTGTTAGATAATAGACCTAACACTGTTATTTATTTGCAGTTTGGTAACTTTATTGGTTGTGTTTTTTGTTTATCAAAAGAGGGAAAAAAGTGCCTTTTTGCTTATTGTCTCTGATTAAGTTTGCAGCACTTTATTTTATTTATTTTTTATTGGTGGACTTTTGTGACAGACGCTTCCTGTACCTAGAAATAACTTGTATTATGATGTGATGAGTAGCATCCCATCAGAGAAGCTAAACAGAACTCTCAGATTCCAAAGAACAGATTGCCGAGCACAGCATGTATTAAAAACAAAGAATCAAGCAGCACTTTGAACACATGGATCTGAGATCTGAGAGCAGGTGATCACAGAGACTGAGCACTTTTAAAATTTTTGTACATAGTCATTTTTACTTCATGTCAGTACAAAATAACTGTGAAATCAAAAAGTAAATTGCATCAACAGTAAAATCACAGGTCATTTTAAATGTAAAAATCTGTAATATAATAAAGAAACATTAGTAACTGTCTGCCATGTAGTGTGTGACAAGACCAGGAAGCAGTACACAGAACTCTGAAATGAGGAGCTGAACACTGTCACAGCAGTATGGTTATTAAATGAAAACAAAAGACTTTTCAAACTAAATAAAACACTGTTGTAAACACAAAACAAAAGGGCACGCAGGCTAAAACAAAAGGGTCACAAAAGCAAATACAAAAAGTCTAATCAAATGGTTACCTTTGTAACAACTTCACAAAAATTAGTAGCAATCGTCTGTTTGGAGCTCTGTCACTGTGAGTCTCTCTGCTTTTCCAACCACCCCCTTAGAGCCCAGAGTGGGTCCTTATATACTGTGGCTGGAGCCTTAACTACCCATCAGTTCAAGCAATTACCTCATTAAGGCTCCAGCTACATTCTTCTCAAGGTTTTTATGGATGGAGAATTCACCCTATCCTTGCCACAATACACAATTCAAAATAATAATGCATAATGCAAATAAATACACAAAAAGGTAACAATAATAATAATAATAATAATAATAATAATAATAATAATAATAATAATAATAATAATACTACAGCGCACATATGTACCCCGTCACAGTAACAGACACATTGAATAGACAGTATTAATTAAAAAGTGTTTTTATGAATGAAAAACAAACACGTATTAGGCAATACAAAAATAAATATGTCATTACAGTACATTGGTTACAAATTCTCTTTTTAACATTACCTTTACTGTTTTATAGAGTTTGCAATCATCACTCTAATTCGGAGCGGTTCTGAGTTCTATTGCTCCAGTATTGAGTTTGTATCATATTCCTAATAACTCTGTCTTCACTTGGCTATGAGCTTGTGTGGAGAATTGGAAATGTCTTCACTGGACACCCTTCCTCATTGCATTCAAACAATATCATCTTTCAACTCTGTGTTTGCTCTTTGCTGAGTTTACAAGATTCTCTTTTCCATTGACACATACGTAGTTTCCAGTATCACTTCTCTTAACTTTTTTAATGGAAAACACCAAACCTGGTAAGCCTTTGGGAACAGGTGGTGAATCGACAAGGTTGCATCTCTGAGTTCAGCTGCTATCATACATTTAAATGATACATCCATTCCTTCCATTGCACTCTGTCTGTCTAGCTGAAGTGTGCGCAAATAGCGTGACTCTGAAAATACAGTTTCTATGTGATATTACATAATCTATCAGTACAGAGCAGCTTAAAATAAAGGAATAATGCATGATAGGGCAACACACAACCTGGAGTGCATTATTCCTATTATGCAATGGCTCACACTGTAAAAATAGCAAATAAGACTCATTTCATATGTTTAAAAGTGATTTAATTAGACAAATGTGGAAATAACATTCCACCTCATAAAATAGTTCCTGTTTTCCATTTATAACTGTAATAAAGTATTAACTATGACAGCCTAATAATATATTAATGTTATGGATCAGGGACGGTCCATTTAAGTATCTGTTTAAGCCCACTTTGAGCCCCAGGTAGCTGCTTATGCCAAACAGCTCTCCGGAACATTTTCTGATTGTCATAAAATTGTCGTAGAACTGTATTAAGGTGTTCTATCGTGACAGTTTTCAAGTCTATATTTGTGTTACTCTCACTCACCCAGTCATAAAAAGCTTTGCCTGCCCAGTTGGTTTGTTTTTTCGTGAATTTATCATTTCTGTTAGATATCTTGTCTGAAGGCTGGTTTGAAGGCTCTTTGCCAAACTAGGTTTCCAAAGTTGTCTTGTTCTTTAAGGTAAAATTCACTTCAGGAATTGTGTCATTTATTCTCTGTTATTGACAGTTGTGGCAGATTTATATGTTTGTCTAGGTTTTCAGTGAGGAGGGTGCCGGTACTAGATCCGTGATGTTATGCTGGATAACATCACAGGTCTTGTACAAGGCTGACCAATCAGAGCTTAGTAATTCTTCATGTATAATATGGCTGGCCTCCCTGCGTCCGCCACCCGTCCGCTCCAGCTCATCCAGAACTCTGCCGCTCGCCTGGTGTTCTCTCTACCTCGCTTCGCCCACGCTACTCCACTACTCCGCTCGCTCCACTGGCTCCCGATCACTGCTCGCATCCAGTTCAAGACTCTTGTACTAGCCTACAGATGCCTTGATCAGACTGCACCCAGCTACCTCCAGACCCTCATCTCTCCCTACACCCCCACTCGACCTCTCCGCTCCGCCTGCACTAGAAGACTGGCTCCACCTCCGCTACGCTCCCCTGCCTCCCGAGCCCGCTCCTTCTCCACCCTTGCTCCGCAGTGGTGGAACGACCTTCCTACAGATGTCAGGACTGCCCAGTCCCTGACCACATTCCGGCGCCTCCTTAAGACTCACCTCTTCAAACAGCACCTGTAGAACTCCTCTGTTGTATCCTGGGACACTATCACCCTTCATTTAAATATGCTTTACTTTGCTCTTATCTGCCGCCTATTTTACTGCATTTAATCCTGTACTTCAGAATATTGTAATCTGCCAAGTGTTTAATCTGTAGTATTTTGTACTTAATCATATCCTGATATAACTATCACTATTTAATCATATCCTGATGTAACTTTCACTATTATCTGCTGTATTATTGAATTGTGGTTTGTCACACTTGAGAATTATTGTATTTCTTGTTTTTATTGTATGACTTATATTGTAACACTTGAATGTATTTGTATTTGCTTGCGATTGTAAGTCGCCCTGGATAAGGGCGTCTGCTAAGAAATAAATAATAATATACAGTAAAAATACAATAGACTCTTGCTCATCAGAAAACAATTGGGACTGGACCCAGTACTAAAATACCTTAATACAGAGACAGCCAGATGCTAATCTTTTCACTGTGCTTACCTTTTACATTAGGATGAACTGAAGAACCATGGTGAATGTTTTTCACATCTCCTGGATTCTCTTTTCCATACATGCAGGTATAGTTTCCAATGTCATTCTTTCTGATGTCTTGTTTTATAAATGTGACAGCTGCCATTTCTCCGGGCTCCAGCAGTGAACTGATCTTCTCTCTGTTTTTACATAAATGGAATCAATTCATCTCCTTTTTCTCTGGTTGTTCTCCATGCACTGCTGATATTACACATGTGAATTCAATGGCCTCTCCTTCCACTACAGTCATTTTCTCAATTTGAAATATCGCCATACCCGGTGGCTCTGTAATCATTTATAAAAAAATGAAAAATAACACATGACAGAGAAATATCTGTTAAGCAAATAAGAACATGGACATTGTATAACTGAAATGTGTTATTAACCACAGATTACAATTTTAGCATATATTACATGATGTAATAATAATAATAATAATAATAATAATAATAATAATAATAATAATAATAATAATACCTGTGCCCGTGTTCAACCTGTATTAAACATGCTGATATCAGAACACTAAATAAGACACATGACTTGGACTGGTTAATCCAATAGGAATATTTTATTTAGCACTGAGTAAAGGCCAGTGCCTTTATCACTATGATATAAAGATACCAGCCAACGCTTTACAGCAAAAAAATAAATATTTCTGATAGAAAAACAGAAGAGCTGAATATCACAAAGCTTTTATTCCAACCTGTTAATGTTAGCAAACTAGAAATCAACAACTTAAGAATACCTAAGAGACCTTGCATTCAATTGCTGAGTTGTTTATTTCAGTCAAATTTACTGACAAAAAAAGTTATCAAAGAAATAATACTTACATAGCATGACAACTTTTACATTCCAAGGCATATTAGAATGCTGTTCACTTAATCTCTGAAACAAACACTGTACTGTTCCTCAATCTGTAACACAACTAAATGTAACAGTGCATATCATTTCTAATGTAATCAAGCATTAAATCATTGTATCTTATTATGTCAGCGTGTCAGAGACACACATACCTGTCGAAACCAGCAGCACGTCTCCAAGTGCAAAAACTGAAAAACAAATGAATCATTTTACAAATAAGAAAAGGAACATTTCCAATATACTGACATAAACAAGTTATCAAAGAAATAATACTTACGTATCATGGTTAATTTCCCATTCCCGGGCATATTAAAATGCAGTTTACTTAATCTTTGAAACTAACACTATTCGTTTCCTCTATCTGTAACACAACTAAATATAACAGTGCACACTATGAGATTATAATGCAGCAAAGGAAACTCATGCACAATAGAAATGTGTGTTTCCGTTATTCATGTCTGTTTCTGGCATAATCAGATGAATATCTGAAAACCTGAAAATGATTATTTAAAAAGAATAGGAAGAGTATGTACACACATAAAAAAGTAATGAAATAAATTCTACTTACACAGCATTATTACATTAAAATCCCAAGTCATTTTTACAAGCTGTCCAGTGACCACTTATAGTGCACAGGTCCTCTGTTTGTAACACACCTAAAGACACAGTAATGGAAATACCACAGCCCCCTGCATAGATATGGGGAGATAATACTGACCTAGTGTTTCCGTTCCACCTGTTTTTCTGATACAATCAAAGAAACAGATCAACAGCAATTCTTTATTGACCAGTTTAACTGTTTGTTATAAACTGTTTTAAAAAGTTCTGATGTGGTCCATGTTTGATGCCTCCTTAAACAGGTTTACACAACAATGGTGTAGTATGACTATGTCACAATATTGTATATGCACCAGTGAATCAGGTACTAAAATATCCCTACAAACAGTAAACATGACAGGTGTCTTAGAAACAGTGACCTCCACTTACTCTGCCATTTTCATATATCTTTTTACATTAATCTGTTGTAACCCACATTCCATTCTATAAAACTGATAACTCTCCTTCCTGCTTTCAGTTCCATACTTTCACTCAAATGAAGCTCTAGACGTATAAGAGTTGTAAGCAGCCATACAATGCATATAGTATTATTTATTTCTTAGCAGACACCATTATCCTTACAATTGTTACAAGATATCACATTATTTTTACATACAATTACCCATTTATACCGTTTTTTGTTTTTTACTGGAACAATCTAGGTAAGGTACCTTGCTCAAGGATACAGCAGCAGTGTCCCCCACCTGGGAATGAATCCTCAACCCTCTGGTCAAGACTCCAGAACCTAACCACTACTCCACACTGCTGCCCATATAGTAGGATGCCTTCACATATGACTTCTCGGTTTATAGTAGTCCCTGAACAAACAGTATAATTTCAAACCAGATATTCTTTGAAAGAAAAGTATATTGCTCAAACAGGTGTCCCATTGAATCATTTCATCAGGCGCTGGAGTTTCAGCTGCATTGCATAAACCAAAGCGGAGTCGATTCAATTTATTTCATTCACAAAACCTAGTGCAGAGTTTGGGATCTATTTCCATCAGTCTTTGGCAGGGTTGAGGGTCAATCACCAGGCAGCGCCACTGAAAAAAAACAAAAAAAAACAGCAGGACACACCCACACTCCCAGCAAGTTGTACCACATTCCAGTTCCTGGCTGAAAGGGGCGCTCTTTTCTGATTTTGAATTACACTGTCCCTGCCTTTCTGTTTGGCTGACCACTCTCTCACAATCTAGTGAATAGAGGCCTTCAGGTCATTCACTCCCCTCTACTTTCTTCCAAGGCTTTCAAGATTTCCCCTACAGTATGTCCACCATATCTTCAGACATACTTATCATCTCTGTTCCTAAACTGACTCTTTACCAGTTTGTGGACAAGGGCAACCTGGAATGGATTTCAGAAACATGCTGGATGAGTTGCTGGTGTTCTTCTGAAGCAATCATGGGCAGAGTGGGAAAGACAGCATATTGAACTGGAACATGTATAATGATATTGAAACATTAACACTTAACTACACTTAAGAATCAGAATCATTCAGACACACATTCCTTTCAATGTCTTTACTTATTTACTTCTGTTATAAAGGGAACAAATACAAATGTATGGCTCATGGCTACAATACAATGTTCCATTATTTTGTCTATAACAATCCTTTGTCACTAAGTTTAGCTGCAGAACAATGACCTTCAGGACTTAGTGACAGTTTGAGGAACAGACGGATAACATGAGCAAACATAACAACTGTTAGATACATACTGTGCATGTAGCTCAGCATATAGCAACGAAACCAGACGCTGAGTTCAGCACCCCTGACTCTGAAAGCACAAAGCAGACAATGCATGGCTGAGGTGAAATAGAAATGACTAATATACAAACAGAAATTAATTATTTTTAGACATTAGACAGAAGAATGAGAAAGCCAATGCTACTCACAGCCTCATTGTGCAAGGCATATGCAGTGTTTAATTTTAGCATGTGTAGCGAGGTGACAAGAATGACAGAGAACCTCGCTTAAGCAAACCACAGTATTTAAAACAAAAATGATAAAAGACCATCAATACAAAACATATCCGGTGGTGTTGGTCCCGATGAAAAATAAACAGTGAGTTGAGATCATAGATAAGAGACAACACAACAACACAAATACATATTGTACACGTTATAACAATGAAGTTAAATACATACAGAGTCATGATGAAGTTGCTGTAGCTCAGAGATGTGACTGATTGAACAGACCCACATGAGCACTAATCATGGACTGCCTGTGTACCTTAGGTAAGGCAATCTAACACTACTGCTAACTGGGGTCTGTGTAACCCACTGCTGGTTATTGAAGTACATCTCATTGTTTTACAGTATGAACAGGAAACACATGAACAACAGTAAATAAAAATTATTTCTGGCTTTCATTCATAACACAATAGATTAGGTTCTCAAAGCTGTTATCAAGTTCTTTTGAAAGGAAAAAATAACATTTACAATTTTAAACAACTTACAAGCTGGACATTCAGTCTTGGGCCTCTTTCAAGTATGCTGGCAGTTGTACAGAATTGCTTGATAATGAATGCTTGTAGGGGGCTAAGATGAGCCCACCAAACTTCACATACGTTTTCTAATTCCCATTCCAATGTTATGAATTAACGTCAGATTACCATTGCTATGTGTTTTACCATACTAAACTTTACTGTTTGGTATACCACTGTGTATTGTCGTAAATGTTTTACTCCAGTTTCACTGTTGGGACTATTCTGAATTAACCCATTTCAGTCTGGAAAAAAGTGAAAAGAATTGCTCTATTCATTTTACTGAACTAGCTTTGCTTTAAAAATAGTAAACTCGATTAATTTTACTGAACAAGTTTTGCTTTAAAAATAGTCAATATTTTAGGACCTTTTCAGATATGGTTTGTTGCAAAATTAACCTAATTTTAGACCCTTTTGCATTCACACCACACCTCAGTGCAAACTAAATCACTTCGTTGAGAATTCAGAACTGATCTTGCTTTCAAACAATAATGCAATGATAATCCAGATCTCTTTGTCATTTGGATTAAGTGAGGCTGGCATAGTTGAAAGGTCATGTTGTCACATGATTTGAAAGCAATGAGGCAGGTTGTTCACTTCTGGATTCTCAAAGCCAGGTAAGATTTACAGAGAAATGATTAGGGTTAGGGTTAGGGTATAAAATAATAATATTAAAATAATATTGCATGAAAGAGTGCTATCAATGTGTCTTCTATTGTTTGACATATTCCACCACAGTCTCTTAGATTATTTATCTCAAATGGTTTGTCAGTTCTGAGCCAATAACTAAATTGTCTCCCTCTGATCGGACTCTGTATGATTATTCTGGTAGTAATGAAAGCAGAGAGTACGTAGATAAAAGGGAAAGATCATTTTGATTGACTCTTCAGGTATTTTTCCCCAGTGGTTTTCAGTATGTGGAAATTCTAACTGTTGCGTATGTTACATTGTCTTCATCAGGTGCAGAGCTGGGTTTCTTCTTGGTGACACGGGCAGTGTTTATTTCTGAGTAGGTGAGTGTGTCGTCCTGTTGCTTTGAAGGCTGCTCCAGCTTATTCTGCAATAATTGGAAAGTGATCAGGATGGCTAAACTGTACTAAAGGAATTGTCCAAACAAAGAGATACAAACAAATAAAAGAAGAACCTTTTATCCACCTGTAAATATATACCAGTAGCTGCACAATATCTTCTTATTATACCCTATCCACATCACTAAAAATAATACCTAAACAGTGCGCAATGTGTTGAAACCATGTCATTATCACTCACTTTGTTTACAGTCATGTTTTCAGCATGTGATTATCATGCATTATTTGGCTCATGTGAATGAGTTGTTAAGCTCAAGACAGACAGACAGGCGTGGCGTGGCACCGCTGGGTATTTTCACTGTGTGGTACCGCTAGTCTGCACCCGGACACACAGTATGCACTCTGCGGAACAGTAGTTGTCAGTACCACACCATAGGCTCTGTTCTCGAATATAATTTTCAAAATCTTTGCATCACCTTGTAAATATTAGGATGCAGACATAATTAAAAAAAAAAAGCTATATGAACACAATTTCAAAATTTTATTTAACATCATGCAATCTAAGAAACTACAAAATGGTATGTCAAAAGTCTACTGGAAACTACAACTTTTGGCCATAGTTGTAATGCCCCCCCCCCCTCTCATATAATCTACTAAATAAAAACACTGGTTTGTTTTTCAATGTTGTTTTTCTGTCATCTACATGCAGGTGTATGAAATGAGCGATCTGAGCTTAGCAAAGAAACATACAATATGTTGCTCACAGCAAGTAGCCTACTACTAAAGTGTTTGAAAATATATCCTTTTACAGCCAGTTATTTAGTAAAAATAGTAGTGAACTACAGAAACAAATTTAAAAAAAGCCAGGAAGGATGCTTATCAGGGGCGATGTATAAAATACTGACTTGCGTGGCCTTGTATGAAATACTGGAGGGATCAAACACATCAGGGTGCTTTGACACCTCCGTAGACAACAGTTTCATTCATGATTTTTCCTGGCAAACATGTGTTGTGCGCACTTGGCTGTGATTGCTTAATCTGTCCAGCACCATATGAAAGCAACGGCAGCGATACAGGTGGCAAAATGCCTTGCGTGCCGCACCGCGTCTGTCTTTCCCGGGATTTAGACACACTCAAACTTCCTCTGTATCTATTAAAATCTGAAAGAACCTATATATATATACAAGCTAATTGTTTGAGAGACATGTAACATATAGGACTCACCTCCGTGGCGTATGCAGAATCAGTCTGGACAACAGGGTCTGGAATGGAATTGTATCGAATAGATTAGTTTCCTAGTTTGAATGGTGGTGAAAACAGCTAGTAACACACTATGCATCAGTAACATCAAGATATATATTTTACACCAAAGGCTGAACAATGGAAGACTGCGTAAACACTCACCCAAGAATCATGCTTTAATATAGAATTGAACATGATTGAGTGTCACAATAAATTGACACAGCGAGATGAAGAAGTCCCCATCATTTAAACATACTTCATTTGTATCCATTGTGGTGAAGAATGCTGTGCCCTACCTCGTTTGGATTGCAGACACTTCAGCACTCCTCCTATCAGCAGAAACAACAGCACAAGGACCCCAGATCCTACCGTTGCACCCAGGTACAGAGCTAGAAGAGATCCTGGGGGGATCCACATACAAATGGGATTCATTGTAAGATCCAGTTAAATATGTGTAAACAGATTCTATAATTCATTAATAACCTACTGACATAAGAGTGCTCACGATGTGTTTAAAACAGATGTAATCCAATCCTGGTTTTAAAGTTACTTGATCTTGCAGTATGTGGATAGGGTACATACAGTATGCTCCACAGTGAAGACATACATTCTTGGTTTTTGAGCAGTTACACCAAACACACAATAATCACGTTTTCCAGAAATCCTAGTTTTTGGAGTTGGTTTAATCTGGTATGAAAATGTCCATATGTACCACCAATAATCAGAGCTGTGGCCATTCTGATTCAAATATAATTTCTGTTACAGTATATATGTTACACTCAGGGTCAGGATTTGGTTAATCACCAACAAAAATAACAATTCACGATTTGAACATTTAACAATTAAAATTAACATTAACATTTCAAATTATCAAAGAACGAAATGAAAGGTTAAATGAAAAATGTACCCAAAGAAAACAAATGTTCTCTTCGTACAGCAGCAACAAGTTTTGTCAAACAAAGAAGTGCTTCTGTGCGAGTAAGCGAGTTCAGTGCAATTCTGAATCCCAAGCAGTAAGCCTTGCAAAAACAAATACAAAATTCAGTGATTTGTACGTTTCTAAATTTTAAATTGTGATTTTTTAAAATGTCTTTATGTATCTAATTTGATTAACTACTTTCATTTTACTTCACTGTTATTATCTAAACAATCAAATCGATGTTTTACAATGAGGCTCGGTATCTCAGTGGAGCTCTCAATATGGTTTCTTTTGAAAATGCCAATTTATCAAAGTTGTCATCATCTAAAATAAAAAAAAAAAAACATTTAGGAAGGTGTTCTTGTTGTCAAAAGGCAGTCTCTTTATTCCAGAGGTGTGGCACTGTCTGCTGCTGATGGAGGGTCTGCAAAACCTGTTTTCTAAAAAGTGGTGGTACAGACCTTCCAGCGATTTATGAGAATATGAATAACATTTAATAAGCATACTTTTCTTTCTTTCTTTCTTTCTTTCGCTTAAAAAATGATTAGACAAACATGGATTGACATGTGGCTTTGCAGTTTAAATCTGTGTATACAGAACTCTTATAATATGAATAAAACAATCCATTTTAAATGTGTTCGTTTTTTCCTCTAAAGCTGTATTTTCTAAATAACAAGGTGGGAACAATCCAAACTCGCTTGAAGAATGTTTGCGGTCATTATCCTCCTAAATTGCTTACCACGGTCCCCGTGCAAATGATGCCACGGTCTCAGTGGGTTAACTTCCTGCATAAATAATAAATACATCAATAATTAATCAATGACATGTATCGCGAACATAATTTACTGATTTTATGTCCATTCAATAAAATATATTGTATTAAAGTTTGTATTTCACTTGATGCCCATTTTTTGCTATTCGCAGATTGAGCAGCATCTTCAAAATCTGTTCGTTCTTTGATAAATTTTAAATGCCCAAATCGTGAAATGGTTATTTCTTATTTCATTTAATGGTTATTTAATGGTTAATCCTGACTCTGACTGTAACATATACACCGATTAGAACCTTTATTTTCAACAACTTAAGAACTTACTTTGCTTTCTAAAACCTGTACTACTTTAAATAACTGTGTTTTCTATCAGTAAACTTATCATTTATTTTACACTTGCCTATCCCATTTGTCTGTTGGGTCTTGTTAGATGTGTTTGGAGTTGTCATATCTTCTGTGGGAACATAAGCAACAATTTGTAGTAAATTATCACCATTGGGCTAAAAAAAAGTTGCCAGTTGTTTAATAATTTTAATAATTCAGACTAACATTAATGTGATGATAATGTGTTCTTTGTAATGATGTGGATAGTGGGAGATCTAAATACCGCTCCTATAATGTATAAACCTGATTATCTGTAGTCATGTTAAAAAGGGTTTCAATGAATCACTCTGGGGGAAGCATCAGAGGGAGTCATTTTGAGTGGCAGTATTTGGATCCACAGCTGTTCTCCTGTCCGGAGTTTTATCTACTTCCATCAAATCTTGTCACCACTCTTTCAATTAAACATATAGGAGATTAAATTATATCCTCCACCCCCATACCAGCTTTAGAATATATATATATATATATATATATATGCCAAACAGTAAGTTTTTTATTATATTTATTTTCCTATACCGTATGTCCCAAAAGTATTTTTAATTTTAATCTTTATGATTTCAGCTCCACCCGGGACATGTGTCATTAGTTTCATCTTACTAAAAATACTGAAAAGAAGACTCACAAACACCTTTACAGATGTTGTTTTTCACAAAGTCCCCTCATCTGATTATTAAAAGCTAGAGGCTGTATGGGCCACCGTTTGGATCAATTGAATCGACCCCACTGTGTCACAAAGTATTCAGCTCAGTCCTTACCTGTCACATGAAGGTAGACTGGGCGACTGCGTTTGCTGTTTGCTGAATTTATAAGCTTTTCTTTTCCATAGAAACAGATGTAGTTTCCAGTATCACTCCTCTTAACGTTTTTAATAGAAAACGTGACACCTGGTACGTCTTTGGGATCGGGTTGTGAATCGACAAGGCTTCCATTTTTATATAGATGGAAAAAACCCTCTTTTCCTGTTGCATCTCTGAATTCAACTGGCATCATACATTTAAATGATACATCCATTCCTTCCATTGGGCTCTGTTTGTCTAGCTGAAGTGTGAGTGTATCTAAAAATAACAAACAGACTTTTACTAATCCAAACCCTGTTCAAATTAATGGTTTGATCGTAACCTGTACCATATTAAAAACACTTTATCTAGTCTTATGTTTTAGTTTTTTTGTAAGTTGTAGTTGATGATAAATCTGTCATAACCATTTGAATAAAACATTCAGAGACAGCTATTTTATACATTCTCGCATAATTATAAGATTTAACTTTCTCCAGCCGATATCAGCAAGCATTTAATTACCAGAGCATGGTTCGGATTAGTGGGAGTCTACTGTATGAGAAATTAGTTGAAATATCTTTAATACAATATTAATACTAGTTTTAAAAATTCATCAATTGACTGAAGGAGCAGTATATTATGTATATACACTTTAAGTAAAATAACATTATTTGAATGATTTAGGCTCTAAAAATAAATCCATATATTTATAACAAAGAAAAATCTGTTAAGCAAATAAGAACATGATCATAGGGACACGTATCTGTTTGAAACAGTTTTCAGAATATTAAATAAGACCATTTGTTCTCTGAAAACTCCACTTTTCTGTGTTCATGTGATCTGGAACATTTAATCCAATAACAGTAGTACAGTTTTTTTGTTTTTTTCAAAAGGCATTATGAAAGTTATCAGTAAAAAATCAGTTATCTGTAACCAGGAGAAAAGTTTAGATATGTTTTATTCTTTTTTGTTATGGTTATGTGTGGTTATGGTTATGTACGTTTGTGTTATAGATGTTATGTATGAAATGTAAAAAAGTGAAGATGTTGAGGACTTCATTAGAAGACAATGTTTAAATTAAGTCGTCTCTATTTATGAACATGGTTAAAACTAGTGCCACTTAAAAACAGATTTATCAGTTTGACAATACAAGAAAACAGACATGTTTGCAAATGTTAATACATTTATCAGTAATTTTATAAACACGTGTTTATTGCATGTAGCTATTTCAAATTGGCTCTAGTTCAAGCATTTCAGAATAGTAACAGTGATGCCATTTGGTAGAAAAACACAACTATCATCTGCACCACTTCTTTCTGAAAAGATAAAGACACCCATTAATGTGAGAAAACTAGAAATAAACAACATAAGAATACCTAAGAATTCAATTCCTGAATTTCAGGTTGGGTTACTTCATTGTGTGTGTTTATTCTTTCATGGATAATGGTGTAAATGGAGTAAATGTCTGTGAATTTCACCCTAAATGTTATTCATTTCTAATGTAATCAAGCATTAAATCATTGTATCTTATTATGTGAACGTGTCAGAGACACACATACCTGTCGAAACCAGCAGCACGTCTCCAAGTGCAAAAACTGAAAAACAAATTAATCATTTTCCAAATAAGAAAAGGAACATTTCAAATTTTCCTACATAAAAAAAAAAAACATTTATCAAAGATATAATACTTACATATCATGATTAAGTTCACTTTCCAAGGCATATTAGAATGCTGTTGAAGTAATTTTTGAAACTAACACTATACAGTTCCTCAATCTGTAACACAACTAAATGTAATAGTGCATACTATGAGATTATAATACAGTAATGGAAACTCATGCGCACTAGAAATGTGTGTTTCCGTTATTACTACTGTACTGCACACACTGTAAGCCCACACATGTGGCAATCAATGTATATCAATTTCTAGGCCTGGATTAACAGCATGTGAGTGGCTCTTAACACAAGGTGTTCTGTGGCGGGAACTGTTTATATTTGACTATTTTTATTTCAACATAATTTCTTATAAGACTGTATCAGGTGGGGGTGGGGGATTTTCCTTTATAAACATGTTTATGACTGTTTATGTGAATGAATTATTGTTAGTAGTTTAATATTGATGTCATCTTATTTATTAAAAATTAATTTAAAATAAATAAATAAATAGAGAAAGATGATGCGCAGGATCTGGGTCCTTTATGGTGTTACTAAAGCGGTTCTGGGCCAGAATGTGTTAATGACAGTGGTTCTCATTCCTAAAACATTCTTCTAAAGTGTGTGTAACTTTCTCTGCTGTTTTTTAATACAACTGTATTTATTAAAATGCCATTCTGGGCCATTCTGGCTTTAACTCCATTCCAACAAATGTTAACCTATTAAGTGTGGTTCGGGGGCGGGAGCTAGGCTCCTCCCTACCCTCTGATCTCCTATCATCAATCAAATCTACTTCCTATTTAAACATTAGTCACACCCTATTCCTCCGTCTTGTGATTCTTCGTTTTGGTTGTGAACCTAAGGAGATTGCAAGACCCCCATCAATTTCTTTAAGAGTAAAGAATTAAAGAAAAATCAAGAATGGTGTACTTACCACACATCTCTTCCTCAGATTCGGAGATTTTCGAAGATAACTTCTTGTCTGTGTCAGAACATTCTCCGACAGCTTTAACCCAGGGTATGGTCAGCCCACCATTCTTTCCTCTATCAGACGTCGCCGTAACTTGTGAACAGGTGCCTTCTGAGCAGGACAGCATACTACCCACCGTCCAAGGAGCCAATCCCCATCGATCTAAGTGGCTCCAGGCCCAGGATATACCTCCAGAGTGACTGTACTTTAAAGACTGGACTCAACAAACTCAGAAAGATCCTCCTCAAAAACAGCAGTGAGCAATCAGGAATCTCCTTTCATTTTCTATTGTAATTCCATCTCAGCAGAACCAATTTTTCCACCCAAGAAAACCCGCCAGCTGCGCTCGGCTCTCTCAGACCAAGCTACTCCAGTAGCCAGCACATCAGGTCAGCAAGCAGCCGCTCCAGTCAACGAAACTCAGCAGGAACACTCTTGGATTTTTAATGAAATAAAAGTATTCATGCCACCATTTGCGGATACCTTATCCTCAGTCAATACCAAACTCAACTTGGATAAACGGGTGTCCAACATCAAGCAAGCGAAGCAAGGTTCCGCAGTTAAAGTATTTTCTTCCATTCCTGCACTAAACTCAGCTGCCTCTGTAGCAGCTACAGTCACTCCCAGTTTGATACCAACACCGGTCCTTATGGTCGAGCCTCTGATCTACAACCTTGCAACTGCCACAGCATATGGTTCCTTCACCTCAACCACTGCCCGTCGTCACTCAGTATCCCCACAGATTTGGCAAAGCATAATTGAAGGAAAGGACGTTAATCTGGTTTCTCTATTAATGGCTACATCTGAATTTCTGGACCATAGAGTGGAGGATTGTGGAGATTTATCAGTCACGCTGAAATCCAGAGACAGAGATGTGCTATGTTCAGTATACCCAAACCGCAGACAAAAACTAGATTCTTAAAAATTCTACATAGTGGAGCTATCTGTCAGATATGGAGGAACCATGTTTTTCGATTACCACCAATCATTTTCAGCAAAAGCAGCAGCTATTGTGGCATCAGATAACCACACCATCGACTGGGCATAACCTGATTTAGATCTGTTCAACAGGATTTTCAGCACTCTCAGAGCCAATGCATGTGGGGTCTACGCTTCCACTGGCTATTCAATCTCTCTCTGCCCGAAAGCTGCCATAGCATCAACCTCCTCCAGATCAGCAATTGGCATCACTCCTCCCCATTTCTCTAACAGAATCTCAATCCCTAACTCCATCCATTTCTCAGCTCCACCTGAGCAATCTACAAGGGAAGACAAAGGCAAATAATCAGATTCACAGGAGGAAAGCAAATCTGTAATAATGTCAACTCCGGTATATGCACTTTCAAACAGTGCAAAAACATACATATGTGCGGTTTCTGTGGGGACGCCCATTTCAAAGCCATCTGCCCCGTAACTCCAAAGTGACACTCTCCAACACTTACACTTCCTCATGACCAGTTTTCTCTACAATACATTACCATCTCAGACACAATTCATTCAATTAAATTAGCAGGTCGTGGTTCCTGGTTAGCAAAAGCAGATATATCAGACGCATTTAAAGTAATGCCAATCCATCTCTGTCACCTGTTTGGGATATGCTGGGAAGGAACATTTTCTTTTTTTAACTTTTGGCTGCCGCAGCAGCCCGAAAATATTTGATACGCTTTATGCTGGATACTTCTCAATTCATATCATGGTCCATTTTTGCTCCACCTACTCGATGACTATCACGTGATCTCTCCTCCCTCAGGTCCACCAACAGAAGTGGTCACCAATCTTAAAAGTTTATTTTTAGAAGCTGGCGTCCTGCTTCCAGAGGAAAAAACAATCATCCTCCTTCTTTCACTGTAATTTCTATGAATCATACTGGACACAGAAAAGTTATCTTTTAGTATCTAAACTCGACCATATTCGTTCCCTTATTCAGAACTTTCAGATTATTATTATTTATTTCTTAGCAGACACCCTTATCCAGGGTGACTTACAATTGTCACATTATTTTTACATACAATTACATTATTTTTTACATACAATTACCCATTTATACAGTCAGGTTTTTATTGGACCAATCTAGGTAAAGTACCTTGCTCAAGGGTACAGCTGCAGTGTCCCCCATCTGGGATTGAACCCACAACCCTCCAGTCCAGAGCCCTAACCACTACTCCACACTGCTGCCCCAGATCAGTAAAACAATCAGGAAACGTGCACTCCACTCCTGTGCTGGGCCATTTCAGTTTTGCTATTCGCATTATCCACCAGGGACGGACATTTATATGTCGATTACTCGCTGTGTCATCAACAGCACAAAACTTGGACTCCTACATCAGTATTTCATTAGAAGCTAGGAAAGACATTAAAATGTGGTCTGCTGTCATACTCATCTTAGATTCCCACTGTATCCTCTTCTTGTGCATTTCCAAAATGATCAGCTTCAGCAAGGTCAATTTACTTAGCTCTCCTCTATGCCCATATGCTTCCATGCAGAAATATATTGCAGAACACAAACCTATTTCAAATTTTGACCCCCTGTTCTTTGATTCAAACTGGACTGTTATATCCAGACATTGGTTCACATCTCATCTGTCCACATCGGTTTAAAGAGCAGGAATTCCATACTCCCCATCCATTCAGAATCAGGGCAGCCATATCAGCAGCAAGAGCAAAGATTAACCAGCATCTGATTAAACATATGGGGCACTGGACCTCATCAGCAGTTGAATCATACATACGTTCTTCCCCAGATCTCTTCTGCACAACCGTCTATTGCTAGTATGTCCAGAGTGGGGACAACCCTTCCATCGGGACCACCAAAGGTTTCCCCCCAAAAAGAAAGTTATTTTTTTCCTTTCCACTGAGCGGTGGGTCTTCACATAGTTAGTAGGGAGCCAGTTACTAACCCTCTTTGTTGTGTTAAATGTTTTCTTTCTTTTTGTTTGTATATGCATTGGCGGTTATTTTGTTTGTCTGCACTCATCTTTAGCAGGGAGCCGGGGGTCCATCCTTTTGGTGGGTTAGTGTCACACTTCCTCGACTTTTGCTATGCTTCCTTTAGCTACATGAGGGAGTGTGGCAGGATGGCTTGTGGTGGTGAGGTGTGGTGACATCACGGATCAAGAAGTAACTGAACAAAACAGTGGATGGGCGGGTGAAACTGAACGCTACTGCGGTCAGCGTATTTAATAAATAAGAACACAAAACAAAAGATTTAAACAAATAACAAAACACAAAACAAAAAGGCGCGTTGGCCAAACAAATAAACAGAAACAAGTATACTTAAATATAGCAATTGTTCTTAACTGTTTTCTCTCTCCTCGCACTCTCTGCTCCCAATACTCTCCTCTGTACACTCTCCTCACAGCACAGACAGCTGCAGGTTCTTATAATCTGGCCGAGGGGTTAACTAGCTGTTAATTAACTTATTACCCCTTGCCACAGTCTGCACGAGTTTAGTAAGGATGCGTGACTGTCAGCTATTTAAATATTCAGTTGCATGATCAGCTATGCATCCTCAAGAGGTTTTTAAATATAAAAACAATAACAAATACACAGCGCTTTTATCTGCGTTGCAAATAATAATACAAATAATAATAAACAGTGCACCTATAAATATAGGGGCGGGACACTCCGCCACAGAGAGGTTGAGTAAGAGGGGACCCCCAGCCAACCCAACCTTTAAGCATCTCATGTGCTATTGCTTCCCCTCGCGGAAGGAGCTCTTTCTTCGTAACACGAGGCAATCTTCTTGTTTCAGGTTTTCTGGGGGTGTGTCGCCGCCCCGGCTTTGGAAGTCTATAATTCACCTCATCGTCGGCAGCTCTCAACAATGTAATTGTATAACAGATTATTTTGCTCGGCGTCTGAATTTGGCCTTCTATAGCATGCCCCTATTATAATGCCCATTGAATTTTTATCCATTATTCTGACGCGTATTGATTCTGCATTTTTTTCTTCCAGATTTAACACCTGGGTTCTATTGCTCCAATATTGAGTTCATATCATGTTTCTAATAAATCTGTCTTCACCTGGCTTTTTGAGCTTCTCTGGAGAATTGGAAATGTCTTCACTGAATACCCTTCCTCATTGCATTCAAACAATGGGACAATATAACCTTGTCCAGCAGCACCTACATGTATAGAAAGGAGAGTAAGAGGGGCTGGCAGAGCTGACAGGTAGTCTGCCAGATTCTTTACATCTCCAATGTGTTGTCCGTTCTGGAACCAGCACTAAAATGGCTCCCAATGATCTGACTCTTCATTCTGGTTGGTATGTAAGCAGAAAGTGCTTTGATGAAAAAGAAGGATAATTTTGGTTTACATTGAATATGAGGTGGGTTACTATTACAAAAAAGGAAGCAGGCTATTTTCCCCCAGTGGATTTCTCATCAACAGTCAGCATCTGGAAGTTTCAACTGTTGCGTATTCGGTAACACTTTAGTTTAGGGATCCGTTATAAGTGAAAAAAAATAGTGGCAAAAGTGTGTAATGACTGTATTGCAAAAACAAAGCAACCCCATAGAATTGGTGAGAAAGACATATAAAGACAGACAGACAAACAGACACACAGGCATAGAAAGACACATAGAGACTCCCGAGTGGCACATCCAGTAAAGGCGCTCCACGTGGTGTGCAGAATGTGCCCTATAGTCTGGACATCACGAGTTCAAGTCCAGGCTATTCCTTTGCCGACCGAGGATGGGAGCTTCCAGGGGGCGGCGCTCAATTGGCCACGCGCCGCCCAGGGGGGAGGGAGTGTTAGGTCGGCCAGGGTGTCCTCGGCTCACCGCACACCAGCGATCCCTGTAGTCTGTCCGGGCGCCTACGGGCTTGCCTGTAAGCTGCCCGAGAGCTGCGTTGTCCTCCGACAATGTTGCTCTTTGTTGGCTGCATGGTGAGTCCGCAGTGTGAAAAAAAGCGGTCGGCTGAGGGCACACGCTTCGGAGGACAGCGTGTGTTCGTCTTCGCCCTCCCGAGTCAGCGCAGGGGTGGTACCGGTGAGCTGAGCCTACAAATAATTGGCCAGTTCAAAGAAAATAATACAAAATAATTGACAACGACTAAATTTTTATAAAAGAATAAGAAAAAAAGAGACACATAGACTTCAAAATACAGACAGACTATATCCATTATAAGCAATTATAAACATGCAAAAAGCAATAACAAAAGTGTGTAATAATCACTTCTATTAATATTCTATAATTGTTAATAGCATAATTAATACCATGTTTATAGATTGTTTATAATCACTTATATCAGATCCCTAAAGTGTTACCGCGTATTCTGCATTATATCTGTCAGATTCTTATGTAAATGTTAATCTTGGGGACAGGGAGTGTGTGTTTCTGTGTTGGGGATTGTGTTGTCCTGCTGCTGTGGAGATCGATTCAGCTTATTCTGCAAAATAAAAGGGTAAATTAATTGGAGAGAGAGAGCGAGAGAGAGAGAGAGAGAGACAGAGTGGAGCAAGGGATAGATCAAGCATATATCACCTGGATCCTTTAAGGGAACAAACACAAATATATGACTAGTGGCTGCAATACAATGTTCCATTCTTTTATCTATAACAATCCTTTGTCACTAGGTTTAGCTGTGGGACAAAGACCTCCAGGACTTAGTAACAGTTTGAGGAACAGGCGGATCACATGAGCAACATAACAACAGTTAGGTACATACTGTGCATGCAGCTCAGCATATAGCAATGAAACCAGTCGCTGGGTTCAGCACCCCTGACTCTGAAAGCACAAAGCAGGCAATGCGTGGCTGAGGTGAAATAGAAATTACTCATATGAAGTTACAAACAGAAATTAATTATTTTTAGACATTAGACAGAAGAATGAGAAAGCCAATGCTACTCACAGCCTCATTGTGAAAGGCATATGAAGTGTTTAATTTTAGCATGTGTAGCGCTGTGACAAGAATGACAGAGCCTTGCTTAAGCAAACCACAGTATTTAAAACAGAAATGATAAAAGACCATTAATGCAAAACATGTCCGGTGTTGGTGGCCCTGATGAAAAAAAATCAGTGAGTTGAGATCATAGATAACAGACAACACAACCACACAAATGCATATTGTACACTTTATAACAATGAAGTTAAATACATACAGAGTCATGCTGAAGTGGCTGTAGCTCAGAGATGTGACTGATTGAACAGACCCACATGAGCACTAATCATGGACTGCCTGTGTACCTTAGGTAAGGCAATCCAACACTACTGCTAACTGGGGTCTGTGTAACCCACTGCTGGTTATTGAAGTACATCTAATTGTTTTACAGTATGAACAGGAAACACATGAACAACAGTAAACAAGAATCATTACCGACTTCCATTCACAACACAACAGATTAGGTTTTCAAAGCTGTTATCAAGTTCTTTTGAAAGGAAAGAATACTATTTACAATTCTAAACAACTTACAAGCTGGACATTTAGTCCTGGGCCTCTCTCAAGCACACTGGCAGTTGTACAGAATTGCTTGATAATGAATGCTTATAGAGGATAAGGTTGAGCCCACCAAACTTCACAAACATTTTCTAACCTGACAAATACAGAATATAAAATGATAGACTAGGAATGATTCAAGATCTTCTTTCAACAGTTTTAAAAGGTTAAGAATAGTTGCACTTTAATTTTGCAGTTTCCAATTCTTTTCCGATTCCTATGCTATGAATTAACGTCAGATTACCATTGCAATGTGTTTTACTATACTAAACGTTACTGTTTGGTTTACCACTGTGTATTGTCGTAAAAGTGAAAAGAATTTAAATTGATTCATTTTACTGAACTAGTTTTGCTTTAAAAATATTAAACATTTTAGGACCTTTTCAAATATGGTTTGTTGCAAAATTAACCTAATTTTAGACCCTTTTGCATTTACACCACACCTCAGTGCAAACTAAATCACTTCATTGAGAATTCAGAACTGATCTTGCTTTCAAACAATAATGAAATGATAATCCAGCTCTCTTTGTCATTTGGAGTAAGTGAGGCTGGCATAGTTGAAAGATCATGTTGTCACATGATTTGTCATTTAGAGCACCGTTAAGTCGGGCTGGCATGAGGCAGGTTGTTCTGTCCTGGATCCTCGAAGCCAGGTAAGATTTACAGAGAAATTATTAGAATGTAATATTGGAGCAACAGAAACCCAGAACCACCCAGAATGATTGACCATAAGAAATGCATTGTGTGTTAGCTTTGAGTAAGAAATGCATTGTGTGTTAGCTTTGATTAAGAATCCCACACTCCTGTAGGGAAACACACAGTATGCTACTAGCTCTTTAAACACTAGAACCTGTGCAGAAGGTTTCATAGAAATGTTTGCCTCCCAGCATTAATGGAAGTGCTATCAATGTGTCTTCTATTGTTTGACACATTCCACCACAGTCCCCTAGGTTATCGCCAATGGTTTGTCAGTTCTGGAACAATAACTAAAATGCCTCCCACTGATCGGACTCTGTATGATCGTTCTGGTAGGTATGAAAGTAGAGAGTACGTAGATAAAAGAGAAAAACCATTTTGATTAATTGAATATTCAGGTATTTTTCAAAACAACATTCATTTTCCCCCAGTGGTTTTCAGTATGTGGAAGTTTTAACTGTTGCGTATGTTACAGTGTCTTCATCAGGTGCAGAGCTGGGTTTCTTCTTGGTGACACGGGTAGTGTTTATTTCTGAGTAGGTGAGTGTGTCTTTCTGTTGCTTTGAAGTCTGCTTAGGCTTACTCTGCAATAAATTATCAGATTGGAGAGAGATCAGGATGGCGAAACGGTACTAAACAAACTGTCCAAACAAAGAGATACAACCTAATAAAAGTAAACTGCCTTTTATCCATCTGTAAATATATATCAGTAGCTGCACAATATCTTCTTATTATACCCTATCCACGTTACTAAAAACAATACCTAAACAATGTGTAATGTGTTGACATCATGTCATTATCATTCACTTTGTTCACAGTTGTGTTTTCAGCATGTGATTATCATGCATTATTTAGGTTGTGTGAATGAGGCATTAGACACTCTCAACGTTCCTCTACTCCATACCTGCTGTAAGGTTCCAATACAATTTATACACTCCTCAACTAAGAGTTTTCACCTACAGCCTATTTACAGGGCAAATGTAGCCATTAGTCAATGGAACCCAAAGATGTCAAAATACCCTTTCCTGGAGCAAATTCAAATCACTCAACTCATTACATAAGGTCTAAATGAACTTTACAAAACAGTAATAATGACAGTACCTGGATTATTATCAGAGATTCTGTATATCCAATGTTTTATGTGTGTTTTTAACTTTGCATGATCTAAACCTATATTGTTCACACAGCAATGGTAAATACTGAAAAAACATGTATCAGTCAGACCAGTTTGCAGAATTTAGTGGTAAAGTTTGACGTGTCTCCAGCAGTATATTTTGCTTGACTAAAATGATAAATGATTGAACTGTATCCATTTAAATAAGAAAGAACCTGGAAATGTACAAGCAAATTGTGTGAGAGACATGTAACATATAGTACTTACCACCGTGGTGTATACAGGTTCAGTCTGGACAGCAGGGTCTGGAATGGCATTGTATCAAATACATTAGTTTCCTAGTTTGAATGGGATGGAAACAGCTAGTGACACACTATGCATTAGTAACATCAAGATATATTTTTGCACCAAAGGCTGAACAATGGAAGACTGCAGTAAACACTCACCCAGGAATCATGCTTTAATATAGAACTGAATATGAGGGACACAATAAATTGACTCAGCAAGATGAAGAAGTCCCCATCATTTAAACATACTTCATTTGTATCCATTATGGTGAAGAATGCTGTGCCCTACCTCGTTTGGATTGCAGACACTTCAGCACTCCTCCTATCAGCAGTAACAGCAGCACAAGGACCCCAGATCCTACCCCTGCACACAGGTACAGAGCTGGAACAGATCCTGGGGGATCCACATACAAATGGGATTCATTGGAAGATCCAGTTAAATATGTGTAAACCGATTCTATAACTCACTAATAACCTATTGACATAAAAGCCTGATCAAGATGTGTTGAAAACAAATATAATCCAATCCTGTTTTTACAGTGCCCTGATCTTTCAGCATGTGAATAGGGTACATACAGTGTGCTCCACAGTGAAGTCTTACATTGTTGGTTTTTGAGCAGGTACACCAAACACACAATAAACAATTTCCAGAAAGCCTAATTTTTGTAGTTGATTTAATCTGGCATAAAGTTGCTCATATGTACCAGCAATAATCAGAGCTGTGACCATTCTGATTCAATTATAATTTCTGATAAGAACATAAGAACCTAAGAAAGTTTACAAACGAGAGGAGGCTATTCCGCCCATCTTGCTCGTTTGGTTGTTAGTAGCTTATTGATCCCAGAATCTCATCAAGCAGCTTCTTGAAGGATCCCAGGGTGTCAGCTTCAACAGCATTACTGGGGAGTTGGTTCCAGACCCTCACAATTATCTGTGTAAAAAAGTGCCTCCCTTTTTCACTTCTGAATGCTCCTGCATCTAATCTCCATTTGTGACCCCTGGTCCTTGTTTCTTTTTTCAGGTCGAAAAAGTCCCCTGGGTCGACATTGTCAATACCTTTTACAATTTTGAATGCTTGAATCAGATCACCGCATAGTCTTCTTTGTTCAAGACTGAATAGATTCAATTCTTTTAGCCTGTCTGGATAAGACATTCCTTTTAAAAACGGGATAATTCTGGTCTCTCTTCTTTGCACTCTTTCTAGAGCAGCATTATCCTTTTTTGTAATGAGGTGACCAGAACTGATCACAAAATTCTAGATGAGGTCTTACTAATGCATTGTAAAGTTTTAACATTATTTCCCTTGATTTAAATTCAACACTTTTCACAATATATCCGAGCATCTTGTTGGTCTTTTTTTATAGCTTCCCCACATTGTAGATGAAGACATCTCTGAGTCAACATAAACTCCTAGGTCTTTTTCATAGATTCCTTCTTCAATTTCAGTATCTCTCATAAAATATTTATAATGCACATTTTTATTGCCTGCGTGCAGTACCTTACACTTTTCTCTATGAAATGTCATTTGCCATGTGTCTGCCCAGTTCTGAATGCTGTCTAGATCATTTTGAATGACCTTTGTCATTCAAAATAAGTGTTTGCCACTCCTCCTATATCTGTCGTCTGCAAATTTAACAAGTTTGTTTACTATACCAGAATCTAAATCATTAATGTAGATTAGGAATAGCAGAGGATCTAATACTGATCCCTGTGGTACACCACTGGTTACTTCGCTCCATTTTGAGGTTTCTCCTCTAATCAGTACTTTCTGTTTTCTATATGTTAATCTCTCCCTAATCCATGTGCATGCATTTCCTTGAATCCCTACTGCGTTCAGTTTGAGAATGAATCTTTTATGAGGGACTTTGTCAAAAGCTTTCTAGAAATCTAAATAAACCATGTTGTATGCTTTGCTATTATCCATTGTCGATTTTTCATCCTCAAAAAAATCAAGCAGGTTAGTTAGACACGATCTCCCTTTCCTAAAACCAATGCTGACTGTCTCCCAGGATACTGTTACCATATAGGTAATTTTCCATTTTGGATCTTATTATAGTTTCCATAAGTTTCTATATAATAGTAGTCAGGCTTATTGGTCTGTAGTTACCTGGTTCGGTTTTGTCTCCCTTTTTGTGGATCGGTATTACGTTTGCAATTTTCCAGTCTGTCGGTACAACCCCTATATATTAGTTATTTACTGCCTTGATTACTAACACCTTAAGAACTTACTTTTCTTTCTAAAACTTGGACTAATTTAAAATAAGTTATAGGTTTACTTATAAAAAATGAAGTTATTCACACTTGCCTATCCCATCTGTCTGTTGGCTCTTGATAGATGTGATTGGAGTTGTCATATCTCCTGTGGAAACATAAACAACAGTATGAAGCAAATTATCACATTATAGGTCAGCTCTACTGGGGTTAATATTAGCGTACTGTACTTCATGGTGAGTCCTGTCAGAATGGTTTCATTTGAAGAAACTACCCCTACTGTATGCAATGATGGTTTACTCCATGTCAATCATTCCAAATGTGAAATAGACACATATGACATAGACATTTTGTCGTAAACTTGAATTTAACTCTCTACCGCATGCTTTTGCCTTAATAAGGCAACAAAATATATCTTAATCAAGGTTCAATATGATGCAATGTGAGAATAAAGGTATTCACACTTGCCTATCCCATCTGTCTGTTGGATCTTGATAGATGTGGTTGGAGATGTCATATCTCCTGTGGAAACATAAACAACATTATGAAGCAAATTATCACCTATTAGACTAAAAATGTAGCCAGCTCATTAATAATTTTAATAATTCAGAACAACATTAATGTGATGATAATGTGTTCTCTTTAATGCTCTGAATAATGAGTTATCAATACCACCCTTATAATGCATAAACCTGATCTTGTGCGGACCTCATTCCACTGATTATCTGTAGACATGTTAAAAAGGGTTACAATGAATCAATCTGGGGGAAACATCAGAGGGAGTCATTTTGAGTGTTTACATGAATTAAAATGCACCACAATCTGTCTTGAAGATGTTTGCATTTCTATTCATTGCTATGTGTTGCCCTTCTATTGTAGCCTTGTTGTGGTTCAGGGGCATGATCAGGAGCAGGGACTCCTCTCACTGTCAAGCAGCTAGCTGTTTAAACCCTGTTCACCCCCCTTGTTTCCTCCTCTTAGTCACGCCACCTCTGCAACTGTGTTCTATCTGGGGACAAGTGAAGCTCACTTCCCAGCCTTGGAGCTCCGGCAGCTTCAGACTCCCTTCAGCTGATGACTGCTCTCCACTGAGACTGAGGAGAGCTCTTCATTCAAGCTTATTTCACTCATTCACTCCCACTCTGTGTGTAAACGAAGCTCGTTCCCCAGCCAGAGGTCTGACTGCACTGGCCTCACCTCAGAGAGGATGGCTCTCCATTGAGACAGAGGGAGAGATAATCTACCTCTTCCTAGCCTCCTAGCCTTCTCTTCCATTGCGTCTGTCCCGTGAATCAGGCTAGTTAATGGCATGGCATGTTAGTTAAGGGTGCTACATTTCTTTTTCATATATATTTTCTTGTGATGGTGTATCAATAAAGAAGAGAAGTTATTTAAATGAGTCTGGAGTTCTACTTCTATCTAATTTTGTCACCACACCTTCAATCGAAAATATTTGACCTTAAAATCAAAAGCATGGCTGATTGAATTTCCCTTAGGAGGACATAGTATTGCCAAAATGAGCATCATAATATTAGCCATACTAATGATGTCAGCCCAGTCTTTATTTTGTTTTTATACTTGTATTTAATTCTGAAAGAGTATGGTTCAGATTATAGGTCAGCTCTACTGGGGTTAATATTAGCGTACTGTACTTCATGGTGAGTCCTGTCAGAATGGTTTAATTTAAAGAAGCTACCCCTACTGTATGCAATGATGGTTAACTCCAAATCAATCATTCTAATTGTGAAATAGACACATTTTTTACTATGTTGTCGTAAACTTGAATTTAACCCTCTAACGGATGCTGTTGCCATAATAAGGCAACAAAATATATCTTAATCAGGGTTCAATGTGATGCAATGTGAGGAGGTGGGGCAGCCCTTCAGGAAGCTGCACTTGTAAAGGGAATGTATGCAAATGAGTTAAGAAACGTTCCTCTTTGTCTATAAAATAGTGTTATTCTTTTAAATCACCAATGGTTTTTGAGAATTTAAATGGCACCTTCTGCTTTAATTTCCAAAATTAGATTTTGTTGCCTGAAAGCTACAGCATGCAGTTTGCTCAAAGGTACATATTGATCATGCATTGCTTGAAAGCTACATCATGCAAACAGAGGTCACTTCTAACCAATATAAATCTTTCTATAGATAATCGTTTCATAATCTTTTCAAAAAATAATAAAATAAAAGAAGGGATGATACAAGCAATGAGGTTGCAAAGGCATTCAGAGTGAATAATCCCAGCGTAATAATCCAGGTTATAAGTATAAAATGAACGGCATACCAGTCTAGAGAGGTTAGGCTAAGATTATACAAAGCCTTAGGTAGATCCCACCCAGAATAATGTGTGCAGTTTTGGTCACCTCACTACAAAAAAATATATCACTGCACTCAAAAAGGTACAGAGAAAAGCAACTAGGCTGATCCCATGACTGAATGAAATGAGCTATGAGGACAGGTCAAAACAATTAAATATCTTCATCCTAAAAAAAAAGAAGAGAAACAGGGGACTTGATTGAAGTCTTTAAAATCATAACTGGTATAGATAAAGTTAACCCAGGACACTACTTCAAATTTAGCACAGAAAGAAGAACAAGGGGGCATAAATGGAAGACGAGTAAAAGTAAGTTTAGAACAGAAGGTAGGAAGCACTTTTTTACACAGAGAGTTATAAATGCATGGAATAGCCTGCCAGGTGAAGCAGTAGGCTTGTAAACACTGGGAACATTTGAAAAAGACTAGACTATGTGCTTTTAAATGAGTTCACCCCCAGTAGGGGATAATGGTGTGATAACAAGAGACGAGCGTTGATGGGCCGAATGGCCTTTTCTCATTCCTAAACATTTCTTTAGTACTCAAAGTGCAGTATGTATGTCTTCTTCACACCAGAAAGCAATTGCTTTCTAGAGTTCCTCATCAATTAAAATAACAAATATAGGAATGAATGGACTTACTGCCCAAGAGATACAGTATAAGTAAATATTTTTGATTTACAGAAACAATTACGTTGAACTGAGAACATGTACAAACAAATTATTCATGTTCAGTTTTTTATTTTGTTTATTATAAATATTGAACATGAAAGCCATTGATTTCTATACATATACTGCTTTTGTAAAGTTTCTAGTTAGATTTTTCCTATGAAATAAAGCACTAAAACTAGCTGTGTGTGCTTTGTTTTTACTGCCTTAACTGCACAGTGTTGCCTCTGGGCAACACAATCTATGAATGATAAGGAGAGGGATGAACATTAAAAAAAAAAACTAACTAGAATTATATTCAGAATGCCTTAAATAAAAAGAAACAAAAAGTCATGCAGTAGAGGGTTTAATCAGAAAACTTAATTGAAAACAAAATAAACAGAGACTTGCCTGTCAGTTTCTGTTGGGATGGAGTTGTCATATATTCTGTGGGAATATAAACAACAACAATTAGAAACAAAGCTGAGGTGGCAGTTTCTCTAATAAATAATTCAGACCAACAATTATTAAACCGAGGGATTCTGATGATCTCTTCAGATTCATGAACTGCATGGAAATTGATCTTGGCAACACTTCAAAGCAGTTTCGTGTCTAATTGAAACTACTTGAGAGACACAATAGTTAACATGTCATCAAGCAGACAAACATTATAGGAGATTCAGTTCTATCCTCCATCCACATACCAGCTTTAGAATATATCATAGACTATTTAATTATGGTCTTTGCAGTGCAGTACAGCACACATTGAAACAAGTAAATAAATAAAAAAAAGACTGTGCTGTGCTGTTTTGCTTTTCTATATGGCAAACCATATTTTATTATATTTAGTTTACTATACCATATGCCCCAAATGCATTTTTTTATTTTAATCTTTACCATTGTAGTATACCGCCACGTGGGACATTTGTTGTTAGTTTCACCTTACTAACAATACTGTACAGAAGACTCAGAAAGACCTTTACAGATGTTGGTTTTCACAAAGTCCCCTCAGCTGATGACTAAAAGGAGGGCTGTATGTACCACTGTTTAGATCAATTGAATAGACCCCAGTGTGTCACAAATATAACGTTTTCAATAATTAATAAACACATACACACATTAATCAGGTCTATTCAATTTATCTAAACCATGGCAAATCTAAATACAGAGATCATTCTGTTATTGTCAAATGTGCTAAACCTGAACACAGAGACTCACACACACACACACACACACACACACACACACACACACACACACACACACACACACACACACTACTTTCACAAATTCCACCAGTGTTTGGATCAATTGAATCAACCCCACTGTGACACAAAGTATTCAGCTCAGTCCTTACCTGTCACATGAAGGTAGACTGGGCGACTGCGTTTGCTGTTTGTTGAGTTTACAAGCTTCTCTTTTCCATACACACAGGTGTAATTTCCAGTATCACTCCTCTTAACCTTTTTAATGGAAAAGGTGGCACCTGGTACGCCTTTGGGATCGGCTTGTGAATCGACATGACTGCCATTTTTATATAGATGGAACTCTTTTCCTGCTGTTTCTCTGAGTTCAGCTGGTATCATACATTTAAATGATACATCCATTCCTTCCATTGGGTTGTGTTTGTCTAGCTGAAGTGTGAGCTGATATCTTGACTCTGAAAATACAGTTTAACTTGTTAAAAACATGCCTTCAGAACGCAGCTAAAATATGAAAAAACAGTAGATTCTTGCAAATCCAAACCCTGTTCAGATTGAGTTATAGTTATAGTTATAGTTGATGATAAATCTGTCATAACCATTTGAATAAATCATTCAGAGACAGCTATTTTATTCTCACAGAATTATAAGATTGAACTTTCTCCAGCTGACCTCAGTAAGCATTTAATTACCAGAGCATGGGTATTGTGCATGGGAAATTAATTTTAAATATTTTAATACAATTTCAAGACAAATTTAAAAAAAATATCACCAATTGACTGAAGTATTGTATTATACATATATGCTACACATTTGTAAAATAACATTAGCTGAATGATTTAGGATCTAAAAGCACTTTATTGTCTTGCATGATTGGATATCATTTCATTCTTAAAACAATTTTGTATTTTTAAGTGTTTTGTATCAATAGTTTTAAAGGCATTAACTTTGACAACTCCATTTTGTTGTTGTTTAATAAAACTCACTAGTATCACATTTTGATCTGGTCCTGAGTGCTGGTCCTACATTAACATGCTTGTACAATCATAAATTCCAAACTCTTAGGGCCTCATTTACTAAGCGGCGGTAATTTGGCTAGAATTGCAGGAGGAAAACTGAGATGACTGCGCATGGTATTTCCAAAGTGTCAAGCCCTATTTACTAACTAATTAAAAGCAAAAATACTGGTCTGAAAAATTCTAATTAGCATACAAATTACGGGTGTCAACAGGTCTGAAGTTGCGAATGATATTTATTCTACTGACAACAGGTGAAGGAGCTTACTTACTGGTGGTGGCAGGGATAAAAATATGAGAGACAGATAAAAGAAAATATGCAGAAATAAAATAATATTTTACTATATACGCATCCTACAACAATGTGAAGCCTACAATGCATCAGCATGGTTTGTTTTGTATTACGTGTAGGATAGACTAAAACAAAGCCTGCTAGGTATTCATTGAATTTTACTACTGTACTGTTTAAGCCTATTGTACATAACTATATTTGTACATACTGTAATGTAATGTGTACAAACACATTAATGTTATTTTAATATGACCTCATATGTATTAGGCTATTAATTATTTTTTTTTCTAAAATACATAAATCGATTGAAAATGTATTAATTAATGTTGACATAAATATAGATACAAATATATGAATAATGAGCTAACTAAAATACAGATAAATGCACTTGGGGTCGAATCAATTCAACTGTTTGACACAATGGTACAAGATAAATCAAGATTAATTGTTACAACCTAACCTCCCAACTTTGTTAAAGTCAAAAATAACCTGCAGAAATATATTGTAAAATGGGCTAAACCTCAACACAATTCAATCTAAAGAGACTCACACACACACAGTTTTTACAATGGTATACCACTCTTTGGATCAATTGAATCACAAAGTATTCAGCTCAGTCTTTACCTGTCACATGAAGGTAGACTGGGCGACTGCGTTTGCTGTTTGTCGAGTTTACAAGCTTCTCTTTTCCATACACACAGGTGTAGTTTCCAGTATTACTCCTCTTAACATTTTTTATGGAAAACGTGACACCTGGTATGCCTTTGGGATCAGCTTGTGAATCTACACGGCTGCCATTTTTATATAGATGGAACAAACCCTCTTTTCCTGCTGGTTCTCTGAGTTCAGCTGGTATCATACATTTAAATGATACATCCATTCCTTCCATTGGGTTGTGTTTGTCTAGCTGAAGTGTGAGCTGATAGCTTAACTCTGAAAATACAGTTTAACTTGTTAAAAACATGCCTTCAAAACGCAGCAAAAATATGAAATAAGAAAACAGTAGATTCTTGCAAATCCAAACCCCATTCAGATTCATCATAATCTGTACCATATTCAAAACACTTTATCTATTCTTATGTTTGATATTTTTGTAAGTTATAGTTGATCATAAATCAGAACCATTTGAATAAGCATGGTTCGGATTAGTGGGAGTCTTGTGCATGGGAAATTTAGTTTAAATATTTTAATATATTTTCAAGACTAATTAAAAAAATCACTGCTAAAAAAATCACTGCTAATAATATCAAGCACTAGAAATACAGCTTTGTAAAACATGTGTCCTGAGGCATAACTTGAAAGCCCACAGCTTTCCACAAGCAGTATCACTAGAAATGGTAATAAACTATAATCCCTCGATAATAATCAACAACACCTTAATAACATGTTAATAGATGCTTCATATACACTGTGCTTGTTTTTTCAGAAATAATGATGTTGAAGACACTTCAGAGTAAACGGCCTTCTGAATTTCACTCTAAAGGTTATTAATTTCTAATGTAATGAAGCATTAAATCATTGTATCTTATTATGCAAAGTGTCAGAGACACACATACCTGATAAAACCAGCAGCAAGTCTCCAAGTGCAAAAACTGAAAAACAAATTAACCATTTTACAAATAAGAAAATTAACAAGTCAAATTTACTGACATAAAAAAGTTATCAAAGAAATAATACTTACATAGCGTGACAACTTTTACATTCCAAGGCATAATAGAATGCTGTTCACTTAATCTCTGAAACAAACACTGTACTGTTCCTCAATCTGTAACACAACTAAATGTAACAGTGCACACTATGAGATTATAATACAGCAATGGAAACTCATGCGTAATAGAAATGTGTGCTTCCGTTACGCATAATCAAATGAATATCAATGTGGCAACAAAAGATCAAGAGTGAAATAGTTTGAGTCCTTCGTACTCTCTCATTGGTGTCATCTAAACACTGCAACTAAAAATATTGTTCATGTCTTAATAAATGGCAGTGAATCTATTCCATTGCACACACTGTAAGCCCACACATCTGGCAATCAATGTATAACATGTAGGCCTGGATTTACACAATGTGGGTTTATATTTGACTATTTTTATTTTCGACATTATTTCTTTTAAGGCTGCATCAGGTGAGGGTGAGGGAGTTAAATCTATTAACATATTTATGAATGTTAATGTGAATGAATTCATGTCAGCAATTTAATATTGATGTCATGTTATTTGTAGAAAATTAATTAAAAAAAAAGAAAGATAACAGGCAGCAGCGGTGTGTAAACAGGATCTGTAAACTCAGATACACAATATCTAGCACATCATATACACTGATAACTGAAGGCAGTTTTGAAGTGGAGTCAGTTTACACTTTTGGTTCGCAGGTATGGCAGTACAAATGTCAGCATCCCGGATCAGAGGAACATAATCTTCCAATCAGCTTTTAAAACACGCAATGCAGAAGTTAATTCTCATTGATTGGTACCCAATTGTAAACGTGAGTGAAGGGCAGGTTTTCTTGTTGTGAAATCAACACGTTAATGAATGGGTTTATTTAATACCTGCTGATAAAAACTTCTTAAAAGCAATTCCAAGTAGGAGTATCAGCACAGCCCTAGAAATGAATAGGGATGGAAGACTGCGGCCTGGAATGAGTTCCAGGAAGTTGGCTATAAAGAGCTGATACCCCCATCGAGAGGGCAGTATTCTCACACAGTGCCTTGTGATATGGACGTGTGTCTTTCTGAGCAGACCTGATGGAAAAACTGCCACCTCCCGAACACTCAAATGTGCACACCACAAAAAACAACATGAAAATCAAAATAACTGTAAAGCCACAAATCCAGTCAAATTGTAACCACCATAGGGAATGAAGTCAGCACACACTGCTGTCTCAGTGCTGAGCACTATAGCTGTAGCTAGTACAGTTTTTCCTCCAGATCTGCTGAGAAATGACATTATAATTCAGATTGTAGATTGGACATATTAACATTTTAACCCCTCTTTTATCTTTTGAATCCTACAGAAAGAGTGTTTAAAGATTTAAAGAGACAATGTCACAATGTTCATGATTGAAAGGACGTCACTCTACCCTCTAACACTGTGGAGATATTAATGGTTGAAAATTGGAA
Source organism: Acipenser ruthenus (assembly GCF_902713425.1). Classification (NCBI taxonomy): domain Eukaryota; kingdom Metazoa; phylum Chordata; class Actinopteri; order Acipenseriformes; family Acipenseridae; genus Acipenser; species Acipenser ruthenus. The sequence goes on along the minus strand of NC_081240.1, from coordinate 4,758,662 downwards.
TTTAAGAAAGAAATGACATTGAAACCACATGGCCACTAGGGGCTGTAGCGCAACAGAATCCAGCTGTGTGACTCTCCCCAGGTTTAGACACAGTTTGATGCTTAGTTGTGTGTATTTATTACAAATGTGCTCTACAGAAGCTACTGTGTATGTTTCTAGAAGGAATGCAAACATCATTAAAAGTTAATTATTAAGATGAATTATATAGAAAAATAGGGGCTATTTCTATTTTGCATTTTTGTAATCTAATGTATTTTTGTTGTTTACAGAAATACTTCAATTGCATCATTGCTTTTTCTTCATTTAGTTTTTGGTTTTGTGTGTTTATTAATATCAGCCTGCTGTCTCAGGTTCATTGTGAGTGGGCAATATCATTGTTTGGATCTGTACCAGCCTTTGGGATAGATTAAACTTTGCACTACTGGATCTTACTGATCATTGCAATGTATTTAAAGTTGCACAATTGGATCGTATTGGTCCTTGTAATACATTTAAATTCACATGACTGGATACACTCATTGTGTTCTGAGTAAGTTCTAAATTGAGATACAGTATGCAATATATTTGCCTGATTGGATACCATTTCATTCTTAAAACCATTTGGAATCTTTAAGAGTTTTGCATCAATGAAAGAGTTTTAAAGGCATTCACTTTGTCAACTCCATTTTTTTGTTTTTGTTTAATGAAACTCATGAGTAGCACATTCTGATCTGGTCCTGAGTGCTGATCCTCTCGGGTATTTTACATTAACATACTCGTACAAACAATTCTGCAGGTGAAAAACAGTGTTATAGGCCGACTGGACAAGTAGGAATAATACTAATGAGACAACTTAGATCAAAATATTTATTATGCACAACAAAATAAACATATCCAAAAGAAATGCCATTTTCATCTACATAATAAAGAGTGTGTGTGTGTGTGACTAATGAAGCTAACAGTAACCCTGTAATGTCAGCAGCACTCTGCAGCTCTGTGCTGTAAGTTCAGTGTGCAAGATGGAAATCATAGCAAATCTCATTGACATTGTTGTGTGAATTATGAATCAAACTGCAGTGTATCAAGTTCATGCTCCCTCTTGTCACAACGCTAATTTCCTGTTCCCACAACTCATCACTCATTCAGAGCACCAGCTTTGTTATAAGCGGGAGCCTGATCTGGATACACTGTGATGATTTTAAGAGAAATGATCTTCTCCTGATAAACACTCCTGAGAAATGTATTTCCATGAGGTGTGAAAAAAAACATGAATAAATTGAAGAAGGTATGACAAATAGATACAGCAAAAGCAAAGTATTGGGTTTCTAGTAAACACTGCAGGGTGTTCAGTAACACTTTATACAATCAGCAATGTTGAATTCAGAAACTTGTTAAAAAACAACTAAATGTCTCACAGTCTTACAATAAGCTTGTACATGCTATCAGAGAACACAAGACAGCAACACTTTTACTTTGCTTTCACAAAGTGGTGCTTTTTGTAGATCTCTCCTTTTCCTCGCAGGATATTTCTTTCTAACTTGTGAGTTGTTTGTGTCGTATTACAAGATGTGTTACACCTGCACTGCAGATCAAAGGACAGCGTTGAAGGATGGGCCGGTTTATTGTCCATTGGTGTCTGTAAGAGAGCAGCATTTTATTAGGTACAAATAGCCTTTAGAACCATCTTCAGCAAACCCAGCTAATTGCATCCACACAGTTCATTTTTTCCTTTTAAAAACTCATTGGCAGTGTACAGCATGCTGATTGTATAATTGAGGTTATTTAACATAGTTTTTTTTTTCTTTTTGGGAATGCAGATGGTGCAGTGGGGTGCACTTCACAATGAAGGTTGATTAAGCAAGGTTCCACTGTATATTACAATATATTTGAAAATACAGTCTAATATATTGATTGAACAGTATATTACGATATATTTTGGATAACCAAATATATTGCATATAATACATATTTCATCATATTTTAAAAATACATTGGAAATGTAGTTGTTTTTCTGAAAGGAGAATCTGCCCCCTAATCTAATATGTAATCATCGAATCACATATATGTTAGGACCCCAACCAGAAATACACCCCCATCTAGATCTGGTCGACCACATCGGGTCGGGGTTAATTAAAATGAAATCTTTTTGTGCTCGGGGTGGGGTTGACCGAAAATTCACTTAACCCGAATCTGATCTGCAGAATCTTCTGAAGACACAGCCTAACTCAAGCAGTCAGCAGCAATGTCACAGTGCTCATAAGAACATATAAGAACATAAGAAAGTTTACAAACGAAAGGGGGCCATTCGGCCCATCTTGCTCGTTTGGTTGTTAGTAGCTTATTGATCCCAGAATCTCATCAAGCAGCTTCTTGAAGGATCCCAGGGTGTCAGCTTCAACAACATTACTGGGGAGTTGGTTCCAGACCCTCACAATTCTCTGTGTAAAAAAGTGCCTCCTATTTTCTGTTCTGAATGCCCCTTTATCTAATCTTGTAACCTCTGGTCCTTGTTTCTTTTTTCAGGTCGAAAAAGTCCCCTGGGTCTACATTGTCAAAGCCTTTTAGAATTTTGAATGCTTGAATCAGATCACCGCGTAGATTCAATTCTTTTAGCCTGTCTGAATATGACATGCCTTTTAAACCCGGGATAATTCTGGTTGCTCTTCTTTGCACTCTTTCTAGAGCAGCAATATCCTTTTTGTAACGAGGTGACCAGAACTGAACACAATATTCTAGATGAGGTCTTACTAATTCATTGTAAAGTTTTAACATTACTTCCCTTGATTTAAATTCAACACTTTTCACAATATATCCGAGCATCTTGTTGGCCTTTTTTATAGCTTCCCCACATTGTCTAGATGAAAACATTTCTAAGTCAACATAAACTCCTAGGTCTTTTTCGTAGATTCCTTCTTCAATTTCAGTATCTCCCATATGATAGTTACAATGCACATTTTTGCTGCCTGTGTGCAGTACCTTACACTTTTCTCTATTAAATGTAATTTGCCATGTGTCTGCCCAGTTCTGAATGCTGTCTAGATCATTTTGACGTCGTCGGTCTTCCTATTAAAGCTATAGCACCATATTAGCTGTGCAGTACACAACAGAGTACCATCAGTTTTGCTTTATTCAGAATAAAATAACACATCAATAGCAATTTAAACATTCTACATTTTTTTAATTCTAACAAAAAATAACATTAATAAAATTATCTGAATAGTGCAACTGGTCCAGAATGCTGCTGCTGCAAGAATACTGACAAGTACACAATGTTTATCCTTAGTGACATCACTGTAAATATTGCAAGGGAGCAGGTCAGTTGTTAGGTTGATAGGTGGTTTTACGGTTAGCGGTGGTGTAGTTCACCTTAATGATAATGATTATAGTATTAAAGCTGCTGTTTGAGAATACCCTTGTTGTAAAAATGACGCTAAAGTTAAACACGAAGAGCAAGTGAGCTGCTTAATAAATGTCTGTAAAGGAATTCCCTTGCTTTTGATACAGCTATGTCCAAAGACAACGCACGTCCGCCCGCCACTTAACAATCAAAGAGGTGCCATTCGGGAGAAGCAGAACGGTCCTGCAGAGCACTCCCTTTTGCTTCAGTTACATCTGGCATAGCTATGTACGTGTTGCAGTGCCTCTGAACAAGGGAGTTGACAAACTTGTAAGTACAAAGATGAACTGTGGTTTTATGCACCCAAAATACATTGCTAACTACCCTGTACTCAGCTGAGTAACCCTAACCCTGTATTCAGCTGAGGATGTCAGCCTATACTAAGCAATCACCACTCTTTTTTTCCACTGGCACAGGAGGCCGTACGTAATTCCTTTTTGGCTGCATATCTCCTTTACTAGTTCCACTATAATGCTGAATGTTGCCCCGATGATGCGAAAGGACTCCATCTACTGCAGATCTATGAAAGAGTGATGCAGCACAACCTCTTCCCACCAGCAAGATGGATGAGTAAGTGTCCAAACCGTCCTTTCGTTAGCCATTGGCATTAGATAACAAGACATAAGGATTTGCTGGTAGAGGATGTTTGGTGGTTTAAGCTCCCGAACAAAGGCAAAACATCCACGGTTCCCAATCCAGACAGCCTTAGGAGCATACGTGGAAGATGTGTGGCACAGAGCTTTAGAGTCCTACGTCTCCGCCGGTTTTCAGCCATGGTGATCTGTAATACTTCTGTTGGTCAGTTTCATTTTATACCTCCCAGTTAATTTTTAATGAATGAGTCGTAAGATAAATGAGTTGAAACGGATTCAATACAAATGACATGCCACCCTGCAAATGACATTTAAAAAACAATTTGGGCAAGAGCAGTAAAACACATTATTAACCAACCAGGCACGAGGTATTTTGCTTTATTACAGCAACTTAGATTACTCGTGTACAAGTTCTCTGCGCACAGAAACCACATTTTAACAAAATTTCACTAGTAATCTTCAAAAACAGTACGAGTACTTTATGCATAGCTAATTTACATATCAACCCCGACCTTTCCCCTTCATTTGCATGACGTCTGGTGAAAAGCCCAGTTTACTCTAGTAAAATAAATTGAGCGAATGGAAACCCCAAAAAGCATTTTACACAAGACATTTTTCTTGAGCAAATGTCTCGAGTTAAAAAAAAAAACGCATGGAAACTCCACCAATGATGGTCCTCTGTTGTGTACTACACAGCTAATGTGGTACTGTTGCTTTAATTGGAAGACTGACGCATACTGTGACATTGCTGCTTACTGCTTGAGTTAGATTGTGTCTTTGGATGATCTTCTTCAGATCAGGTCCGTGTTAAGTGAATTTTCTGCATTGCGATGGGGTCATTCGCAAGACAACCAAACACAAAAAGGGTTGGGGTTCTAAAATTTTAATTAACCCCATTACCAGCTTTCATCTACAGCTCTTATCGTTTGTTGTTTGTTTGGTCCCCCTCCTCACCTGCCTCCACCTTGCAGAGTGCCTTGCCTAGGGAGAGGGTGGCCTCAATTCCTATAGTTAGTTGATTATAGTTTTGCCAGCGTAGGGGCAGCTATTGAGATCCAATGGGCCATGGGCCAAATTCAATTAATGAATCATTTACGGGCATGTTTATCTGCAAATTCAATACATTGATTCATTTCATTCCATTTGTGGGTGTCTCCTTTCTTTTTTTATGATTGTGGCAAACTGATTTGCAGTGTGCAGGTGTAGATGTGATGCAATGCTTAAACAGATGACAGACAACAAAGTTCACGGGCCAAACAACCCTTTATTTATTTTTATAATCCGGGTCATTTGGCACCCGTAAATAATAATCCCTGGCTGTACTGCACAGTGAAACCTCGGGGTTCAGTCCAGAAATAATAAACACACTATAAACACACACAGAACACAAACACGATCACATGTCCAGAGTGAGTGCTAATGTGCAATTGGTGAAATAGTTAGTGAACAGTTGGTGCTGGCCTTTAGTGACAGCTTCCGGTACCTGTTAGCCGTCTAACAAGAACAAACGAGTACAATTAGAATGACAAAACAAACACAAAGCACTCACGGTTACTCTACAGTCCTTCAGCACTATCCAAAGCCGTAAGATAGATTTCTTGGCTGTGGTTAAACTTGCCAGAAGTATCCTGCTCTGGTGTTGAGAGAGGCCCAGGGAGGAATCATCGTTCATTAAAAACAGAACCAGATTTTTTGTTATCTGAACCTCTGTCAGCTCAGAAATAGTTTGAGCTGCTCTATCCCAAAACGCAGCCACAATTGGACACTGTGAAAACATATGTAGGTACAATGCACCAGTCTGACAAGAAACAAAATGTTAGAACTTGAAGCTACTGCACTAACAAGTAACTACGATGTGATAGGTATTTCAGAAACTTGGTTGTCTGAAAGTGATGCAAATGAATATAATAGTGGGTACACACTGTATAGGAAAGACAGGCAGGACAGAAGAGGCAGAGGGGTAGCACTATACATAAGAAATAGTCTTGAAGCCCAGGTTTTAAATCTGGACGAAGAAAACAACGCCAAATCAATAAATCAATATGGGTCAGAATAATGGACAAAAATTCAAAGGGCATAATAATGGACACCGAGCAAAATAATCTGTTAATGACATTAGAAATGCATGTAAAAGGAGAAGCCATACTAATGGGGGACATAAAATGGGAAAACCCAGTGGGGAGCACGACGGACGAAATTGAAATGGTGGAAACGACAATTTGTCAAGGCACCGACTAGAGGGGAGGCATGTCTTGATTTAGTCTTTTCAAATAATGAAGACAGAATAACTAAAACAGAGGTCAGAGAGACATTGGCAAACTCAGACCACAACATGGTCCTCCTAGGCCATTGAACGGTTTTCTCAGCTTTTTCCGGAGAAAGAACGACTAGAGACATAGGCTCTACGTCTTTTTGATGATGTCGGACAGGGTCCGACATCTGACCGGAAAGGGAAAATTGTAATGTCGGACCTGGTCCGACATAGGATCGCAAAGAGTTAAATATCAAAAATAAGAAAAACCTGGGAGAGAGAAGTCTTCTTGGAGTTTCTGGAACGTCTGAAGGACTTTACTGTTGAAAATATCTTTAAAACTAAACACACCTCTATTTGACCAAACAGGGTATAAAAGAGGCTTACCTCCCATCAGTAAATGATTATTATTCCAGATTGGGATGACTGAGAAATTTTAAAGGGGCTTCCCATAAATGTTTCCACATCGTACCAAGGTTTTATTGAATTTGCAACAATGGGGCCAAATTTGAAATTTAGGGTTTTCTTGGGGATGCCAGTAAATAATAAGTCTGTAATCTGTGTAGGCGGACTATGAATTATGAACTTGCGCCAGGCGATCTCTGAGTCTACATTGGTCCATGCTTTTAAAGCCCTAACTTGAAAAGCCCAATAGTATCATTTAAGATCAGGAAGAGACAATCCACCATTGACTTTAATGCGTTGCAGTACTGATAGACGAATACGTGGACCCATTTCATTCCAGATAAATTTAGATATCATAGAAGTTTTTTTTTTTAACTGGTGATTATTTATTCCAACTGACATATGTTTTTTTTTATTGTTTCAACTTCACAACATGTCCCAGTATATTTTTATTTAGTCAGGTTTAGAGAATAAAGAATAAATTCAGACTAACCTAAGATCATATTTACAGTTATTTAATTAACTGCACCACAAATATAAATATATATATATATATATATATATATATATATATATATATATATATATATATACACTGCACTCTATTCATCTAGTATTCTATTCATCCAGTGTGTATATATGAATGACTTGTGATCAATCAGAAAATGGTATGTACTCCATAAGGGAAGCTTCCTTACCATCCCCATGGTGCTTCCTCTGTCTGCTTCTGAAGTCTTCCCCCACAATAACTGAGAGGACAAGAAGGATCCCCAGGGATAGGAAGATTCTGATGTCATTCCCCAGCCCGTACGACTCTGAATTGAGGAGAAAACAGAATTAGTGGTTGAACAGGCTGTGTGGGGACACAAGACAGGTAATAAAATATATAAAATACATATATATATATATATATATATATATATATATATATATATAAACTGCAGTGTACAAAATTGAAGGCTTATGAAATAAAAGGTTTTTAAAAAATGTACACAAAAGGTTTAAAAGATTAAATAAATATTTTATTTTCAGGACATTTTGGGCAAAAGCCCTTCTTCAGGTGTTTAAAAAGAAAAGGAAACACAGTGCAGTAAAATTGTTATTATTCAATTCAAATTGTAATTATACAAAAATTCTGTGGATGGTGTCATGGTTATTAGAATAAAATGTTCATTCCCAGAGAATGAACTGGGAACTTTGGAACCTCTGGGAATGACAATCTATTTTAATAACCATGACACCATCCACAGAATTTTTGTATAATTACAATTCTTGAATAACAACAATTTTACTGCACTGTGTTTACTTTTCCAGTTAAATATGTGTAAACCGATTATATAACTCACTAATAACCTAGTGATATAAAAGCCTGATCAAGATTTGTTTAAAACAAATGTAATCCAATCCTGTTTTTACAGTGCCTTGATCTTGCAGTATGTGAATAGGGTACATACAATATGCTCCACAGTGAAGTCATACATTCTTGGTTTTTGAGCAGGTGCATCAAACACACAATAATCACGCTTTACAGAAAGCCTAGTTTTTGGAGTTGGTTTAATCTGGCATGAAACTATCCATATGTACCAGCAATAATCAGAGCTGTGACCATTCTGATTGAATTATAATATCTGATATGTTAATTATTTACTGCCTTGAATATTGACACATTAAGAATGTACTTTTCTCTCTAAAACTCTGACTACTTTAAAATAAGTGATAGGTTTACTTATAAAAATATAGTTATTCACACTTGCCTATCCCATTTGTGTGTTGGGTATTGTTAGATGTGGTTGGAGTTGTCATATCTCCTGTGGGAACATAAACAACGTGTAGAAAAGTATCACCATTAGGCTAAAAAGGTGGCCAGCTGTTTAATAATTTTAATGATCTTGTGCAGACCTCATTCCACTGATTATCTGTAGTCATGTTAAAAAGGGTTTCAATGAATCAATCTGGGGGAAACATCAGAGGGAGTCATTTTGAGTGTTTACATGAATTAAAATGCACCACCATCTGTCTTGAAGATGTCTGCATTTCTATTCATTGCTATGTGTTGCCCTTCTATTGTAGCCTTGTTGTGGTCTAGGGGCAGGATCAGGAGCAGGGTCTCATCCCACTGTCAAGCAGCTAGCTGTTTAAACCCTGTTCACCCCCCTTGTTTCCTCCTCTCACTGTCAAGCAGCTAGCCATTTCAACCCTGTTCACCCCCCTTGTTTCCTCCTCTTAGTCACGCCACCTCTGCAACTGTGTTCTATCTGTGGACAAGTGAAGCTCACTACCCAGACTTAGAGCTCTTGCAACTTCAGACTCCCTTCAGCTGAGGACTGCTCTCCACTGAGATAGGAGGGGGGGGGCGTTCTGACACAGTGGTATGTTCAGTGACAAGCACAATCAGATACTGATATGTTCAGTCATAAGCACAATCAGACACTGGTATGTTCAGTCATAATCACAATCAGACACTGGTATGTTCAGTTACAAGCACAATCACACACTGGTATGTTCAGTCACAAGCACAATCACACACTCCCTTTCCCTCAGTTTCTCCTCTGGGGGTAAATAAAGTTCATTCCCCAGCCTTGGAGGTCAGACAGCGCTGGCACCTCAGCGAGGATGGCTCTCCACTGAAACTGAGGAGAGCTCTTCACTCAAGCCTATTTCTTCCATTCTGAGGATAAACGAAGCTCGTGCTCTCGTTTTGGAGCTGAAAGTGCTGGCCCCACTTGCCTGTCTCATTTGTCTGTTGGGTCTTGATAGATGTGGTTGGAGTTGTCATATCTCCTGTGGGAACATAAGCAACAACGTGTAGAAAAGTATCACCATCAGGCTAAAAAGGTAGCCAGCTGTTTAATAATTTTAATAATTCAGATCAATATTAATGTGATGATGATGTGTTCTCTTTAATGCTGTGAATAGTGGAGATTTCAATACCGCCCCTATAATATATAAACCTCATCTTGTGGGGACTGTACTTCATGGTGAGTCCTGTCAAAACGGTTTCATTTGAAGAACAATAGTTAACATGTCATCAAGCAGACAGACATTAAAGGAGATTCAGTTCCATCTTCTACCCCCATACCACCTTTAGAATATATCATAGACTATTTAATGATGGTCTTTTCAGTGCAGTACAGTAAATATTGAAACAAGTAAATACATAAAAAAAAATTATAAATTACAGTAATGAGTAATATGAAAAGGCTTATTATGTTTTTTTTTTTTAAGATTGCTGTGCTATTTTGCTTACTAGACCATTTGGCCCATTTTTTTTAAAAAATCTTTACAATTGTAGTATAGCCCCACCTGGGACATTTCATGTTTAATCTTTCTCATAATTACTGTAAATTACTGTAAAGAAGTCACACAAACCCCATTACAGATGCTGTTTTTCACCGTCCCCTCATCTGATGATTGAAAGATGGAGGCTGTATGTGCCAGAGTTTAGATCAATTGAGTTGACCCCACTGTGTCACAAAGTATTCAGCTCAGTCCTTACCTGTCACATGAAGGTAGACTGGGCGACTGCGTTTGCTGTTTGCTGAGTTCACAAGCTTCTCTTTTCCATACACACAGGTGTAGTTTCCAGTATCACTCCTCTTAACCTTTTTAATAGAAAACTTGACAGCTGATATGCCTTTGGGATCGTGTTGTGAAACGACAAGGCTTCCATTTTTATACAGATGGAAAAAACCCTCTTTTCCTATTGCATCTCTGAATTCAACTGGTATTATACATTGAAATGATACATCCATTCCTTCCATTTGGTTGTGTTTGTCCAGCTGAAGTGTGAGCTGATAGCTTAACTCTGAAAATACATTTTAACTTGTTAAAAACATGCCTTCAGAATGAACCTAAATATATGCAATAACAAACAGTAGAGGTTTACTAATCCAAATTCTGTTCAGATTAGTGATCTGATTGTAATTTGTACCATATTAGAAACATCTTATCACGTCCTATGTTTGATATTTTTTGTTATAGTTGATGATAAATCAGTAATAACCATTTGAATAAAACATTCAGAGACAGCTATTTTATACATTCTCACATAATTATAAGATTTAACTTTCTTCAGCTGATATCAGTAAGCATTTAATTACCATAGCATGATTCAGATTAGTGGGAGTCTAGTGTATGGGAAATTTAGTTTAAATATTTTTAATACAATTTCAAGATTTTTTATTTTAAATCACCAAGTGACTGAAGGGGTAGTATATTATTTATATACGCTAAACATTTGGAAAATAACATCAGTTGAATGATTCAGGGTCTAAAAGTAGTTAGTAAAGAACAAAGCTAAGTATTTTCAAATGTGTTTCTGTTATTTTTTTTATATTAAAATCAGTTAATGTATTTTACAAAAATTCAGGTTTCCTAGTTGTTTGGTGCTGTACTTACCTTGTACGTTGAGATAAACTGAAGAACCATGGCTGATGTTTTTCACGTCTCCAGGATTCTCATTTCCATACATGCAGGTATAGTCTCCAGCGTCATTCTTTCTGATGTCTTGTTTTATAAATGTGACAGCTCCCGTTCCTCCGGGCTTTGGCAGTGAGCTGATCTTCTCTCTGTTTTTATATAAATGGAACCAATTCATCTCCTTGTTCTCTGGTTGTTCTCCGTGCACAGCTGATGTTACACATTTGAATTCAACCTTCTCCCCTTCCACTACAGATGCTTTCCCAATTTGAATTATTGCTGTGCGAACTGGCTCTATAAAAATGAAATAAAAAAAATGTAAAAAATACCATGAAAGAGAACAATCTGTTAAACAAATAGGAAGATATGGACATATGGACACTTAGTGAAGTGTGTGTTTAACCACTAATTACAACTGTAGCATATCAACTGTATTTATATTATACTGTAGGTGGTAAGTAATAATACTAATAATATCAAGCACTAGAAATACAGCTTTGTAAAACATGTATCCTGAGGCATAACATGAAACCACACAGCTTTCCACGAGCAGTATCACTAGACATGGTAATAAACTATAATGCCTCTATAATAATCATCAACACCTCAATAACATGTTAATAGATGTTTCATATACACTGTGTTTGTTCTTTCAGAAATAATGGTGCTGAAAACACTTCAGAGTAAACGACCTTGTGAATTTCACCCTAAATGTTATTCGTTTCAAGCATTAAATAGGCTTATGGCAGCAGTGTTGAGTAATGGACCCTTGACCGGAGGGACATGGTTTCAATCCCAGGTGGGGGACACTGCAGCTGTACCCTTGAGCAAGGTACTTTACCTAGATTGCTCCAGTAAAACCCAACTGTATAAATGGGTAATTGTTTGTAAAAATAATGTGTAAAAAATAATGTAATTGTATGTAAAAATAATGTGATATCTGGTAACAATTGTAAGTCGCCCTGGATAAGGGCATCTGCTAAGAAATAAAAAATAAATCAATCATAATATCTTATTGTGTCAGAGACACACATACCTGTCGAAACCAGCAGCATGTCTCCAAGTGCAAAAACTGAAAAACAAATTAATCATTTTACAAATAAGAAAATGAACAAGTCAAATTTACTGACATAAAAAAAAGTTATCAAATAAATAGTACTTACATAGCATGACAACTTTTATATTCCAAGGCATATTAGAATGCTGTTAACTTAATCTCTGAAACTAACACTGTACAGTTCCTCAAATGTAGTTCCCTGAATGTAACAGAGCACACTATGAGTCTATAATACAGCAATGGAAACTCATACGCAATAGAAATGTGTGTTTTCGTTATGCATGTCTGTTTCTGGCATAATCAGACGAATATCAATGTGGCAACAGACAATCAAGAGAGATAAACAAATAGTTTGAGTCCTTCACACTCTCTCATTGCCATCATCTAAACACAGCAACTAAAAATATTGTTCCTGTCTTAATAAAAGGCGTGAAACTATTCCATTGCACACACTGTAAGACCACACATGTGGCAATCAATGTATAACATGCAGACCTGGATTTACACAATCTGAGGGTGATTGCTCTTAAATCAAGGAACTGATGTAATTTAAACCTTTTTTATATTTGATTATTTTTAAGTCTAATTGACTCTGCATACAATGCACATTTCACAGCCTACCTCTGTAAAGCGCTTTGTGATGGTGGTCCACTATGAAATACGCTATATAAAGATATTATTATTATTACCCAATTGTAAACGTGAGTGAAGGGCAGGTTTTCTTGTTTTGAAATCAACACGTTAATGAATGAATTTATTGAATACCGGCTGATAAATACTTCTTAAAAGCATTTCTGAGCAGGAGTATCAGCACAGCCCTATAAATGAATAGGGATGGAAGTTTGCACCGGGAGGCCTGGGCCGGAAATTAGTTCCAGGAGGTCGGCCACAAAGAGCTGATATCCCCCATCGAGAGGGCAGCATTCTCACACAGTGCCTTGTGTTATAGGGTTAGGGTTAGGGTTAGGGTTAGGGTTAGGGTTAGGCAGCAACGGTGTGTAAACAGGATCAGTAAACTCAGATACAAATATCCCCATCGAGAGGGCAGCTTTTCACACAGTGCCTTGTATTATAGGGTTAGGGTTAGGGTTAGGGTTAGGGTTAGGCAGCAACGGTGTGTAAACAGGATCAGTAAACTCAGATACAAATATCCCCGTCGAGCGGCAGCATTCTCACACAGTGCCTTGTGTTATGAAGGGTGTGTGTCTTTCTGAGCGGACCTGATGGAAAAACTGCCATTACACATTTGAATTCAACCTTCTCCCCTTCCACTACAGACTGATAAATCATCTCCTCATCACTCGTTCTATCACCAAACTCCTTAATAATGCTATCCAAGTCATTATTTTATTACTATAATATCTAAAAAAAAAGTCTGCAAACGTTTGCGATATTCTTTGAGTGCTGGATGCAGAAGCAGCTATCTTGTTTGTTTATGTCCATGTTTTCTATGTGGTGGCGGGGCTATCTGTATTCATGAGATGCGCCCCTTTTTTTCGACTTCTATCGGCTCCTAATGGTCTCACTCGAGCAATTAATGGTTTTATTGGCTTTTTCCGGAGAAAAAACGACTAGAGACCTGTTTTTTATGTCTTTTTGATGATGTCGGACAGGGTCCGACATTGGACCGGAAATGGAAAATTGCAATGTCGAATCAGGTCCGACATAGGACCGCAAAAGGTTAGACACAGTTTGATGCTTGGTTGTATGTATTTTTAACAAATGCGCTCTACAGAAGCTACTGTGTATGTTTCTAGAAGGAATGCAAACATCATTAGATCAAAAGTAGGCTGCTATTTTTCTTTTGTATTTTTGTAATCTAATCTAATCTAAATTTTTGTAATGTAATGTTTCTGTACCATCCTTTGGGGTATAATTAACCTTACACTAGTGGATCTTACTTATCATTGCAATGTATTTAAAGTTGCACGATTGGATCATATTGGTCCTTGTAATACTTTTAAATTCACATGACTGGATATATTCATTGTGTTCTGAGTAAGTTCTAAATTGAGATACAGTATGCGATATGTTTGCCTGATTGGATACCATTTCATTCTTAAAACCATTTGGAATCTTTAAGAGTTTTGCATCAATGAAAGAGTTTTAAAGGCATTCAATTTGTCAACTCCATTTTTTTTGTTGTTATTTTTTTGTTTTTGTTTAATGAAACTCACGAGTAGCACATTTTGATCTGGTCCTGAGTGCTGGTCCTCTCTGGTATTTTACATTAACATACTCGTACAAACAATTCTGCAGGTGAAAAACAGTGTTATAGGCTGACAGGACAAGTAGGAATAATACTAATGAGACAACTTAGATCAAAATATTTATTATGCACAACAAAATAAACATAACCAAAAGAAAAACCCTTTTATTCTACATAATAAAGAGTGTGTTTGACTAATGAAGAAAACAGTAAACCTGCAATGTTAGCAGCACTCTGCAGCTCTGTGCTGTAAGTTCAGTGTGCAAGATGGCAATCATAATACATCTCTGACATTGTTGTGAGAATTATGAATCACCCTGCAGTGTATCAAATTCATGCTCCCTCTTGTCACAATGCTAATTTCCTGTTCCCACAACTCATCACTCATTCAGAGCACCAGCTTTGTTATAAGCGGGAGCCTGATCTGGATACACTTTGATGATTTTAAGAGAAATTATCTTCTCCTGATAAACACTCCTGAGAAATGTATTTCCATAAGGTGTGAAAAAAACATGAATAAATTGAAGGTGGTATGAAAAACAGACACAGCAAATGCAAAGTATTGCGTTTCTTGTAAACATTGCAGTGTGTTCAGTAACACTTTATACAATCAGCAATGTTGAATTCAGAAACTCAGAAACTAAATGTCATGCAGCCTTACAATAAGCTTGTACATGTTATCAGAGAACACAAGATAGCAACACTTTTACTTTACTTTCACAAAGTGGTGCTTTTTGTAGATCAATCCTTTTCCTCGCAGGATATTTCTTTGTAACTTGTGAGCTGTTGGTGTCGTATTACAAGATGTGTTACACCTGCACTGCAGATCAAAGGACAGCGTTGAAGGATGCGCCGGTTTATTGTCCATTGGTGTCTGTAAGAGAGCAACATTTTATTAGGCACAAATAGCCTTTAGAACCATCTTCAGCAAACCCAGCTAATTGCTGTTTGTCTGGACTAACTCATTTGCACTAGAAGACAGCCGTCAAGATCTTAGAAAGTGTCAATATTACTACAAAAGAAGGATTTTGTCACTATATACAGTGCCTTGCGAAAGTATTCGGCCCCCTTGAACTTTGCGACCTTTTGCCACATTTCAGGCTTCAAACATAAAGATATGAAACTGTAATTTTTTGTGAAGAATCAACAACAAGTGGGACACAATCATGAAGTGGAACGAAATTTATTGGATATTTCAAACTTTTTTAACAAATAAAAAACTGAAAAATTGGGCGTGCAAAATTATTCAGCCCCTTTACTTTCAGTGCAGCAAACTCTCTCCAGAAGTTCAGTGAGGATCTCTGAATGATCCAATGTTGACCTAAATGACTAATGATGATAAATAGAATCCACCTGTGTGTAATCAAGTCTCCGTATAAATGCACCTGCACTGTGATAGTCTCAGAGGTCCGTTTAAAGCGCAGAGAGCATCATGAAGAACAAGGAACACACCAGGCAGGTCCGAGATACTGTTGTGGAGAAGTTTAAAGCCGGATTTGGATACAAAAAGATTTCCCAAGCTTTAAACATCCCAAGGAGCACTGTGCAAGCGATAATATTGAAATGGAAGGAGTATCAGACCACTGCAAATCTACCAAGACCTGGCCGTCCCTCTAAACTTTCAGCTCATACAAGGAGAAGACTGATCAGAGATGCAGCCAAGAGGCCCATGATCACTCTGGATGAACTGCAGAGATCTACAGCTGAGGTGGGAGACTCTGTCCATAGGACAACAATCAGTCGTATACTGCACAAATCTGGTCTTTATGGAAGAGTGGCAAGAAGAAAGCCATTTCTTAAAGATATCCATAAAAAGTGTCGTTTACAGTTTGCCACAAGCCACCTGGGAGACACACCAAACATGTGGAAGAAGGTGCTCTGGTCAGATGAAACCAAAATCGAACTTTTTGGCAACAATGCAAAACGTTATGTTTGGCGTAAAAGCAACACAGCTCATCACCCTGAACACACCATCCCCACTGTCAAACATGGTGGTGGCAGCATCATGGTTTGGGCCTGCTTTTCTTCAGCAGGGACAGGGAAGATGGTTGAAATTGATGGGAAGATGGATGGAGCCAAATACAGGACCATTCTGGAAGAAAACCTGATGGAGTCTGCAAAAGACCTGAGACTGGGACAGAGATTTGTCTTCCAACAAGACAATGATCCAAAACATAAAGCAAAATCTACAATGGAATGGTTCACAAATAAACATATCCAGGTGTTAGAATGGCCAAGTCAAAGTCCAGACCTGAATCCAATCGAGAATCTGTGGAAAGAACTGAAAACTGCTGTTCACAAATGCTCTCCATCCAACCTCACTGAGCTCGAGCTGTTTTGCAAGGAGGAATGGGAAAAAATGTCAGTCTCTCGATGTGCAAAACTGAGACATACCCCAAGCGACTTACAGCTGTAATCGCAGCAAAAGGTGGTGCTACAAAGTATTAACTTAAGGGGGCTGAATAATTTTGCACGCCCAATTTTTCAGTTTTTTATTTGTTAAAAAAGTTTGAAATATCCAATAAATTTCGTTCCACTTCATGATTGTGTCCCACTTGTTGTTGATTCTTCACAAAAAATTACAGTTTCATATCTTTATGTTTGAAGCCTGAAATGTGGCAAAAGGTCGCAAAGTTCAAGGGGGCCGAAAACTTTCGCAAGGCACTGTGTATATATATATATATATATATATATATATATATATATATATATATATATATATATATATATATATACACATACATACAGTTTATTTGCGTAAAAACATACTTTTAACCAAAATAAAAAACACAAGTGTAACTTTATAATTGCTGATTGGAGAGCAGCTTTAGAGTCCTGACCATTACTTATCCTTACCATTACATTGCTCACCATTACTAAGAACTGTTTTGTAACTTTGTGGAAACATTCTTTTATATATATATATATATATATATATATATATATATATATATATATATATATATATATATATATTGTGGTGTAACGGACTGGCCAAATCTGGCGTGCACCCTTGAAAATAGTACCCAGACACAATAACTTGCAGTTCAAATGCTTTTTGTTACAAACTTTTAATTAAACAAAACTAACACAAATCAAAACTGTAAAAAAACCAATACCCTTCTTCAAAATAAACCCAATATAACAAAACAGCACCCAAGCACAGCATTCCTGGTGCACTTTTCTTTCTTTCTTTCTTTCTTTCTTTCTTTCTTTCTTTCTTTCTTTCTTTCTTTTCCTCTCACAGCACTCACCTACACAACCCACTACAAACATTAATTCCCTTGATCTTTTATAGGATGTGACAAGGGGTAATTGTGAATCATTCAATCACCCACCACCTGGCCACATTCCACACTTTTCAATGAAACAATCACACAGTTAAACAATCTTCATTACCACACACACACACACATATGTGCACCCATGTGCAGAGCCTATATCTGTCACTATATATATATATATATATATATATATATATATATATATATATATATATATATATATATATATATATGCACTATAGTCGTCCAGTATGACTTCTTCCTGTGTGTATATATGAATGATTCGTGATCAATCAGGCAATCATATTTAATCCATAAGAGAAGCCCCATGGTGCTTCCTCTGTCTGCTCCTGAAGTGTTCCCCCACAATAACTGAGAGCACAAGAAGGATCCCCAGGGATACAAAGATTCTGATGTCATTCCCCAGCCCGTACGACTCTGCATTGAGGAGAAAACAGAATCAGTGGTTGGTTATACAGGCTGTGTGGGGACACAAGACAGGGATTATTAGGGCAGCAGTGTGGAGTAGTGGTTAGGGCTCTGGACTCTTGACCGGAGGGTTGTGGGTTCAATCCCCAGTGGGGGACACTGCTGTTGTACCCTTGAGCAAGGTACTTTACCTAGATTGCTCCAGTAAAAACCGAACTGTATTGTCACAAAGACGGCCAGAGTGGGTGGCGTCAGACCAGACAGGAATACACAGACAGAGACGGTGGTGATGATGAGCTGAGTGCAATGGCTGCACTCAGCGTTTATTAACAAATAAAAAGGTTTTAAACGGTACACAAAACAGGACACGGCACTACACGCCAAAATAAAAAGACAAACAAAACGGACAGACACTAACAAACAGGGACGAACAAACACGGTGAGTGAAAACACTTATCTTTACGCTTTTGCTTTCTTTTACTTTCTCCTTCTCTCTCTCCCGTTCTCCACTCACCGAACACCAACCCCGAGTGACAGAAACGTGCATCTATATATACTGTTGTGCTGGGATTCAATTACTAATTAATTACTCACTTGAATCCCAGCACGTGAATTCATTACGTGAAACCCCGTGTTCACATATTATATTTTAAATGCACGTGCGTGATGTGCAATCCCGTGCCTAAATACAAATATACAATTTAAACACACGTGAAACACAGACCCGTTTATATCCCGTGTACCAATCTATACACCAACATTTACACACGCAACATACAACACATAACACACAATTGCACACAGGGGCGGGGCACATTGCCACATATACCCCCCCTTGTGCGCAGCACACATGGCCTCAACGGCCACCTCCCCCCTTAAAAACCCAGCAGTCCAGGACAAAGTCTCGGGCTGGGAAGGGAGGCTTCAGTGGGCCCATGGCTGGCCATGCTGTCAGCACCCCTGCCGGTAGTGGCACGGCTGACAGCCTGTTGGTCCCGTCCTGCAGCGAAAAAGCTGCGGGGGCAGGTGGTCCCCCGACCTCCCCCTTCTTCGTAGCCGGCAGCTCCCTCCTGTGGGGCTCCGGCCACAAGAACTCCTGCAGCGAAACTGCTGCTGGGGAAAGTGGTCTCCAGACCTCGTCCCCCTTCTTTGTAGCCGGTAGCTCCCTTTGGTGGGGCTCCGACCACAGTACTGCCGGCAGCGAAGAAGCTGCAGTGGGAGCAGGTCTCCGGACCTCCCCCACGATCTCCGGCAGCGAAACTGCTGCAGTGGGAGCAGGTCTCCTGACCTCCCCCACGATCTCCGGCAGCGAAACTGCTGCTGGGGTTGGTGGTCTCCAGACCTCCTCCCCCTTCTTCGTGGCCGGCAGCTCCCCTTTCTGGGGCTCCGGCCACCGTACTCCCTGCGGAGGTACGGGCAGCAGAGGCAGCTCCTGCTCCTCTGCTCCGGGCGGTGGCGGAGGCAGAGGCAGCTCCAGCTCCTCTGCTCCTGGCGGTGGTGGAGGCAGAGGCAGCTCCAGCTCCTCTGCTCCTGGCGGTGGTGGAGGCAGAGGCAGCTCCAGCTCCTCTGCTCCTTGCGGTGGTGGAGGCGGAGGCAGAGGCAGCTCCTGCTCCTCTGCTCCTTGCGGTGGTGGTGGCGGAGGCAGAGGCAGCTCCTGCTCCTCTGCTCCTTGCGGTGGTGGTGGCGGAGGCAGAGGCAGCTCCTGCTCCTCTGCTCCTGGAGGTGGTGGAAGCAGAGGCAGCTCCTGCTCCTCTGCTCCTTGCGGTGGTGGTGGCGGAGGCAGAGGCAGCTCCTGCTCCTCTGCTCCTTGCGGTGGTGGTGGCGGAGGCAGAGGCAGCTCCTGCTCCTCTGCTCCTGGAGGTGGTGGAGGCAGAAGCAGCTCCTGCTCCTCTGCTCCTGGCCGTGCTGGCTCCCTCTGCTGTGGCGGCTGGGCATGTGCGCGCCGTGCTGCCTTCAGCAGCATAGCGAGAGGCTGCTGGGGGACACCAGCATCCTGCCCTTCTCCCCCCAAAAAATTTTCAGGGGGTTGGGCCTGTAACTCCTCCCCTTCCGGCTCTTGGGGCTGAACCAGCAGACATTTTCCCTCTGCTGGTGGCTTGGGTCCCAGAGCTGTGGAAGCCCCGACTTGCCTCCCTTTGGGCTGTGGACGCACCGACTCCTCCCTTTTGGGCTGTGGACGCACCGACTCCTCCCTTTTGGGCTGTGGACGCACCGACTCCTCCCTTTTGGGCTGTGGACGCACCGACTCCCCCCTCTTGGGCTGTGGACGTTCGGGCTCCCCCCACTCAGGCGTAGGACGTTCGGGCTCCTCCCACTCAGGCGTAGGACGTTCGGGCTCCTCCCACTCAGGCGTAGGACGTTCGGGCTCCTCCCACTCAGGCGTAGGACGTTCGGGCTCCTCCCACTCAGGCGTAGGACGTTCGGGCTCCTTCCACTCAGGCGTAGGACGTTCGGGCTCCTTCCACTCAGGCGTAGGACGTTCAGGCTCCTTCCGCTTGGGCTGTGGACGGACCCGTTTATACAGACCCGTTTATATCCCGTGTACCAATCTATACACCAACATTTACACACGCAACATACAACACATAACACACAATTGCACACAGGGGCGGGGCACATTGCCACATGTATAAATGGGTAATTGTATGTAAAATAATGTGATATCTGTATAATGTGAAATAATGTATAATGTGATATCTTGTAACAATTGTAAGTCGCCCTGGATAAGGGCGTCTGCTAAGAAATAAATAATAATAATAATTATTATGAAGTTTTACTGTGAGCCAAACTAGACCCACCTGAGCTTCTCATCTATATGTTAACGTGTGTCAAAATGTTATATAATTCAATAAACAAATTATATAATTCACTAATAACCTATTAACATAAAAGCACGATCAAGATGTGTTGAAAACAAATGTAATCCAATCCTGTTTTTACAGTGCCTTGATCTTGCAGTATGTGAATTGGGTACATACAGTATGCTCCACAGTGAAGTCATACATTGTTGTTTTTTGAGCAGGTACATCAAACACACAATAATCATGTTTTCCATAAAGCCTAGTTTTTGGGGTTGGTTTAATCTGGTATGAAATTGTCCATATGTACCAGCAATAATCGCAGCTGTGACCATTCTGATTCAATTATAGTTTCTGATATGTTAATTAGTTATATACTGCCTTCAATATTGACACCTTAATAATTTACTTTTCTCTGTAAAACTCGGACTACTTTAAAATAAGTGATAGGTTTACTTATAAAAAATATAGTTATTCACACTTGCCTATCCCATTTGTGTGTTGGATCTTGATAGATGTGTTTGGAGTTGTCATATCTCCTGTGGGAACATAAGCAACAACGTGTAAAAAAGTATCACCATTAGGCTAAAAAGGTAGCCAGCTGTTTAATAATTTTAATAATTCAGACCAACATTAATGTGATGATGATGTGTTCTCTTTAATGCTGTGAATAGTGGGAGATTTCAATACCGCCCCTATAATATACAGACGTGCTCAAATTTGTTGGTACCCTTACAGCTCATTGAAATAATGCTTCATTCCTCCTGAAAAGTGATGAAATTAAAAGCTATTTTATCATGTATACTTGCATGCCTTTGGTATGTCATAGAATAAAGCAAAGAAGCTGTGAAAAGAGATGAATTATTGCTTATTCTACAAAGATATTCTAAAATGGCCTGGACACATTTGTTGGTACCCCTTAGAAAAGATAATAAATAATTGGATTATAGTGATATTTCAAACTAATTAGTTTCTTTAATTAGTATCACACATGTCTCCAATCTTGTAATCAGTCATTCAGCCTATTTAAATGGAGAAAAGTAGTCACTGTGCTATTTGGTACCATTGTGTGCACCACACTGAACATGGACCAGAGAAAGCAAAGGAGAGAGTTGTCTGAGGATATCAGAAAGAAAATAATAGACAAGCATGGTAAAGGTAAAGGCTACAAGACCATCTCCAAGCAGCTTGATGTTCCTGTGACAACAGTTGCAAATATTATTAAGAAGTTTAAGGTCCATGGAACTGTAGCCAACCTCCCTGGGCACGGCCGCAAGAGGAAAATCGACTCCAGATTGAACAGAAGGATAGTGCGAATGGTAGAAAAAGAACCAAGGATAACTGCCAAAGAGATACAAGCTGAACTCCATGGTGAAGGTACGTCAGTTTCTGATCGCACCATCCGTCGCTTTTTGAGCGAAAGTGGGCTCCATGGAAGAAGACCCAGGAGGACTCCACTTTTGAAAGAAAAACATAAAAAAGCCAGACTGGAATTTGCTAAAATGCATATTGACAAGCCACAATCCTTCTGGGAGAATGTCCTTTGGACAGATGAGTCAAAACTGGAGCTTTTTGGCAAGTCACATCAGCTCTATGTTCACAGACGAAAAAATGAAGCTTTCAAAGAAAAGAACACCATACCTACAGTGAAACATGGAGGAGGCTCGGTTATGTTTTGGGGCTGCTTTGCTGCGCCTGGCACAGAGTGCCTTGAATCTGTGCAGGGCACAATTAAATCTTAAGACTATCAAGGCATTCTGGAGCGAAACGTATTGCCCAGTGTCAGAAAGCTCTGTCTCAGTCGCAGGTCATGGATCCTCCAACAGGACAATGACCCAAAACACACAGCTAAAAGCACCCAAGAATGGATAAGAACAAAACATTGGACTATTCTGAAGTGGCCATCTATGAGTCCTGATCTGAATCCTATCAAACATCTATTATTATTATTATTATTATTATTTATTTCTTAGCAGACGCCCTTATCCAGGGCGACTTACAATTGTTACAAGATATTGCATTATTTTTACATACAATTACCCATTTATCTTTTTTTTTTTTTTTTTTTTTTTTTTTTTTACTGGAGCAATCTAGGTAAAGTACCTTGCTCAAGGGTACAACAGCAGTGTCACCCACCAGGGATTGAACCCACAACCCTCCGGTCAAGAGTCCAGAGCCCTAACCGCTACTCCACACTGCAAAGAGCTGAAACTTGCAGTCTGGAGAAGGCACCCATCAAACCTGAGAGAGATGGAGCAGTTTGCTCAGGAAGAGGGCCAAACTACCTATTAACAGGTGCAGAAGTCTCATTGAGAGCTACAGAAAACGTTTGATTGCAGCGATTGCCTATAAAGGTTGTGCAACAAAATATTAGGTTAGCGGTCCCATCATTTTTGTCCATGCCATTTTCATTTGTTTTATTATTTACATTATTATGTTGAATAAAAAATCAAAAGCAAAGTCTGATTTCTATTAAATATGGAATAAACATTGGTGGATGCCAATTACTTTTGTCAGTTTCAAGTTATTTCAGAGAAAATTGTGCATTCTTTGTTTTTTGTGGAGGGGTACCAACAAATTTGAGCACGTCTGTATAAACCTCATCTTGTGGGGACTGTACTTCATGGTGATTCCTGTCAAAACGGTTTCATTTGAAGAACAATAGTTAACATGTCATCAAGCAGACAAACATTAAAGGAGATTCAGTTCCATCTTCTACCCCCATACCACCTTTAGAATATATCATAGACTATTTAATGATGGTCTTTTCAGTGCAGTACAGTAAATATTGAAACAAGTAAATACATACAAAAAATTGTAAATTACAGTAATGAGTAATATGAAAAGGCTTATTATGTTTTTTAAACACTGCTGCGCTATTTTGCTTACTAGACCATATGGCCCATTTTCTTTTCTCAATTTAATCTTTACAATTGTAGTATAGCCCCACCTGGGACATTTTGTGTTTAATCTTTCTCAGAATTACTGTAAATTACTGTAAAGAAGACTCACAAACCCCATTACCGATGTTGCTTTTCACAGTCCCCTCATCTGATGATTGAAAGATGGAGGCTGTATGTGCCAGAGTTTAGATCAATTGAATCGACCCCACTGTGTCACAAAGTATTCAACTCAGTCCTTACCTGTCACATGAAGGTAGACTGGGAGACTGCGTTTGCTGTTTGCTGAGTTCACAAGCTTCTCTTTTCCATACACACAGGTGTAGTTTCCAGTATCATGCATCTTAACTTTTTTAATGGCAAACGTTACACCTGGTAAGTGTTTGGGATCGGGTTGTGAATTGACAAGGCTTCCATTTTTATACAGATGGAAAAAACCCTCTTTTCCTGTTGCATCTCTGAGTTCAGATGGTATCATACATTTAAATGATACATCCATTGCTTCCATTTGGTTGTGTTTGTCCAGCTGAAGTATGAGCTGATAGCGAGACTCTAAAAATACAGTTTAACTTGTTAAAAACATGCCTTCAAAATGTACCTAAATATATGCAATAACAAACAGTAGAGGTTTACTAATCCAAATTATGTTCATATTAGTAGTCTGATCATAATCTGTACCATATTAGAAACATCTTATCAAATATGTTTGATATTTTTTTGTTATAGTTGATGATAAATCAGTAATAACCATTTGAATAAAACATTCAGAGACAGCTATTTTATACATTCTACATAATTATAAGATTTAACTTTCTTCAGCTGATATCAGTAAGCATTTAATTAGCATAGCATGATTCAGATTAGTGGGAGTCTAGTGTATAGGAAATTTAATTTAAATATTTTTAATACAATTTCAGGATTTTTTATTTTAAATCACCAACTGACTGAAGAAGTAGTCTATTATTTATATACGCTAAACATTTGGAAAATAACATCAGTTGAATGATTTAGGGTCTAAAAGTAGTTAGTAAAGAACAAAGCTAAGTATTTTCAAATGTGTTTCTGTTATTTTTTATATTAAAATCAGTTAATATATTTTACAAAAATTCATGTGTTTCTTCATTGTTTGGTGCTGTACTTACCATGTACACTGAGATAAACTGAAGAACCATGGCTGATTGTTTTTCACATCTCCGGGATTCTTATTTCCATACATGCAGGTATAGTTTCCAGTGTCATTCTTTCTGATGTCTTGTTTTATAAATGTGACAGCTCCCATTCCTCCAGGCTCTGGCAGTGAGCTGATTTTCTCTCTGTTTTTATATAAATGGAACCATTTCCTCTCCTTGTTCTCTGGTTGTTCTTCATGCACAGCTGATATTACACATTTGAATTCAACCTTCTCCCCTTCCACTACAGATGCTTTCCCAATTTGAATTTTTGCTGTGCGAACTGGCTCTATAAAAATGAAATAAAAAAAATGTAAAGAATACAATGAAAGAGAACAATTTGTTTAGCAAGTAGGAAGATGTGGACATATGGACACTTATTGAAGTGTGTGTTTAACCACCAATTACAACTGTAGCACATCAACTTCATTTATATTATACTATAGGTGGTAAGTAATAATACTAATAATATCAAGCAGTAGAAATACAGTTTTGTAAAACATGTACCCTGAGGCATAACATGAAACCACACAGCTTTCCACAAGCAGTATCACTAGAAATGGTAATAAACTATATTACCTTGATAATAATCAACAACACCTTAATAACATGAGTGGAGGGAATTTATATTTTCTAAATATTTGTATATCTAACATTTAATGCTTAATCTGCAGGGAGCATTTGCGTTGATAGTATAAGTTTGCATTTGCAGGTTTCTAGCTGAGCAAATGTCAGATGGAACATTTGTGGTTTTCCTAACAGAAGTGAACCAGACATCTTCATCCTGACACAGACTCAGGAAGCGCAATAAGATGACTGGGCAGATAGCCAGAAGTGACATGTGCCTAGTTTAGATACAAAGAGAGGTGGAAGTAAGTTTGTATGTGCGGGTAAGGTGTGAGCTAACAGGGTGATCACCTCAACGACTGGATATTGAACAAGAAGATGGGAGGCCCATGATGTTTGTGTATAAATAAATGTGTTTTTATTAATTAAGTATTTGCTTATAAGTTTTCATTTTATTCCATATATAGAATATTGCTTCGGCTTAGGACTCAGGGCGCAGTTCCGCTTAAATGTCTTTCTACTTCTGCAAAATCGTGGCATGCTCCAGCAGCAAAAGGTTAGACAACAGAAACTAGAATAAAGAACAAGGCCTAAACCGCAAGAATACGTGCAGGAATGAACATACAATGACAAAAACTATGAAAAACAACTCCTTTTAAGGAAAGTCTCTGTTCATCCTATATGACATCAATGTACATATAAATCTCTCTGTATTCGGCTGATAGTCAAGTCAGAATTGTGTTTTGAATGCATTTGCTGGCTTCCTTTGCGCATCGTATTAAAGATTATAAGACCACTGTTCCAAGCTTCCTGTGACGAATTCTTACAAAAAAAACCACTACACATGTTAACAGATGTTTCATATACACTTGGACGTTCAGTGCATACACATCTGTTTGAAACATGCTGTTTTCAGGAAATTAAATAAGACCGTTTGATTTCTGAAAATGCCACTTTTCTGTGTTTAATATTATTATTTTTTTGAAAACTGTACTTTAGTTTTGAATGCTGAATTACTTACATATTACAAATTACAGTTTATTAACAGCACAGATTGATAAAGAAATCAACTGTTTTCGGTAATAAAGTGACAATAGCGAGCATGTTAACTAAATGTGTATTGTTAATTCTCAACTCACGATTTCAAGCATAGCTGTTTCAATAAAGGTATTATAAAAGTGATCTGTACAATTAAGCAAAAATGTAAGCAGGAAAAAGGTTTAGATAGATTTTTGTATTCTTTTGTGTTATGGTTATGTGCGGTTATGATTATGTGCATTTATGTTACGAAGGATATGGAAGAAGTGTAAAGAATGGTATAGATGTCGAGGTCTTCAAAACACATGAAATAAACCGACATGAAATGTTTGCCAGCTCTTCAGATGAATGTGTTGTGCTGCTGTAGTGTTGACCGATGCAGTTGCTGAAACTGCTTTTAAATTGTGCCCTGAGGTATATGAGGTATATATTTGTTAAATAATCCAAGACAAAGTTTCAATTAATCTGTCTCTTTTTAAAACTGGTTAAACTAGGGCCACTGGAAATACAGATTGATCAGTTTGACAATACAAGAAAAAGCTACCTTCGTAAATATTAATACATTTTTCATTCATTTTATAAACACATGTTTATGGCATGTAGTTATTTGAAAATGACCCTAGGTAAAGCATTTTGGAATAGTAACGGTGAAGTTATTTGGAATAAAAACACAAGGGTGCAATTTACAAAGCCCTTTACTATAAAATATCATGGGCACCACTTCTTTCTAAAAAGAGAGACAACCATTCATGAATAATGAAGAATTCCTGAGTTGATTATTTCATGTTGAGTAACTTCATAGTGTGTGTTTATTCTAACAAGAATAATGGTGCTGAAGACACTTCAGAGTAAATGTATTTGTGAATTTCACTCTAAATGTTATTCATTTCTATTGTAATCAAGCATTAAACCATTGTATCTTATTATGCAAAGTGTCAGAGACACACATACCTGTCAAAACCAGCAGCACGTCTCCAAGTGCAAAAACTGAAAAATCATTTTACAAATAAGAAAATTAACATGTCACATTTACTGACATAGAAAGGTTAAAGAAATACTTACATAGCATGACAAATGTTACATTCCAAGGCATATTAGAATGCTGTTCACTTAATCTCTGAAATAAACACTGTACAGTTCCTCAATTGGTAACACAACTAAATGTAACAGTGCACACTATGAGATTATAATACAGTAATGGAAACTCATGCGCAATATAAATGTGTGTTTCCGTTACGCAAGTATATTTCTGGCATAATCAGATGAATACCAATGTGGCAACAGACAATCAAGAGTGATAAACAAATAGTTTGAGCCTTTTACACTCTCTCATTGGTGTCATCTAAACACTGCAACTAAAAATATTGCTCATGCACACACTGAATATTTTTCATGTCTTAATAAAAAGTGTGCAACTATTTCACGGCACACACTGTAAGCCTACACATGGGCAATCACTGTATAACAGGATCAGAAAACTCATATACACAATATCTAGCGCATAATATACACTGATAATTGAAGGCGGTTTTGAAGTGACATCAGTTGGTTCTCCAGTACTGCAGTAAAAATGTCAGCATCCCGGATCAGAGGAAAATAATCTTCCAATCAGCTTTTAAAACAAGCAATGCAGAAGTTCATTCTCATTGATTGGTACCCAATTGTAAACGTGAGTGAAGGGCAGGTTTTCTTGTTTTGAAATCAACACGTTAATGAATGGGTTTATTGAATACTTGCTGATAAATACTTCTTAAAAGCATTTCCAAGTAGGAGTATCAGCACAGCCCTAGAAATGAATAGGGATGGAAGTCTGCACCGGGAGGCCTGCGGCCCGGAATGAGTTCCAGGAGGTCGGCCACAGAGAGCTGATATCCCCCGTCGAGCGGCAGCATTCTCACACAGTGCCTTGTGTTATAGGGTTAGGGTTAGGCAGCCCACAGTGCCTTGTGTTATAGGGTTATGGTTAGGCAGCACACAGTGCCTTGTGTTATAGGGTTAGGGTTAGGGTTAGGCAGCAACGGTGTGTAAACAGAATCAGTAAACTCAGATACTGATATCCCCATCGAGAGGGCAGCATTCTCACACAGTGCCTTGTGTTATAGCGTTAGGGTTAGGGTTAGGGTTAGGGTTAGGGTTAGGCAGCAATGGTGTGTAAACAGGATCAGTAAACTCAGATACAAATATCCCTGTCGAGCGGCACTATTCTCACACAGTGCCTTGTGTTATGAAGGGCGTGTGTCTTTCTGAGCGGACCTGATGGAAAAACTGCCACCTCCCAAACGCTCAAATGTGCACGCCACAAAAACCAACATTAAAATCCAGTCAAGTTTGAATCACCTTAGGGAGTTAAGTCAGTAGAGACTGCTGTCTCGTTGCTGAGTACTATAGCTGTAGCTGTTATAAGTTTTTCCTTCAGATCTGCTGAAAGATGGCATTATTCAGATTGTACATTGGAAATGTTAATGTTTTACCCCCTTTTATCTTTTAAAATACAAATCCTATTGAAAGAGTGTTTAAAGATTTAGAGACAATATCACAAAGTGTTCATGTTCCAAAGGATGTCACTATACCCCTCACCATTACTGAGATATTCATGGTTGAAAATCAGAGTTTATCATAGAAACAAGATTGAAACCACAACTATAGCGGCACTATAATCTTATATGGCCACAAAGGTCTGTAGAGCAAAATAATTCAACTTTCTGACTCTTGCTAAGTTTAGACATAGTTTGATACTTAGTTGTATGTATTTTTAATGAATGTGCTCCACAGAAGCTACTGTGTATGTTTCTAGAGGGAATGCAGACATTATTTAGTAAGTGAATGATTAAGATCAATTCTATATGTGACCCCTGGCTAAAATACACCCTTAAACACCAGGGCAAACAACTCTTCAACCACTTCACCAACTGGTTTTGTAAGGAGTAGGGGGAACTACAGTCGTAAATAAGATGGTTATAACTGCTCTGCCCCGCTTACATGCCCCTTTCAAATGAATGAAGGAAGAAGGATATGTTCATGAAGGTTTGGCCCTGCCAAACGTAGGCAAAGGGTTCTTTATGTCACACAAAAATACAAACAGAAAATATGAGTTCTTGAAGTACACTATTTTCTTTACTAACTAAAAAGGGCTGTATACTACAGGGACCACAGGCCTAAAAAGATTTTTAAGAAGGTGGTTTGATGAGCACACGGATGGAAGGACAGGACTCTCCCCACACGACAGGCTCCTGAGAGAAAAAGTGCTCAGAAACAAATAAATAAATAAATATCAAACTAGTATATTGATGCACTATACAGAAGCAACTGTGTATGTTTCTAGAGGGAATGTAGATAATATTTAATAAGTGAATTATTAAAATCAATTATATAGGAAACTAGGGGGCTCCATTTTATTTGTTTAATGAAACTCAGTAGTAGCACATTTTGATCTGGTCCTGAGTGGAGGTGCAACACAAGTACTAAAAAGAGTGAAGTTATCAGAAAGGGCAGCCCTGTAGACATGTAATTTAAAAATGAAACAAGAAACAACTGGGGCCTCATTGTTATTACAGTAGGAACGAGTAGCGTCATGAACAACAAGTGAGGTTATGTTTGCCTAATTGTATCTTTTTTACATTACTGCACATCTTTACAGGGCTAATCCTTTTTGGTTTATAACTCAGTCATTTTTGTAGATTTCCCATGGCTGAACCCTTTATGCTAACTGGGCCATTTTTATACATTCAACAGATTTAAGTGACAGTAGATGTAGTTTTAGTTTCAGTAGTTTATAGAGGACTCTCGCTGGCATTTTACATTTACATACTTGTACAAGCAAAAATTCCACACTCTTAGAGTCTGTTTTTCACAACATGCAAAAGCACCTTATTTCAGGTTATGGTACTGCTGTAATTGAAGTAGGGCCCTTAGAGTTTGCAGGTGTATCAAAGTAGTACAGATTCAGAGCATGAACCTTAGTGCCTTTATGTAATATGTATGGGAAAACAATTCTGAAAGCCCTGCCGGTGTGAAATGTGTGTGTGGAATATTGGTTTAGCAGGGAGGGGGTTAAATTATTCCCTGTCAAAACACGTGGGAATGTGGGATGATTAATTAGGCTCCAGCCACAGGTGTATAAAAAGGGTGCTAATAATAGAATTAAAGTTGATGATCGAGGAGGAGGTATGTGTTGCCACGTCGCTGTGTTGACTTTTTGTTTTGGCCCTTGTGCCATTTTGTTTGTTAAATGTGTTTTTGTACTGTTTGTTTGTTTATTAAAAGTGTGCATTAATGCTTGAAACTGCAGCTTCTGTGTCTCTGAGTCTCTCTACGTGCCGGTAACAGCTTGGCCATGACGATACCCTGTCACAAGTTGTAAAACAGTGGTACAGGCAGCCTGGACAAGTAGAAATAATAATAAATCAGACAACTTAGATCAAAATATTTTATTATGTAAAGCAATTTTAAAAAACACAACCAAAAGAAAAGCCCTTTCATCTCTGTGGTAAATAATAAAAAGGGTGTTTGATCAATGAAGCTAACAGTAACCCTGCAATGTCAGCAGCACTCTGCAGCTCTGTGCTGTAAGTTCAGTGTGCAAGATGGAAATCATAACACATCTCTGACATTGTTGTGTGAATTATGAATCACCCTGCAATGTATCAAGTTCATGCTCCCTCTTGTAACAATGCTAATTTCCTGTTCCCACAACTCACCACTCATTCAGAGCACCAGCTTTGTTACAAGCGGGAGCCTGATCTGGATACACTGTGATGTTTTTAGAGAATGGATCTTCTCCTGAAAAAACACTCCAGAGAAATGTATTTCCATGATGTGTGAAAAAAACACAAATAAATTGAAGAAGGTATGAAAAACAGACACAGCAAAAGCAAAGTATTGTGTTTCTAGTAAACACTGCAGTGTGTTCAGTAACACTTTATACAATCAGCAATGTTGAATTCAGAAACTTGTTAAAAAACAACTAAATGCCATGCAGCCTTACAATAAGCTTGTACATGCTATCAGAGAACACAAGAGAGCAACACTTTTACTTTGCTTTCACAAAGTGGTGCTTTTTGTAGATCTCTCCTTTTCCTCGCAGGATATTTCTTTGTAACTTGTGAGCTTTTTGTGTCGTATTACAAGATGTGTTACACCTGCACTGCAGATCAAAGGACAGCGTTGAAGGATGGGCCGGTTTATTGTCCATTGGCCTCTATAAGAGAGGGATTAAGAATATTGGTTTACAGTAAGTATCGATTTTGATTAAGCAGAACGACTTTAAGAGACTATGGAGAATATTCAACTGATCGGGACAGCAATGGATTTAAATACCACCACTTTCAAAAAATGAATAAAGGGCAACAGTGCATGTTAGTGTATTTAGTTCTTATAATGTTTGTAGAAATATTTAAATGTGTAAGATTCATATTTTTAATTATTTAAATGGTGGTGACATTGAGATCCACAGCTGATTATTTTAGCCAAGATCCTTTTCTTTAATGAGACCAAGACACAACCATTCTATGTAGCCAGGAAAACAGGATAGAGGTGTTTCATGCAAGTGCAGCACTGTGTAATAAATCAACAGTCAGCATGCAGGCTGAGCTCCAGCACCAACACTGTGTAATAAATCAACAGTCAGCATGCAGGCTGAGCTCCAGCACTAACACTGTGTAATCAATCAACAGTCAGCATGCAGGCTGAGCTCCAGCACTAACACTGTGTAATAAATCAACAGTCAGCATGCAGGCTGAGCTCCAGCACTAACACTGTGTAATAAATCAACAGTCAGCATGCAGTCTGAGCTCCAGCACTAACACTGTGTAATAAATCAACGGTCAGCATGCAGGCTGAGCTCCAGCACTAACACTGTGTAATAAATCAACAGTCAGCATGCAGTCTGAGGTCCAGCACTAACACTGTGTAATAAATCAACGGTCAGCATGCAGGCTGAGCTCCAGCACTAACACTGTGTAATAAATCAACAGTCAGCATGCAGGCTGAGCTCCAGCACTAACACTGTGTAATAAATGAACAGTCAGCATGCAGGCTGAGCTCCAGCACTAACACTGTGTAATAAATCAACAGTCAGCATGCAGGCTGAGCTCCAGCACTAACACTGTGTAATAAATCAACAGTCAGCATGCAGGCTGAGCTCCAGCACTAACACTGTGTAATAAATCAACAGTCAGCATGCAGTCTGAGCTCCAGCACTATCACTGTGTAATAAATCAACAGTCAGCATGCAGGCTGAGCTCCAGCACTAACGCTGTGTAATAAATCAACAGTCAGCATGCAGGCTGAGCTCCAGCTCTATCACTGTGTAATAAATCAACAGTCAGCATGCAGGCTGAGCTCCAGCACTAACACTGTGTAATAAATCAACAGTCAGCATGCAGTCTGAGCTCCAGCACTAACGCTGTGTAATAAATCAACAGTCAGCATGCAGGCTGAGCTCCAGCACTAACACTGTGTAATAAATCAACAGTCAGCATGCAGGCTGAGCTCCAGCACTAACACTGTGGCAGCCAGTCAACAGTTATTTATGAGCTTATGCCTAAATTTGATTCCTCCCCAAACTTAATTCAAAGTAAAGAAATTGCATAACAGCAGTGAAAGGGTAAACCGTGGATATTCACCTTCACTTATTATAAATCATTGAAACAAAAGCTTTGAAAACTACAAGAAATACCAACAGGAATACAAATAAAGTTTTATTTATTTAAAAGCATTTATAAGGGATTTTTAAACATTAGCATTTAATATTTAATACATTTAATACAGTTTCACAATTTACAAATCAATCCTAATCCTCTGATGTTAGCTGTGCCAGAGACATAGTTTGTGAGACAGTGTGTAAAGGGCAGCTGGAAAGCTTGAGATAACATAGCAGACATAACAACAGGGGAGTCCATGCTATGCGTGCAGCTAAGCGTATTGCATGGAAACCCATCAGAACCCGGGTGCTGGGACTCCTCAAGTGCATGAGCCAGTGCTGCTCATAGCCTGGCTGTGCGAGACGTGTACAGAGTTCATTTTAGCAAGCTTAGAAAGGAGCTTAAAACACTGCTTCAGGAAACCACAGGATTTAAAATAGAAATGTTAAGAGGCCATCAACACACAACATGTCATTTGGTGGTTACAGTGTGCCCTGATGAAAAGAAGCAAATATGTAATGTGTGTGAGATAATAGACCCAACACTGTTATTTATTTGCAGTTTGGTAACTTTATTGGTTGTGTTTTTGTTTCTATCAAATGAGGAAAAAAGTGCCTTTTTGCTTATTGTCTCTGATTAAGTTTGCAGCACTTTATTTATTATTTTTTTAATGGTGGACTTTTGTGATAGACGCTTCCTGCACCTAGAAATAACTTAGCATCCCATCAGAGAAGCTAAACAGAAATTCCAAAGAACAGATTGCCGACCACAGCATGTGTTAAAAACAAAGAATCGAGCAGCACTTTGAACACCTGGATCTGAAATCTGAGAGCAGGTGATCAGAAACTGAGCACTTTTAAAATTTTTGTACATAGTCATTTTTACTTCACGTCAGTACAAAATAACTGTGAATTCAAAAAAGTAGATTGCATCAACAGTAAAATCACAGGTCATTTTAAATGTAAAAATCTGTAATATGGAACAGAAAGGAACATTAGTAACTATCTGCCGTGTAGTGTGTGACAAGACCAGGAAGCAGTACACAAAACTCTGAAATGAGGGGCTGAACACTGCCGCAGCAGTATGTTTATTAAATAAAAACAAAAGACTTTTCAAACTAAATAAAACACTGTTGTAAACACAAAACAGAAGGGCACACGGCCAAAACAAAAGGGTCACAAAACCAAATACAAAAAGTCTAATTAAACGAGTACCTTTGTAACAACTTCACAAAAATTAGCAGCAATCATCTGTTTGGCGCTCTGTCGCTGAGAGTCTCTCTCCTGCTCCAA
This sequence comes from Acipenser ruthenus, assembly GCF_902713425.1. NCBI lineage: Eukaryota > Metazoa > Chordata > Actinopteri > Acipenseriformes > Acipenseridae > Acipenser > Acipenser ruthenus. The sequence goes on along the minus strand of NC_081240.1, from coordinate 4,724,234 downwards.
CCACCCCCTTAGAGCCCAGAGTGGGTCCTTATATACTGTGGCTGGAGCCTTAACTACCCATCAGTTCAAGCAATTACCTCATTAAGGCTCCAGCTACATTCTTCTCAAGGTTTTTATGGATGGAGAATTCACCCTATCCTTGCCACAATACACAATTCAAGATAATAATGCATAATGCAAATAAATACACAAAAAGGTAACAACAATAATAATAATAATAATAATAATAATAATAATATAATAATAATAATAATAATAATAATACAGTGCACATATGTACCCCGTCACAGTAACAGACACATTGAATAGACAGTATTAATTAAAAAGTGTGAACAAACACATATTAGGCAATACAAAAATAAATGTGTCATTACAGTACATTGGTTACAAATTCTCTTTTTAACATTACCTTTACTGTTTTACAGAGTTTGCAATCATCACTCTATTTCTGAGCGGTTCTGAGTTCTATTGCTCCAGTATTGAGTTTGTATCATATTCCTAATAACTCTGTCTTCACTTGGCTTTGAGCTTGTCTGGAGAATTGGAAATGTCTTCACTGGACACCCTTCCTCATTGAATTCAAACAATATCATCTTTCAACTCTGTGTTTGCTCTTTGCTGAGTTTACAAGATTCTCTTTTCCATTGACACATACGTAGTTTCCAGTATCACTCCTCTTAACTTGTTTAATGGAAAAGACGACACCTGGTAAGCCTTTGGGAACAGGTTGTGAATCGACAAGGTTGCATCTCTGAGTGAAGCTGCTATTATACATTTAAATTATACATCCATTCCTTCCATTGCACTCCGTCTGTCTAGCTGAAGTGTGTGCAAATAGCGTGACTCTGAAAATACAGTTTCTATGTGATATTACATAATCTATCAGTATATAGCAGCTTAAAATAAAGGAATAATGCATGATAGGGCAACACACAACCTGGAGTGCATTATTCCTATTATGCAATGGCTCACACTGTAAAAATAGCAAATAAAACTAATTTCATATGTTTAAAGGTGATTTAGTTAGACAAATGTGGAAATAACATTCCACCTCATAAACTAGTTCCTGTTTTCCATTTATAACTGTAATAAAGTATTAACTATGACAGCCTAATAGTATATTAATGTTATGACTCAGGGGCGGTCCATTTAAGTATATGTTTAAGCCCGCTTTGAGCCCCATGTAGCTGCTTATGCCATACGGCTCTCTGGAGATATTTCTAACAGTCATAAAATTGTCGTAGAACTGTATTAAGGTGTTCTATCATGACAGTTTTCAAGTCTATATTTGTGTTACTCTCACTCACCCAGTCATAAAATGCTTTGCCTGCCCAGTTGGTTTGTCGTTCATGGATTTATCATTTCTGTCAAATATCTTGTCTAGGCTGTCAGTTTTTTTTTCTCTCATTGAGAGGTGCTGTTTGGTCTCCTGGCTTCTCTGTGTTTTGAGGGCTCTTTGCCAGACTAGCTTTCCAAAGTTGTCTTGTTGTTTAAGGTAAAATTCACTTCAGGAATTGTGTTATTTATTCTCTGTTATTGACAGTCGTGGCAGATTTATATGTTTGTCTAGGTTTTCAGTGAGGAGGGTGCCGGTACTAGATCCGTGATTTTATGCTGGATAACATCACGGGTCTTGTACAAGGCTGACCAATCAGAGCTCAGGAATTTTTCATGCAATTGTATAATATACAGTAACAATACAGTAGACTCTTGCTCATCAGAAACCAATTGGGACTGGACCCAGTACTAAAATACCTTAATATAGAGACAGCCAGTTGCTAATCTTTGCACTGTGCATAGATTTTACATTGAGATAAACTGAAGAACCATGGCTAATGTTTTTCACATATCCTGGATTCTCTTTTCCATACATGCAGATATAGTTTCCAATGTCATTCTTTCTGATGTCTTGTTTTATAAATGTGACAGCTCCCATTCCTCCGGGCTCTGGCAGTGAACTGATCTTCTCTCTGTTTTTATATAAATGGAATCAATTCATCTCCTTGTTCTCTGGTTGTTCTCCATGCACTGCTGATATTACACATGTGAATTCAATGGTCTCTCCTTCCACTACAGTCATTTTCCCAATTTGAAGTATCGTCATACCCAGTGGCTCTGTAATCATTTATAAAAAAATGAAAAATAACACATGACAGAAATATCTGTTAAGCAAGTAAGAACATGGACATTGTATAACTGAAATGTGTTATTAACCACAGATTACAATATTAGCATATATTACATGATGTAATAATAATAATAAGAAGAAGAAGAAGAAGAAGAAGAAGAAGAAGAAGAAGAAGAAGAAGAAGAATACCCGTGCATGTGCTCAACCTGTATTAAACATGCTGATATCAGAACACTAAATAAGACACATGACTTGGACTGGTTACTCCAATAGGAATATTCTATTTAGCACTGAGTAAAGGCCAGTGCCTTTATCACTATGATATAAAGATACCAGCCAACGATATACAGCAAAAAAATAAATATTTCTGATAGAAAAACAGAAGAGGTGAATATCACAACGCTTTTATTCCAACCCATTAATGTTAGCACTAGAAATCAACAACTAGAAATCAACAACCGAAGAATACCTAAGAGACCTTGCATTCAATTTCTGAGTTGTTTATTTCAGCTTTTATATGTTTAATGTGTGTGTGTTTATTCTTTCAGGAATAACAATGAGAAAGACACTTCAGAGTGAACAGCCATGTGAATTTCACTCTAAATGTTATTCATTTCTAATGTAATCAAGCATTAATCATTGTATCTTATTATGTGAACGTGTCAGAGACACACATACCTGTCCAAACCAACAGCACGTCTCCAAGTGCAAAAACTGAAAAACAAATGAATCATTTTACAAATAAGAAAAGGAACATTTCCAATATACTGTCATAAACAAGTTATAAAATAAATAATACGTACGTATCATGGTTAATTTCCCATTCCAGGGCATATTAAAATGCAGTTTACTTAATCTTTGATACTAACACTATTCGTTTCCTCTATCTGTAACACAACTAAATATAACAGTGCACACTATGAGATTATAATGTAGCAAAGGAAACTCATGCACAATAGAAATGTGTGTTTCCATTATGCATGTATGTTTCTGGCATAATCAAATGAATACCTGAAAACCTGAAAATGATTATTTAAAAAGAATAGGAAGAGTATGTACACACATAAAAAAGTAATGAAATAAATTATACTTACAAAGCATTATTACATTAAAATCCCAAGTCATTTTTACAAGCTGTCCAGTGACTACTTATAGTGCACCGGTCCTCTGTTTGTAACACACCTAAAGACACAGTAATGGAAATACCACAGCCCCCTGCATAGATATGGGGAGATAATACTGACCTAGTGTTTCCGTTTCACATGCAATTCTGATACAATCAAAGAAACAGATCAACAGCAATTCTTTATTGATCAGTTTAACTGTTTGTTATAAACTGTTTTAAACAGTTCTGATGTGGTCCATGTTTGATGCCTCCTTAGTCAGGTTCACACAACAATGATGTAGTATGACTATGTCACAATATTGTATATGCACCAATGAATCAGATACTAAAATATCCCTACAAACAGTAAACATGACAGGTGTCTTAGAAACAGTGACCTCCACTTACTCTGCCATTTTCATATATCTTTTTACATTAATCTGTTGCGACCCACATTCCAGGCTATAAAACTTATAACTCTCCTTCCTGCTTTCAGTTCCAGACTTTCACTCAAATGAAGCTCTAGACGTATAAGAGTTGTAAGCAGCCATACAATGCATATAGTATTATTTATTTCTTACCAGACACCATCATCCTTACAATTGTTACAAGATATCACATTATTTTTACATACAATTACCCATTCATACCGTTTTTTGTTTTTTACTGGAACAATCTAGGTAAGGTACCTTGCTCAAGGATACAGCAGCAGTGTACCCCACCTGGGATTGAATCCTCAACCCTCCGGTCAAGAGTCCAGAGCCCTAACCACTACTCCACACTGCTGCCCATATAGTAGGATGCCTTCACATATGACTTCTCGGTTTATAGTAGTCCCTGAACAAACAGTATAATTTCAAACCAGATATTCCTTGAAAGAAAAGTATATTGCTCAAACAGGTGTCCCATTGAATCATTTCATCAGGCGCTGGAGTTTCAGCTGCATTGCATAAACCAAAGCGGAGTCGATTCAATTTATTTCATTCACAAAACCTAGTGCAGAGTTTGGGATCTATTTCCATCAGTCTTTGGCAGGGTTGAGGGTCAATCACCGGGCAGCGCCACTGAAAAAAAACAAAAAAAAAACAGCAGGACACACCCACACTCCCAGCAAGTTAAATAAATAAATAAATAATTTCTTTCTTAGCAGACACCCTTATCCAGGGCGACTTACAATATCACATTATTTTTACATACAATTACCCATTTATACAGTTGGGTTTTTACTGGAGCAATCTAGGTAAAGTACCTTGCTCAAGGGTACAGCAGCAGTGTCCCCACCGGGGATTGAACCCATGACCCTCCGGTCAAGAGTCCAGAGCCCTAACCACTACTCCACACTGCTGCCAGTTCCTGGATGAAAGGGGCGCTCTTTTCTGATTTTGAATTACACTGTCCCTGCCTTTCTGTTTGGCTGACCACTCTCTCACAATCTAGTGAATAGAGGCCTTCAGGTCTTTCACTCAATCTTCAGACATACTTATCATCTATGTTCCTAAACTGACTCTTTACCAGTTTGTGGACAAGGGCAACCTGGAATGGATTTCAGAAACATGCTGGATGAGTTGCTGGGGTTCTTCTGAAGCAATCATGGGCAGAGTGGGAAGGACAGCATATTGAACTGGAACATGTATAATGATATTGAAACATTAACACTTAACTACACTTAAGAATCAGAATCATTCAGACACACATTCCTTTAAATGTCTTTACTTATTTACTTCTGTTATAAAGGGAACAAATGCAAATGTATGGCTCATGGCTACAATACAATGTTCCATTATTTTGTCTATAACAATCCTTTGTCACTAAGTTTAGCTGTCAGACAATGACAAACATAACAACAGTTAGGTACATACTGTGCATGTAGCTCAGCATATAGCAACGAAACCAGATGCTGGGTTCAGCACCCCTGACTCTGAAAGCACAAAGCAGACAATGCGTGGCTGAGGTGAAATAGAAATGACTAATATACAAACAGAAATGAATTATTTTTAGACATTAGACAGAAGTTCTGAGAAAGCCAATGCTACTCACAGCCTCATTGTGCAAGGCATATGCAGTGTTTAATTTTAGCATGTGTAGCGAAGTGACAAGAATGACAGAGAAGCTCGCTTAAGCAAACCACAGTATTTAAAACAGAAATTATAAAAGACCATCAATACAAAACATGTCCGGTGGTAGTGGCCCTGATGAAAACACAACAGTGAGTTGAGATCATAGATAACAGACAACACAACCACACAAATGCATATTGTACACTTAACAATGAAGTTAAATACATACAGAGCCATGCTGAAGTGGTTGTAGCTCAGAGATGTGGCTGATTGAACAGACTCCCATGAGCACTAATCATGGACTGCCTGTGTACCTTAGGTAAGGTAACTTAGCACTGCTGCTAAATGGGGTCTGTGTAACCCACTGCTGGTTATTGAAGTACATCTAATTGTTTTACAGTATGAACAGGAAACACATGAACAACAGTAAATAAAAATTATTTCTGGCTTTCATTCATAACACAACAGATTAGGTTCTCAAAGCTGTTATCAAGTTTTTTTGAAAGTAAAAAATAACATTTACAATTTTAAACAACTTACAAGCTGGACATTCAGTCTTGGGCCTCTCTCAAGTATGCTGGCAGTTGTACAGAACTGCTTGATAATTAATGCTTGAGGGGGCTAAGATGAGCCCACCAAACTTCACATACGTTTTCTAATTCCCATTCTAATGTTATGAATTAACGTCAGATTGCCATTGCTATGTGTTTTACTATACTGAACTTTGTGTATTGTCGTAAATGTTTTACTCTAGTTTCACTGTTGGGACTATTCTGAATTAACCCAATTCAGTCTGGAAAAAAGTGAAAAGAATTGAACTTGATTCATTTTACTGAACTAGTTTTGCTTTAAAAATAGTAAACATTTTAGGACCTTTTCAATTATTAACCTAATTTTTGACCCTTTTGCATTCACACCACACCTCAGTGCAAACTAAATCACTTCATTGAGAATTCAGAACTGATCTTGCTTTCAAACAATAATGAAATGATTATCCAGCTCTCTTTGTCATTTGGAGTAAGTGAGGCTGGCATAGTTGAAAGGTCATGTTGTCACATGATTTGTCATTTAGAGTACCGGTAAGTCGGGCTGGCATGAGGCAGGTTGTTCAGTCCTGGATCCTCGAAGCCAGGTGAGATTTACAGAGAAATTATTAGGGTTAGGGTAAGGGTATAAAATAATAATATTAAAATAATATTGCATGAAAGAGTGCTATCAATGTGTCTTCTATTGTTTGACATATTCCACCACAGTCTCTTAGATTATTTATCTCAAATGGTTTGTCAGTTCTGAGCCAATAACTAAATTGTCTCCCTCTGATCGGACTCTGTATGATCTTTCTGGTAGGAATGAAAGCAGAGAGTATGTAGATAAAAGGGAAAGATCATTTTGATTGACTATTCAGGTATTTTTCAAAACAACATTCATTTTTCCCAGTGGTTTTCAGTATGTGGTAATTCTAACTGTTGCGTATGTTACATTGTCTTCATCAGGTGCAGAGCTGGGTTTCTTCTTGGTGACACGGGCAGTGTTTATTTCTGAGTAGGTGAGTGTGTCTTCCTGTTGCTTTGAAGGCTGCTCCAGCTTATTCTGTAATAATTTAACAGATTGGAAAGTGATCAGGATGTCTAAACTGTACTAAAGGAATTGCCCAAACAAAGAGATACAAACAAATAAAAGAAGAACCTTTTATCCATTTGTAAATATATACCAGTAGCTGCACAATATCTTCTTATTATACCCTATCCACATCACTAAAAATAATACCTAAACAGTGCGCAATGTGTTGAAACCATGTCATTATCATTCACTTTGTTCACAGTCATGTTTTCAGCATGTGATTATCATGCATTATTTGGCTCATGTGAATGAGCTGTTAAGCTCAAGACAGACAGACAGGCATGGCGTGGCACCGCTGGGTATTTTCACTGTGTGGTACCGCTAGTCAGCACCCGGACGAACAGGAGCGGTATGCACTCCGCGGAACAGTAGTTGTCAGTACCACACCATAGGCTATGTTCTCGAATATAATTTACAAAATTTTTGCATCACCTTGTAAATATTAGGATGCAGACATAATTTAAAAAAAAAGCTATATGAACACAATTTCAAAATGTTATTTAACATCATGCAATCTAAGAAACTGCAAAATGGTATGTCAAAATGCTACCGGAAACTACAATAGTAGTACAGTATTTCATGTTAGATTTCAAAACTACAAAGTGATATGTAATTTCAGTATGTTCACATAACATTATTAATTCTATAGGGCGGGATGCAAACTTTTGGCCATAGTTGTAATGCCCCCCCCTCATATAATCTACTAAATAAAAACACTGGTTTGTTTTTCAATGTTGTATTTCTGTCATCTATATGCAGGTGTATGAAATGAGTGACCTGAGCTTAGCAAAGAAACATACAATATGTTGCTGACAGCAAGTAGCCTACCTCTAAAGTGTTAGAAAATATATCCTTTTACAGACAGTTATTCAGTAAAAATGTAGTGAACTACAGAAACAATTTTTAAAAAAGCCAGGAAGGATGCTTATCAGGGGCGATGTATAAAATATTGACTTGCCTGGCCTTGTATGAAATACTGGAGGGATCAAACACATCAGGGTGCTTTGACACCTCCGTAGACAACAGTTTCATTCATGATTTTTCCTGGCAAACATGTGTTGTGCGCACTTGGCTGTGATTGCTTAATCTGTCCAGCACCATATGAAAGTAACGGCAGTGATACAGGTGGCAAAATGCCTTGCGTGCCGCACCGCGTCTGTCTTTCCCGGGATTTAGACACACTCAAACTTCCTCTGTATCTATTAAAATCTGAAAGAACCTGTATATGTACAAGCTAATTGTTTGAGAGACATGTAACATATAGGACTCACCTCCGTGGCGTATGCAGAATCAGTCTGGACAACAGGGTCTGGAATGGAATTGTATCGAATAGATTAGTTTCCTAGTTTGAATGGTGGTGAAAACAGCTAGTGACACACTATGCATCAGTAACATCAAGATATTTATTTTACACCAAAGGCTGAACAATGGAAGACTGCGTAAACACTCACCCAAGAATCATGCTTTAATATAGAATTGAACATGATTGAGGGTCACAATAAATTGACACAGCGAGATGAAGAAGTCACCATCATTTAAACATACTTCATTTGTATCCATTGTGGTGAAGAATGCTGTGCCCTACCTCGTTTGGATTGCAGACACTTCAGCACTCCTCCTATCAGCAGAAACAACAGCACAAGGACCCCAGATCCTACCGTTGCACCCAGGTACAGAGCTGGAAGAGATCCTGGGGGGATCCACATACAAATGGGATTCATTGTAAGATCCAGTTAAATATGTGTAAACAGATTCTATAATTCACTAATAACCTATTGACATAAGAGTGTTCACGATGTGTTTAAAACAGATGTAATCCAATCCTGGCTTTAAAGTTACTTGATCTTGCAGTATGTGGATAGGGTACATACAGTATGCTCCACAGTGAAGACATACATTCTTGGTTTTTGAGGTTACACCAAACACACAATAATCACGTTTAATAGAAAGCATAGTTTTTGGAGTTGGTTTAATCTGGTATGAAAATGTCCCTATGTACCACCAATAATCAGAGCTGTGGACATTCTGATTCAAATATAATTTCTGATACAGTATATATGTTACACTCAGAGTCAGGATTTGGTTAATCACAGACAAAAATAACAATTCATGATTTGAACATTTAACAATTAAAATTAACATTAACATTTCAAATTATCAAAGAACGAAATGAAAGGTTAAATAAAAAATGTACCCAAAGAAAACAAATGTTATCTTCGTGCAGCAGCAACAAGTTTTGTCAAACAAAGAAGTGCTTCTGTGCGAGTAAGCGAGTTCAGTGCAATTCTGAATCCCAAGCAGTAAGCCTTGCAAAAACAAATACAAAATTCAGTGATTTGTATGTTTTCTAAATTTTAAATTGTGATTTTTTTAAATGTCTTTATGCATCTAATTTGATTTACTACTTTCATTTTACTTCACTTTTATTATCTAAACAATCAAATCGATGTTTTACAATGAGGCTCACTATCTCAGTGGAGCTCTCAATATGGTTTCTTTTGAAAATGCCAATTTATCAAAGTTGTCATCATCTAAAATAAAAAAAAAAACATTTAGGAAGGTGTTCTTGTTGTCAAAAGGCAGTCTCTTTATTCCAGAGGTGAGGCACTGTCTGCTGCTGATGGAGGGTCTGCAAAACTTGTTTTCTAAAAAGTGGTGGTACAGACCTTCCAGCGATTTATGAGAATATGAAACGTTTAATAAGCATATTTTTCTTTCTTTCTTTCTTTCTTTCTTTCTTTCTTTCTTTCTTTCGCTTAAAAAATGATTAGACAAACATGGATTGACATGTGGCTTTGCAGTTTAAATCTGTGTATGCAGAACTCTTATAATATGAATAAAACAATCCATTTTAAATGTGTTCGTTTTTTCCTCTAAAGCTGTATTTTCTAAATAACAAGGTGGGAACAATCCAAACTCGCTTGAAGAATGTTTGCGGTCATTATCCTCCTAAATTGATACCACGGTCTCAGTGGGTTAACTTCCTGCATAAATAATAAATACATCAATAATTAATCAATGACATGTATCTCGAACATAATTTACTGATTTTATGTCCATTCAATAAAATATATTGTATTAAAGTTTGTATTTCACTTGATGCCCATTTTTTGCTATTCGCAGATTGAGCAGCATCTTCAAAATCTGTCGTTCTTTGATAAATTTTAAATGCCCAAATCGCGAAATGGTTATTTCTTATTTCATTTATGGTTATTTAATGGTTAATCCTGACTCTGACTGTAACATATACACTGATTAGAACCTTTATTATCAACAACTTAAGAACTTACTTTGCTTTCTAAAACCTGGACTACTTTAAATAACTGTGTTTTCTATCAGTAAACTTATCATTTATTTTACACTTGCCTATTCCATTTGTCTGTTGGGTCTTGATAGATGTGTTTGGAGTTGTCATATCTTCTGTGGGAACATAAGCAACAATTTGTAGTAAATTATCACCATTGGGCTAAAAAAAAGTTGCCAGTTGTTTAATAATTTTAATAATTCAGACTAACATTAATGTGATGATAATGTGTTCTTTGTAATGATGTGGATAGTGGGAGATCTAAATACCGCTCCTATAATGTATAAACCTGATTATCTGTAGTCATGTTAAAAAGGGTTTCAATGAATCACTCTGGGGGAAGCATCAGAGGGAGTCATTTTGAGTGGCTGTATTTGGATCCACAGCTGTTCTCCTGTCCGGAGTTTTATCTACTTCCATCAAATCTTGTCACTTTCAATTAAACATATTTGGCCATAATATCAAAAGCATGGGTGAATGAATTTCCCCTATTAGCATACTGTATTAACATAATGTTAGCGTGCTGTACTTCATGGTGAGTCCTGTCAGAATGGTTTCATTTGAAGAAACTACCCCATATATATATATATATATATATATATATATATATATATATATATATATATATATATATATATATATATATATATATATATTCTGTGGGAATATAAACAACAAAAACAACACAAATTAGAAACTAAAGCTGAGGTGGCAGTTTCTTTTCTAAATAATTAATAAACCTAGGACTTCTGATTACCTCCCCAGATTTATGAACTACATGGAAATTGATCTTTGTCACATTTCAAAGCAATTTAGTGTCTGATTGAAACCACATGAGAGACACAATAGTTAACATGTCATCAAGCAGACAAACATACCAGCTTTAGAATACGTCATAGACTATTTAATGTTAGTCGTTGCAGTGCTGTACAGCACACAATGCAATAAGTAAATCATATATATAGTGTAACACAGCAAGGAGGGGTTTAATCCTCCCTGCATGAAAAAACATGTGCAAATGCACATCTCTTAATTTAAATTGTTTTGCTTTATTGTTTAATTTAATTTGTTAATTGTTTTATTATTAATTATCCCCTGCACCTGGTAATTATTGTTCAATTAGAAACAGGTGCAGGGTACTCAGGGCTGCTGAGTAGAAGGAGGCAGAAGGGGTGCTCTGCTTCCATGCAGTCGTTAAAAGTGTGTACAGTGTAAACCTGTGTGGTTTTGTTGGAGTTGTGTAGCAGGTAAACGGCTTAGCCGTCCTGCCATTTAGTTTAGGTTATGTGTGTCTAGTTAGTGTTTGTATAGAGCTAGGTGTTTTTTTTGTTTATTTTTGTTTTTGTGTGATTATTAAAAAGAGTGTGTCAGCGCTTTAGACTCCATTTCTGTGTCCTTGGTTGGTGTTTTATAGGGGCAACGAACCCGAGTGAGTAGTGGCTCGGTTACAATATATATATATATATATATATATATATATATATATATATATATATATATATATATATATATATATGGCAAACATTAAGTTTTTTATTATATTTATTTTCCTATACCATATGTCCCAAAAGTATTTTTAATTTTAATCTTTACGATTTTAGCGGAGCTCCACCTATGACATGTGTCATTAGTTTCATCTTACTAAAAATACTGAAAAGAAGACTCACAAACACCTTTACAGATGTTGTTTTTCACAAAGTCCCCTCATCTGATGATTAAAAGATGTATGGGCCACAGTTTAGATCAACTGAGTCCACCCCACTGTGTCACAAAGTATTCAGCTCAGTCCTTACCTGTCACATGAAGGTAGACTGGGCGACTGCGTTTGCTGTTTGCTGAGTTCACAAGCTTCTCTTTTCCATAGATACAGGTGTAGTTTCCAGTATCATTCCACGTAACATTTTTAATGCAAAACGTGACACCTGGTACGTCTTTGGGATGGGGTTGTGAATCGACAAGGCTTTCAGTTTTATATAGATGGAAAAATCCTTCTTTTCCTGTTGCTTCTCTGAGTTCAGCTGGTATCATACATGTAAATGATACGTCCATTCCTTCCATTGGGCTCGGTTTGTCTAGCTGAAGTGTGAGTGTATCTAAAAATAACAAACAGACTCTTACTAATCCAAACCCTGTTCAGATTAGTGGTTTGATCGGAATCTGTATCATATTATAAACACCTTCTCTAGTCTTATGTTATATATTTTTGTAAGTTATAGTTCATGATAAATCAGAACCATTTGAATAAAAAATTCAGAGACAGCTATTTCATACATTCTCACATAATTATAAGATTGAACTTTCTCCATCCGATATCAGCAAGCATTTAATTACCATAGCATGGATTGGATTAGTGGGAGTTTAGAGTATGAGAAATTTAGCTGAAATATCTTAAAACAGTTTTAATACTAGTTTTAAAAACTCATCAATTGACTGAAGGAGCAGTATATTGTATATATACATTTCAAGTACAATAACATTATTTGAATGATTTAGGATCTAAAAGTTGTAACACAAATCCATTTAAAAATAAACCCATCTATTTAGAACAAAGCCAAGCATTTTCAAATTGTTTTTTGTAATTTTTTGTTATAGTTAAAAACACCTTATCTAGTCCTATGTTTGATATTTTTAATGTTAATCAGTTTCTTTCTTTCACAGAAAGTTACATTCATGTCTTTTATCATTATTTGTAATTACCCTGTACATTGAGATAAACTGAAGAACTATGGCTGATGTTTTTCACATCTCCGGGATTCTCATTTCCATACATGCAGGTATAGTTTCCAGCGTCATTCTTTCTGATGTCTTGTTTTATAAATGTGACAGCTCCCATTCCTCCGGGCTCCAGCAGTGAGCTGATCTTCTCTCTGTTTTTATATAAATGGAACCAATTCCTCTCCTTGTTCTCTGGTTGTTCTCCATGCACAGCTGATATTACACATTTGAATTCAACCTTCTCCCCTTCCACTACAGATGTTTTGCCAATTTGAATCATAGCTGTATGGAGTGGCTCTGTAAAAAAATTACAAATAGCATGACAGAGAATAATCTGTCAAGCAAATAAGAACATGATCATATGGACACGTATCTGTTTGAAACATGTAGTTTTCAGAAAATTAAAAAAAGACAATTTCTTCTCTGAAAACTCCACTTTTCTGTGTTCATGTGATCTGGAACATTTAATCCAATAACAATAGTACAGTTTTTTGTGTGTTTCAAAAGGCATTATAAAAGTTAAATTCAGTAAAAAAAAAAATCAGTTATCTGTAACCAGAAGAAAAGTTTAGATATGTTTAATTCTTTTTTGTTATGGTCTTGTGCGTTTGTGTTGTAGATGTTATGTAAGAAGTGTATAAAAGTGAAGATGTTGAGGAATTCCGTACAAGACAACGTTTAAATTAAGTCATCTCTATTTATGAACGTGGTTAAAACCAGGGTCACTTAAAAAGCAAATTTATCAGAGACACCTCCACAAATGTTAATACATTTATCAGTAATATTATAAACACATGTTTATTGCATGTAGCTATTTCAAATTGGCCCTAGTTCAAGCATTTCAGAATAGTAACAGTGATGCCATTTGGTAGAAAAACACAACTATCATCTGCACCACTTCTTTCTGAAAAGATAAAGACACCCATTTATGTGAGAAAACTAGAAATAAACAACATAAGAATACCTAAGAATTCAATTCCTGAATTTCAGGTTGAGTAACTTCATTGTGTGTGTTTATTCTTTCATGGATAATGGTGTAAATGGAGTAAATATCTATGAATTTCACCCTAAATGTTATTCATTTCTAATGTAATCAAGCTTTAAATCATTGTATCTTATTATGTGAACGTGTCAGAGACACACATACCTGTCAAAACCAGCAGCACATCTCCAAGTGCAAAAACTGAAAAACAAATGAATCATTTTACAAATAAGAAAAGCAACATTTCAAATTTACTGACATAAAAAAGTATTAAAGACATAATACTTACATATCATGATTAAGTTAACTTTCCAAGGCATATTAGAATGCTGTTGAACTAATTTTTGAAACTAACACTATACAGTTCCTCAATCTGTAACACAACTAAATGTAACAGTGCATACTATGAGATTATAATACAGTAATGGGAACTCATGCACAATAGAAATGTGTGTTTCCTTTATGTAACTACTGTACTGTAAGCCCACACATGTGGCCATCAAGGTATATCAATTTATAGGCCTGGATTAACAGCATGTGAGTGGCTCTTAACACAAGGTGTTCTGTGGCGGGAACTGTTTATATTTGACTATTTCTATTTCAACATCATTTCTTATAAGACTGTATCAGGTGGGGGAGGGGGACTTTTCTTTATAAACATGTTGACGAAGGTTTATGTGAATGAATTACTGTTAGTAGTTTAATATTGATGTTATGTTATTTATTGAAAATTAATTTTAAAAAAATAAAGAAAGAAAGATGATGTGCAGCAAAGGTGTGTAACCAGGATCTGGGTCCTTTATGGTGTTACTAAAGCGGTTCTGGGCCAGAATGTGTTAATGACAGTGGTTCTCATTCCTAAAACATTCTTCTAAAGTGTGTGTAACTTTCTCTGCTGTTTTTTAATACAACTGTATTTATTAAAATGCCATTCTGGGCCATTCCGGCTTTTACTCCATCCCAACAAATGTTAACCTATTAAGTGTGGTTCGGGGGTGGGAACTAGGCTCCTCACTACCCTCTGATCTCCTCATCAATCAAATCTACTTCCTATTTAAACATTAGTCACACCCTATTCCTCTGTCTTGTGATTTTTCATTTTGGTTGTGAACCTAAGCAGATAGCAAGACCCCCAGCAATTTCTTTCAGAGTAAAGAATTAATGAAAAATCAAGTATGGTGTACTTACCACACATCTCTTCCTCGGATTCAGAGATTTTCAAAGATAACTTCTTGTCTGTGTCGGAATATTCTCTGACAGCTTTAACCCATGGTATGGTCAGCCCACCATTCTTTCCTCTATCAGACGTCGCAGTAACATGTGAACAGGTGCCTCCCAAGCAGGACAGCATACCACTTCCCACTGTCAAAGGAGCCAATCCCCACCGATCTGAGTGGCTCCAGGCCCAGGATACACCTCGAGAGCGACAGTACTTTAAAGACTGGACTCTCAACAAACTCAGAAAGATCCTCCTCAAAAACGGCAGTGAGATCCCGGCAAGGAGCAATCAGGAAACCCAAGAGATTCTACCCAAGAAAACTCCCCAGCCGTGCTCGGCTGTTCAGAGGCCCAGGTCAGACAGCAGGTAGACTGTCTCAGACCAAGCTACTCCAGTAGCCAGCACATCAGGTCAGCAAGCAGCCGCTCCAGTCAACGAAACTCAGCAGGAACACTCTCGGATTTTTAATGAAATAAAAGTATTCATGCCACCATTTGCGGATACCTTATCCTCAGTCAATACCAAACTCAACTTGGATAAACGGGTGTCCAACATCAAGCAAGCGAAGCAAGGTTCCGCAGTTAAAGTATTTTCTTCCATTCCTGCACTAAACTCAGCTGCCTCTGTAGCAGCTACAGTCACTCCCAGTTTGATAACAACACCGGTCCTTATGGTCGAGCCTCTGATCTACAACCTTGCAACTGCCACAGCATATGGTTCCTTCACCTCAACCACTGCCCGTCGTCACTCAGTATCCCCACAGATTTGGCAAAGCATAATTGAAGGAAAGGACGTTAATCTGGTTTCTCTATTAATGGCTACATCTGAATTTCTGGACCATAGAGTGGTGGAATGTGGAGATTTATCAGTCACGCTGAAATCCAGAGACAGGGATGTGCTATGTTCAGTATACCCAAACCGCAGACAAGAACTAGATTCTTACAAATTCTACATAGTGGAGCTATCTGTCAGATATGGAGGAACCATGTTTTTCAACCGATCATTTACAGCAAAAGCAGCAGCTATTTTGGCATCAGATAACCACATCATCGACTGGGCATAACCTGATTTAGATCTGTTCAACAGGATTTTCAGCATTCTCAGAGCCAATGCATGTGGGGTCTACGCTTCCACTGGCTATTCAATCTCTCTCTGCCCAAATGCTGCTATAGCATCAACCTCCTCCAGATCAGCAATTGGCATCACTCCTCCCTGTTTCTATAACAGAATATCGATCCCTAACTCCATCCATTCTTCAGCCCTGAGCAATCTACCAGGGAAGACAAAGAACAGGCAAATAATCAGATTCACAGGAGGAAAGCACATCTGTAATAATGTCAACTCAGGTATATGTACTTTTAAACAGTGCAAAAACATCCATGTGTGCGGTTTCTGTGGGTCACCCATTCCAAAGCCATCTTCCCAGTAACTCCAAAGTGACTCTCTCCAACACTTAAACTTCCTCATGACCAGTTTTTTCTACACTACATTACCATCTCAGACGCAATTCATTCAATTAAATTAGCAGGTCTTGGTTCCTAGTTAGCAAAAGCAGATATATCAGACGCATTTAACCCCTTGCAGTCCATTTATTAAATGCGTGTCAGGCACGCCAGGTCTAATTTATTTTCACACGCGAAGTTAATTTTAGACGCGCTGTTTAAAAGTTTTTTTTTTTTCACAGTCAAACGGGTTTAAATGGCCCTGCATATCAACAAAGCACTCACTAGGCATCTCCAGCCCCGCCCCACCCTTTTGTTCGCTATAGCTTTCACCTACGTAAGAAATAAATAATAATAATAATAGTCGTACATACCGATCAATCATCTCCTGATCACTCGTTTTATCACCAAACTCCTCAATAATGCGATCCAAGTCATTATTTTATTACTATAACATCTCAAAAAAGCTCTGCAAATGTCCGTGTTCTCTGTGCGCTGATTCACAGGCAGCTTGTTTACTTACGACTGCCCCATTATCTGATACCAGGGCCATGTATGACTATTCATGAGATACGCCTTTTTTTTCGACTTGTCTCGGCTACTGTCGTTCCCACTCGGCCATTGAATGGTTTTCTCGACTTTTTCTATTATGATGTCGGACAGGGTCCGACAATGGACCTGATAGGAATAATTGCAATGTCGAACCAGGTCCGACAATGGACCGCAAAGGGTTAAAGTAATGCCAATCCATCTCCGTCACCTGTTTGGGATATGCTGGGAAGGAACATTTTCTTTTTTTAACTTCTGGCTGCTGCAGCAGCCCGAAAATATTTGATACGCTTTATGCTGGATACTTCTCAATTCATATCATGGTCCATTTCTGCTCCACCTACTCGATGACTTTCACTTGATCTCTCCTCCCTCAGGTCCACCAACAGAAGCGGTCACCAATCTTAAAAGTTTATTTTTAGAAGTTGGTGTCCTGCTTCCAGAGGAAAAAACAATCATCCGCCTTCTTTCAATGTAATTTCTGTGAATCATACTGGACACAGAAAAGTTATCTTTTAGTATCTAAACTCGACCATATTCGTTCCCTTACTCAGAACTTTCAGATTATTATTATTTATTTATTAGAAGACACCCTTATCCAGGGTGACTTACAATTGTTACAAGGTATCACATTATTTTTGCATACTATTACATTATTTTTTACATATTATTTTTACATACAATTACCCATCTATAAAGTTGGGTTTTTACTGGAGCAATCTAAGTAAAGTACCTTGCTCAAGGGTACAGCAGCAGTGTCCCCCATCTGGGATTGAACCCACAACCCTCCGGTCAAAAGTCCAGAGCCCTAACCACTACTCCACACTGCTGCCCCAGATCAGTAAAACAATCAGGAAACGTGCACTCCACTCCTGTGCTGGGCCATTTCAGTTTTGCAATTCGCATTATCCACCAGGGACGGACATTTATATGTCGATTACTCACTGTGTCATCAACAGCACAAAACTTGGACTCCTACATCAGCATTTCATTAGACGCTAAGAAAGACATTAAAATGTGGTCTGCTGTCATACTCATCTTAGATTTCCTCTTTATCCTCTTCCTGTGCATTTCCAAAACGATCAGCTTCGGCAAGGTCAATTTACTTAGCTCTCCTCTATGCCCATATGCTTCCATGCAGAAATATATCGCAGAACACAAACCTATTTCAAATTCTGACCCCCTGTTCATCGATTCAAACCAGACTGTTATATCCAGACATTGGTTCACATCTCATCTGTCCACATTGGTTTAAAGAGCAGGACTTCCCCCGCAATTCCATACTCCCCATCCATTCAGAATCAGGGCAGCCACATCAGCAGCAACAGCAAAGATTAACCAGAATCTAATTAAAAATATGGGCACTGGACCGCATCAGCAGTTGAATGATACATACGTTCTTCCCCAGATCTCTTCTGCACAACCGTCTATTGCTAGTATGTCCAGAGTGGGGACAACCCTTCCATCGGGACCACCAAAGGTTTCCCCCAAAAAAGAAAGTTTTTTTTTTCCTTTCCACTGAGCGGAGGGTCTTCACATAGTTAGTAGGGAGCCAGTTACTAACCCTCTTTGTTGTGTTAAATGCTTTCTTTCTTTTTGTTTGTATATGCATTGAAGGTTATTTTGTTTGTCTGCACTCATCTTTAGCGGGGAGCCGGGGGTCCATCCTTTTGGTGGGTTAGTGTCACACTTTCTCGACTTTTGCTATGCTTCCTTTAGCTACATGAGGGAGGTTCTCTTAGTGAGTAAGAGGGGACCCCCAGCCAAACCCAACCTTTAAGCATCTCATGTGCTATTGCTTCCCTTGCAATCTGAGGATCTACAGTGCCTTGCGAAAGTATTCGGCCCCCTTGAACTTTGCGACCTTTTGCCACATTTCAGGCTTCAAACATAAAGATATGAAACTGTAATTTTTTGTGAAGAATCAACAACAAGTGGGACACAATCATGAAGTGGAACGAAATTTATTGGATATTTCAAAATTTATTAACAAGTAAAAAACTGAAAAATTGGGCGTGCAAAATTATTCAGCCCCTTTACTTTCAGTGCAGCAAACTCTCTCTAGAAGTTCAGTGAGGATCTCTGAATGATCCAATGTTGACCTAAATGACTAATGATGATAAATAGAATCCACCTGTGTGTAATCAAGTCTCCGTATAAATGCACCTGCACTGTGATAGTCTCAGAGGTCCGTTTAAAGCGCAGAGAGCATCATGAAGAACAAGGAACACACCAGGCAGGTCCGAGATACTGTTGTGGAGAAGTTTAAAGCCGGATTTGGATACAAAAAGATTTCCCAAGCTTTAAACATCCCAAGGAGCACTGTGCAAGCGATAATATTGAAATGGAAGGAGTATCAGACCACTGCAAATCTACCAAGACCTGGCCGTCCCTCTAAACTTTCAGCTCATACAAGGAGAAGACTGATCAGAGATGCAGCCAAGAGGCCCATGATCACTCTGGATGAACTGCAGAGATCTACAGCTGAGGTGGGAGACTCTGTCCATAGGACAACAATCAGTCGTATACTGCACAAATCTGGCCTTTATGGAAGAGTGGCAAGAAGAAAGCCATTTCTTAAAGATATCCATAAAAAGTGTCGTTTACAGTTTGCCACAAGCCACCTGGGAGACACACCAAACATGTGGAAGAAGGTGCTCTGGTCAGATGAAACCAAAATCGAACTTTTTGGCAACAATGCAAAACGTTATGTTTGGCGTAAAAGCAACACAGCTCATCACCCTGAACACACCATCCCCACTGTCAAACATGGTGGTGGCAGCATCATGGTTTGGGCCTGCTTTTCTTCAGCAGGGACAGGGAAGATGGTTAAAATTGATGGGAAGATGGATGGAGCCAAATACAGGACCATTCTGGAAGAAAACCTGATGGAGTCTGCAAAAGACCTGAGACTGGGACGGAGATTTGTCTTCCAACAAGACAATGATCCAAAACATAAAGCAAAATCTACAATGGAATGGTTCACAAATAAACATATCCAGGTGTTAGAATGGCCAAGTCAAAGTCCAGACCTGAATCCAATCGAGAATCTGTGGAAAGAACTGAAAACTGCTGTTCACAAATGCTCTCCATCCAACCTCACTGAGCTCAAGCTGTTTTGCAAGGAGGAATGGGCAAAAATGTCAGTCTCTCGATGTGCAAAACTGATAGAGACATACCCCAAGCGACTTACAGCTGTAATCGCAGCAAAAGGTGGCGCTACAAAGTATTAACTTAAGGGGGCTGAATAATTTTGCACGCCCAATTTTTCAGTTTTTTATTTGTTAAAAAAGTTTGAAATATCCAATAAATTTCGTTCCACTTCATGATTGTGTCCCACTTGTTGTTGATTCTTCACAAAAAATTACAGTTTCATATCTTTATGTTTGAAGCCTGAAATGTGGCAAAAGGTCGCAAAGTTCAAGGGGGCCGAATACTTTCGCAAGGCACTGTAAGCTTATTCTAGCTAACTCACAGAAGGAGCTCTTTCTTTGTAACTAGAGGCAATCTTCTCGTTTCAGGTTCTCTGGGGGTGCGTTTCCGCCCCAGCTTCTCAGGGTAGTCTCCCTCTGTTCCAAATGATTCTTGCAAAGTTGCTGTAAAATGTAACTGTAACTGTAAAATATATACTCTCCTTGGTAAATTCTTCTCAGTGCATTCTTTGTAAAATACCCAGGAGTTGATGGCTGCTAGGTCCAATGCATTTAAAACACCTGAACAGACCACCGTCAGGATCCAGCTTTCATGGAATACTTCCGTGCCATCTGATCAAAAACATCAACTCCATATTTTATTGCATTGTAAAACTTGGTCAGTCATTCACTCAGGCAGAGAGTAGAGACTAATCTGATTACAGCTAAACACATTGCAGACTGGTAAATAAAAATAATAAAGTAGAATACTGTTCTGTATAATCAAAATACAATTGTTTTCTGTGTGGCCATCAATGTGACTGCTCCCGGGGCTTTTTGGTATAATGTAATATATCTCCTTTATTTCTGCACTCCTGCATTTCATGCTTTGCGAGAATATTTAATACATACGGACAGAAAGGTACACGAACGCACAGCCCCATATGTGTTACACGACTAGAGAAAATTACAATTTAAAACCAAAAACTGACAAAGTGATTTACATGATACAGTAAAAAAACAATGCATAATACATTAAATACAGTGAAAAACATTGCATAATAAATACAAGGCTAGGATGTGAACATTCTAAAACATAGTGGATGAATAAAAAAGTATATCTGGGCAGCAGTGTGGAGTAGTGGTTAGGGGCTCTGGACTCTTGACCGGAGGGTTGTGGGTTCAATCCCTGGTGGAGGACACTGTTGCTGTACCCTTGAGCAAGGTACTTTACTTAGATTGCTCCAGTAAAAACCCAACTGTATAGATGGGTAATTGTATGTAAAATAATAATGTGATATCTGTATAATGTGAAATAATGTATAATGTGATATCTTGTAACCGTTGTAAGTCACCCTGGATAAGGGCGTTTGCTAAGAAATAAATAATAATAATAATAATCTGGCTTAAAGAGCATGGAAAGCACAAGAGAACAAGTGGGTCTTGAGATTTGATTTAAAGCGAGTGACGGTGGGAGCATCACGCACCAAAGCTGGGAGAGAGTCGGAGCCATGAAGTTAAACAAGTGTTCTCTAAGTGTGGTGCACTTTCGCTTGGGGCTAACAAGCAGGGACATAATCTTTGAGAGGTTTCCATGTTTTGAGAAAACCCCCCAGCTTCCCTCTAACATCTTGTAGTAACTAAGTTTGGAAATGGTAAAATTCATTTAATGCATTTAAAAAGTACTGTTTGTGATTTCTAGGGTTACCATATGGCTCCAAATTAACCGGACGCTTTGAGACAGACTGGGATTTCAAAATTCCCCCTAAATTGAAAGTAATTCACGTATAAATGAGCTCCACCTTTGCTGAGATTAATCCTGCTGTGGTGGAATTGCTTGGGTGCAGCAAACAAGTCACACTGATCAGCTGCTTCTGATCAGATCTTAATGAACGAATAGCTAATTTATCGATAGAGCAACGAGATGATGATGAAATTGTATTTGCAGAATAATATGGGCGATTGAATTTTAACAAACAGAAAAAAATAGCGACTGGCTGCAATTCATTCTTGGTATAATACAATTATTTGACGCGCATGCGGGTATTTAAGCACCATTATTAATTGTAGCTAAGGATGGTTCATTTACACCTTCATTTATTTCAATTTAGGGGCAAGTTTGAAATCCCGTTCTGTCTCACAGCGTCCGGTTAATCTGGAGCCACATGGTAACCCTATGATTTCTCATTTGAATAGAAAACCGTTGTGGACAGTCCAAACTGATTTACATGGATGATGCTGTTTTATAGCTCACTCCTCATTTCACATCACTATAAAGGAAGTGTAAAATATGGAGCTAAATTCATTCTTTTGCTCTTCTGGTCAGATTGGAAATTGGACCTTAGTAACAGGTGCACTGAGATAATGAGATGCACAGGAGCAAAAGCACCAGTGGTGCGAGGGATTGAAAATAGTATTGTAGAGCAAAGCTATGAAAAGTGGAGCAGTGCAAAATTAGCTCACAAGCAAAACAATTGAAAATTGGCCTGACAATGCAGAAGTTCATTCTCATTGATTGGTACTGAATTGTAAACCTGAGTGAAGGGCAGGTTTTCTTGTTTTGAAATCAACACGTTAATGAATGGATCAATTGAATACCTGCTGATAAATACTTCTTAAAAACAATCCCGAGTACGAGTATCAGCACAGCCCTACAAATGAATAGGGATGGAAGTCTTCACCAGGAGGCCTGCAGTCCGGAATGAGTTCCAGGAGGTCAGCCACAGACAGCTGATATCCCCTGTCGAGTGGCACGTTATCACACAGTGCCTTGTGACATGAAGGGTGTGTGTCTCTGAGCGAACCTGATGGAAAAACTGTCACCTCCCAAATGCTGAAATGTTGCATTGTGATATTTGTTGTGTCCTGTTTTGAGATTAGAGGATAGAAGAAGATTTTGGTGTAGAGGGAAGACACATCTTACTGCTCTGCTCCTCATTTAATTTAGCGTTGTTTCTTCTGTGTACCAAGGGAGGGGAACAGAGTTATGTGTAACTCTTAAGCTACAATAAAGATAACTAAAAAGTGGATTCCCTAAAACCCTTTGTCAGTGTGTTTGTTGCATCACTTCAGCCACCCCATTACTAACAAACTTCCCTTTGATGAGCATACCAATGATCAGGATTCCTCAAAGCATGCCACAACATTAAAATCTTAATAACTTTAAAACTACAAATCCAGTCAAATTCTAACCACCATAGGGAATGAAGTCAGCAGAGACTGCTGTCTCGGTGCGGAGCACTATAGCTGTAGCTATTATAGTTTTTCTTCCTGATTTGTGGAAAATTCCATGATAATCAGATCGGATTGTACATTAGAAATGTTAACACTTTAAGACCCCTTTTATCTTTTAAAATGCTAATCCTATTGAAAGAGTGTTTAAGGATTTAAAGAGACAATGTCACAAAGTGTTCATGTTCCAAAGGACATCACTCTACCCCCTACGATTGCCGAGATATTCATCGTTGGAATATTAGAGTCGACATAGAAATGAGATTGAAACCACAACTATAGCGGCACTATCATGCTGCTATAATAATCTCATACGGCCACCAGGGGCTGTAGAGCAACATAATTCAAATGTGTGACTCTACTCAAGTTTAGACATAATTTGATACTGAGTTGTATGTATTTATAACGAATGCACTCTACAGAAGCTACTGTGTATGTTGAAGATTCTGGTGATATGATTGATACGATCAGTCATCTAGGCTCTCTTCCTCAACACAGTATTCTTGTATGATTGATACGATCAGTCATCTAGGCTCTCTTCCTCAACACAGTATTCTTGTATGATTGATACGATCAGTCATCTAGGCTCTCTTCCTCAACACAGCATTCTTGTATGATTGATACGATCACTCATCTAGGCTCTCTTCCTCAACACAGCATTCTTGTATGATTGATACGATCACTCATCTAGGCTCTCTTCCTCAACACAGCATTCTTGTATGATTGATACGATCACTCATCTAGGCTCTCTTCCTCAACACAGCATTCTTGTATGATTGATACGATCAGTCATCTAGACTCTTCCTCAACACAGCATTCTTGTATGATTGATACGATCACTCATCTAGGCTCTCTTCCTCAACACAGCATTCTTGTATGATTGATACGATCAGTCATCTAGACTCTTCCTCAACACAGCATTCTTGTATGATTGATACGATCAGTCATCTAGGCGCTCTTCCTCAACACAGCATTCTTGTATGATTGATACGATCACTCATCTAGGCTCTCTTCCTCAACACAGCATTCTTGTATGATTGATACGAAAAGCCATCTAGGCTCTCTTCCTCAACACAGTATTCTTGTATGATTGATACGATCAGTCATCTAGGCTCTCTTCCTCAACACAGTATTCTTGTATGATTGATACGATCAGTCATCTAGGCGCTCTTCCTCAACACAGCATTCTTGTATGATTGATACGATCAGTCATCTAGGCTCCCTTCCTCAACACAGTATTCTTGTATGATTGATACGATCAGTCATCTATGCTCTCTTCCTCAACAAAGTATTCTTGTAACTTTTGATATTGTGAGTCTCTATACCAATATCCCTCATGGTGGAGTCTAAAGGCTCCTTTGCAAACAAAACAGTGATCGTTTACCTTCAGCTTCTTTTGTGTTAACTTTAGCTGAATTGGTGCTATCAAAAAATTATTTTGCATTTCAATCAGATTTCTTTCTTCAAATTAAAGGTACTGCAATGGGTGCTACAAAGGCACCAAATTATACTAATTTATACATAGCTTATTTAGAGGAAATGACTATTCGTCAGGCTTCAGTAAATCTCCACTTATCTAATATTATTTGGAAAAGATACATTGAAAATATTTTTATCTTGTGGAAAGGAAATGCTCACAAACTTTCTTATTTTATGATTTTTTTTTTAAATGTAATGAACATTTTCAATTTACCATGCAATATGACATTTAAAAGATTAATGAAGGTCATTTTCTGCATAGAAATTTATATAGAAAACCTACAGAGCGGTATACATTAATGACAGCAGGCAGTTTTCATCCACTTCCTTTAAAAGAATAGTTTACCTTGTAGTCAGTTTTGTAGAATTAAACATATTTGCAAACGAGAATCTGATTTTTCTAATAATTTGTCTGATATGCAGGCTAGATTTGAAATAAAGATAAATATCTCGATACTGCTATTCAAATTCCATTAAAAGCAGTTACAGACTCACTCCAGCACCATACATCTAAACGTAGTTGTGTAATTTTTGTGGTTTCACATAGTCCTTCTTGTGCATCTCTGCATTAAATATGTGTACAATGTATTCATTAACTTGTTATTTTCTCTTCTGTTTGGGGTAGTATTGAATCTAGTGTTTATAGACTTCATACAAGCCTTCCTTATTTACATATATATATACTGACAGAGTGGGGTGTTTTGTCACAGTTCTTTCGGGTCTTGAACACAGTCTTTCGGAACCAAGCACACTGGACAACAGTATTTTATTGTAAACAGGGCGGTGCCTGTATGTTTATTATCGTGTTCTCTTTATCCAGAGTCACACAAATCAAATATCAACAACGTAAACAAAATAAACCAAACAAAACCTAGCTCTTTATTAAGAGCATTAACTAAACCTTTTAATTATCTTTTAACTACCCCTTTCTAAAAGTCAGACAGCTAAGCTGTTTACTGACCAAACAGAACACTTTAACTATGCAGCAGTTGTTTTCCCCTAGGTAGAACACCAACCTTTAATCTGTTTCCAGCACGTATCGGTCTCTCTGCATGTCATACCCTTTGCACACACTCGCATTTGAAAAAACCCATGCTCTTTTATGGCTGCCTAATTGGAGACAGGTGAAAACCCTTGTCTCAAAATGGTTGCCCCTGTGGAGCTCTGGGAATTGTAGTCATGGTGACATTGGCAGTCAAAGACTACAACTTACTTATGTAACCCAAATTCAATGGAGAGGATACAGGCTTCTCTTCACTCTTGGACCAATATACACACCGTCCACCACTTTCCCATATATTTTATAGTTCACTTTGTCACAATATATATATATATATATATATATATATATATATATATATATATATATATATA
The DNA here is from genome assembly GCF_902713425.1 of Acipenser ruthenus. Taxonomy (NCBI): domain Eukaryota; kingdom Metazoa; phylum Chordata; class Actinopteri; order Acipenseriformes; family Acipenseridae; genus Acipenser; species Acipenser ruthenus. The sequence continues at coordinate 4,697,898 of NC_081240.1, read as the reverse complement.
TATATATATATACAATTTACTGTATTACATTTTTGTGGAATTTCTACTATTGTAAAACTATATTTTAGTGACATTATAGATAACTGTTGATCAATTAACTAATGTGTAATTACATTCACCTGCTCTTTTTAACCCTGATAGTATTTAACTGTAACCATACAATTGTATTTTGCAGCCTGACAAAGGCACTTTGGTGATGTTTTTATGAATTAAAGATATATATATATATATATATATATATATATATATATATATATATATATATATATATATATATATATATATTTGGATTGCAATTGAGGGTGTGGTTCTCTCTTTTTCTATATTAACTGATGGCTTCAGCCTTGTGAACTTGCACCTCGTCTGCTTTGGTGGGCGGACCCTTTTGGTCAAGGAGGGCCATTTAACAGGTGGGGCATTGGGTAGTGGGCCGCATATTAAAATTCCCCTATAGATAAACACCAATATGTGCCATAAATCTAACATACCTTTATATATAGACTCAAGACAGACATCTTTTCTGTTGCCTTTTCTTTGTTGGTTTCTGAAATATGATTTTTTTTTTTTTATTTGATTTTATCATGTTTGTATTTATATTTTATTGGCTGGTTTCACAGACCCAGATTCGCACTGATTTTGGTTTACCTTACCTAAATTAACATTGGGTAGTCCAGGACTAGTACTAATCAGAGTCTGTGAAACCAGCCATGCATGTCTATGTTTATGGGGACATCCTAAAACGCTTACTGTGGCTTAATGTGCTTAACCACTTCAACTCCAGATGTAAAAATGAAACCCCTTCCCAGGTACCAGATTTTGAAAATAATAATAATGTTTTCAATCCTGTAATTAGCTATAAAATGTTAACATATGATGAATAAAACACAAATAAATGACCTAAACTGTGTTTTTAATTAACCATGTGTACTACATACCCATGTTCACTATAGAGATAAAAACACATTTTTTAATTTTTTTTATTGTTTTTGTTTGAGCAATGAAAACAAAAATGCTGCTAATAACAATAATAATCAGCAAACAGTAATTATCAAATAAAAATCAAACAACACCAAAATGTGTGCCATTATCGACTTGCTCTGGTTGATCTTTTATTGAAATGTTCAATACAACAGAACCCGGGGTTGCCTTTGCAACCACTGCACATTTTTCGCGGTCTCTGCTTCCCTTGTGTTGGAGGGATAGTCATAAATGCCAATTTCACGGGCAGCAGTGTGGAAGTGGTGGTTAGGGCTCTGGACTGTTGACCGGAGGGTTGTGGGTTCAATCTCAGGTGGGGGACACTGCTGCTGTACCCTGGAGCAAGGTACTTTAGCTAGATTGCTCCAGTAATAACCCAACTGTGTAAATGGGTAACTGTATGTAAAAAATAATGTAATTGTATGTAAAAATAATGTGATATCTGTTACGCATCTGTTAAGAAATAAATAATGATAATAATAATGCATGTACAGGGCTACTATGCGCAGGCATTGTGATGAATGTGGCTGCCACAGATGCCTGCTTTATTGCCTTGTACCCAGTGCTGTATTTTGTCACAGCACTGCCATTTCAAACCAAACAGCTTCCAGGACTGGCATCATGGTAGGGATCAGTAATAAACCCAGTCCCCTGCTGTTCTTGGCTCCACATCCTCTGAATCATCATCGCTGAGTGATAAGTCAGCATCACTGTCGCTGGTATTGAAATCCTCCTAACCAACTTTTGAAATCTTCATCACTCTCCACGTATGTTGCCATGTTTACCTTTCACTAAAAACGACATAATCTACAACTAAACAAGTAAAACTAATAATAAAACAAAAAATAATAATATAAACACTATATATATACTTGTAAAAGTTGAATGGCTTCACGCAATATATCGCCGTCTTATAAACACCCACGGGTAGATTGGAATCTCTACACGGCACGCAATTGAATATAAATGTCACCCCTTTCATTGCACATTATTATTATTATTATTTATTTCTTAGCAGGCACCCTTATCCAGGACGACCTACAATTGTTACAAGATATCACGTTATTTTTACATACAATTACATTATTCTTTTACATACAATTACCCATTTATACAGTTGGGTTTTTACTGGAGCAATCTAGGTAAACTACCTTGCTCAAGGGTACAGCAGCAGTGCCCCCCACCTGGGATTGAACCCACTGCCTTCCGGTCAAGAGTCCAGAGCACTAACCACTACCCCACACTTCCACAGTACTAGCACTGCCTTAGAGAATGAAACCTGAAATGCTAGACTGAGAAACCGCTCATAGAATAGAATGGGAAACTTGACATATGCACGTACGGCATAGTACTATAATTGGGTTACATTACCATGCCCCCCCCCCCATTTGATATTATTGGTTGTAATACATTTAAATACACATGAGGGCAGCAGTGTGGAGTAGTGGTTAGGGCACTGGACTCTTGACCGGAGGGTTGTGGGTTCAATCCCCAGTGGGGGACACTGCTGTTGTACCCTTGAGCAAGGTACTTTACCTAGATTGTCCAGTAAAAACCCAACTGTATAAATGGGCAATTGTATGTAAAAATAATGTGATAACTGTATAATGTGAAATAATGTATAATGTGATATCTTGTAACAATTGTAAGTCGCCCTGGATAAGGGCGTCTGCTAAGAAATGAATAATAATAATAATAATAATAAAGTGGTGCTTTTTGTAGATCTCTCCTTTCCCTCGCAGGATATTTCTTTGTAACTTGTGAGCTTTTTGTGTCGTATTACAAGACGTGTTACACCTGCACTGCAGATCAAAGGACAGCGTTGAAGGATGGGCCGGTTTATTGTCCATTGGTGTCTGTAAGAGAGCAACATTTCATTAGGTACAAATAGAACCATCTTCAATAAACCCAGCTAATTGCATCCACACAGTTCTTTCTTTTTTCCTTTTAAAAACTCATTGGCAGTGTACAGTATGATGATCGTGTAAGTGAGGTAATTTAACATGAGTGCAGATGGTGCTCGTAATCTGTAATAGTGGGGTGGACTTCATATTGAAGGTTGATTCAGTGAGTACAAATCAGGATGGTAAAAATGCCTTGATTGCTGGTGGACTGAAGTGGCCATTAATCAAGGTTCCACTGTATATTGGAATGTATTTAAAATACAGTCATATATGGATTCAACAGTATATTACTATATATTTTGGATCACCAAATATATTACATATAATGCATATTTTATCATATTTTTAATATGCCCCAGAATCCACTGCACTGCAGCTCCTCTGTTACTTTTTATATTACAGGACTCCTGTTCCTGAAAGAATAACCCCCAGCTCAGGAAGATATTGCGCATCTAGACTGTAACTGTTTAAACTAGATGACCATTATATCGAGCCTACAGGTATAAGTGCAATAACTGTATTTCTGCAATACTAATAATCTTTGCTAATCCTTTGATAATCCTTGATAATGTAAATATAATAAATATGTAATAAAAAAATATATTTACTCCATAAGGGAAGCTTCCTTACCATCCCCATGGTGCTTCCTCTGTCTGCTCCTGAAGTCTTCCCCCACAATAACTGAGAGCACAAGAAGGATCCCCAGGGATAGGAAAATTCTGATGTCATTCCCCAGCCCGTATGACTCTGAATTGAGGAGAAAACAGAACTAGTGTTTGGTTATACAGGCTGTGTGGGGACACAAAACAGGGATTAGGAAGTTCTACTGTGAGCCAAACTAGACCCACCTGAGCTTCTCATCTGTATGTTAACTCAATTATAATTTCTGATGCAGTATATAAATCAATTAGTGCTTTGTTGCAAAGTGTCAAGTGGTATGTGCAGGTGCAGTGTAGTAATCCAACAATGAAGAGACAGACAACAAAGTACGGGTGAAAATGAGTTCTGTTTATTTTAATCCAGGTGTCTGATGACCAAACAGAAAACAAATAGGAGCAGGGCCGGCATTAGGGCAAGGCGGCGGCATAGGACCTCACATGCGTCACAAATTGTATGACGTTTTCAGAGTCGAAACAGTCTCGCGACTATTAAGTCGGCCCCTCGCAAGTACGAGTTGTGCCATTGTAAAAGGAAAATAAAAAAATATAAAGAAATTCAAGTCAAGCGACAATAAGGAATTCTGCTGCCGTATCTAGACAAACCGTCAAATAAAAATCTGCTCCAGAAAGCAAATTAATCCGATTCAGACTCTTCACAATAATGATCTTCAAAATATTGGTTTCTGCTTACCAATGTAACATTACCACATTTGCACTGACTGACTGACAAAGTGGACGTGTTTCCTCATTTGAGTGTACTCGATCATAAAAAAAATATTTTTAAAAATGCAACATCTAAGGGTTAGCTGTCTGATAGGCTATTCAATAGCCTGTCCCTCTTTACATTCCACCAAAGAATACCAAGAATACTAAAGGCGCAGGACAGTGCAGCATCGTCTTTTAAAGTTTTACTGGAGGCTTTTCTTATAGTTATATATTAATCGATTAATGAAATTGAGACTGTGTGTATTAACCCTTTGCGGTCCATTGTCGGACCTGGTCCGACATTGCAATTATTCCTATCCGGTCCATTGTCGGACCCTGTCCGACATCATCAAAAAAAAAACGGTTTTCTAGTCGTTTTTTCTCTGGAAAAAGCCGAGAAAACCATTCAATGGCCGAGTGGGAGCGACAGGAGCCGAGACAAGTCAAAAAAAAATATATATAATAGGCCGTATCTCATGAATAGTGATGATACTTGCCCCTGGCATCAGATAGGGGTGGTCATAAGGAAACAAGCTGGCTGATACTGCATCAGCGCTCAGAGAATATCACGGACATTTGCAGAGCTTTTTTGAGATGTTATAGTAATAAAGAGATCTAACATCATGAATCATTCGATCTCTGTCACATGCCTTTATTATTAACAACTTTGTTTTCTAAAACTTGGAGTACTTTAAAAAGTGATTTTATTAAGTTCAAGGAAACTTATGAAAAGATAGTTATTCACACTTGCCTATCCCATTTGTGTGTTGGGTCTTGATAGATGTGTTTGGAGTTATCATATCTCCTGTGGGAAAATAAACAACGTGTAGCAAATTATCACCATTGGGCTAAAAAAAAGCTGCCAGCTGTTAAATAATTTAAATTTAGACCAACATAAATTTGATGATAATGTGTTCTTTGCAATGATGTGAATAGTGGTAGATCTAAATACTGCCCCCAAAATGTACAATAAAATAAAATATTCCACGAAAAAGGCCTTGATTTAGTTTTTTCAAATAATGAAGACAGAATACTAAAACAGAGGTCAGAGCGCCATTGGCAAACTCAGACCACAACATGGTCTCATTTGAAGTATTTTTTAAAACCCCAAAAGTAATGACTAAAGCTAAGGTTTACAATTTTAGAAAAGCAAACTATGAAGGTATGAAACAGAGACTAACATAAGTAGATTGGAGTAAAATAGAGAAAACATCCACAGAAAAAGGATGGCTGTTTTTTAAAAATGTAGTACTTGAGGCGCAAAACAATTACATCCCAAAAGTAGACAAATCTAAATCTAAAACAAAATGGCCAAAATGGTTCAAGAGATCAATTTTTAAAAAAAATCAGCGAAAAAAGGCACTTTACAGAGCGTTTAAAAGGGACCAAAAACAAAGTACACAGAAAGAGTACTTGGAACTGCTAACACAAGTCAAAAAGGAAGTTAGAAAGGCCAAGAGAGATAGAAATCAATATTGCTAAGGGGGTTAAAACCAATTCCAAAATATTTTTCCAATATTTTAACAGCAAGAGAACATTCAAAGAGGAGGTTAAATGTCTAAGAGACACAAATGGCAAAATCATAGATGAAGAAAAAAAATAGCAAATATATTAAATGATTACTTTTCACAGGTTTTTACAAAGGAGGACACGGACAACATGCCCGACATGTCGACCTGTTCCTATCCAATTTTAAATAACTTTAGCATAACAGAGGCAGAAGTGTTAAAGGGACTAGGGGCTCTTACAATAAACAAATCCCCTGGGCCAGATGAGATCCTCCCAATAGTACTCAAAGAAATGAAAGACGTTATTTACAAACCGCTAACCAAGATCATGCAACAGTCTCCTGACACAGGGGTCGTACCGACAGACTGGAAAATAGTAAGCGTAATACCAATCCACAAAAAGGGAGACAAAACCGAACCAGGTAACTACAGACTAATAAGCCTGACTTCTATTATATGTAAACTTATAGAAACTATAATAAGATCCAAAATGGAAAATTACCTGTATGGTAACAATATCCTGTGAGACAGTCAGCATGGTTTTAGGAAAGGGAGATGGTGTCTAACTAAGCTACTTGACTTTTTTGAGGATGCAACATTGAAAATTAATAACTGCAAAGCATACGACATGGTTTATTTAGATTTCCAGAAAGCTTTTGACAAAGTCCCGCATAAAAGATTAATTCTCAAACCGAACGCAGTAGGGATTCAAGGAAATGCATGCACATGGATTAGGGAGTGGTTAACATGTAGAAAACAGAAAGTACTGATTAGAGGAGAAACCTCAAAATGGAGTGAGGTAACCAGTGGTGTACCATATTAGGTCCTCTGCTATAAGAACATAAGATCATAAGAAAGTTTACAAACGAGAGGAGGCCATTCAGCCCATCTTGCTCGTTTGGTTGTTAGTAGCTTATTGATCCCAGAATCTCAAGCAGCTTTTTGAAGGATCCCAGGGTGTCAGCTTCAACAACATTACTGGGAAGTTGGTTCCAGACCCTCACAATTCTCTGTGTAAAAAAGTGCATCCTATTTTCTGTTCTGAATTCCTAAACTACATTAATGATTTAGATTCTGGTATAGTAAGCAAACTCGTTAAATTTGCTTACTATACCAGAAATAAAAAATAGGAGGAGTGGCAAACACTGTTGAAGCAGCAAAGGTCATTCAAAATGATCTAGACAGCATTCAGAACTGGGCAGACACATGGCAAATGAAATTTAATAGAGAAAAGTGTAAAGTATTGCATGCAGGCAATACAAATGTGCATTATAAATATCATATGGGAGATACTGATATTGAAGAAGGGAACTATGAAAAAGACCTAGGAGTTTTTGTTGACTCAGAAATGTCTTCATCTATAAAATGTGGGGAAGCTATAAAAAAAGGCCAACAAGATGCTCGGATATATTGTGAGAAGTGTTGAATTTAAATCAAGGGGAGTAATGTTAAAACTCTACAATGCATTAGTAAGACCTCACCTAGAGTATTGTGTTCAGTTCTGGGCACCTCGTTACAAAAAGGATATTGCTGCTCTAGAAAGAGTGCAAAGAAGAGCAAACAGAATTATCCCGGGTTTAAAGGGCATGTCGTATGCAGACAGGCTAAAAGAATTGAATCTATTCAGTCTTGAACAAAGAAGACTATGCGGCGATCTGATTCAAACATTCAAAATCCTAAAAGGTATAGACAACGTAAACCCAGGGGATTTCTTTGACCTCAAAAAAGAAACAAGGACCAGGGGTCACACATGGAGAATAGATAAAGGGGCATTCAGAACAGAAAATAGGAGGCACTTTTTTACACAGAGAATTGTGAGGGTCTGGAACTCCCCAGTAATGTTGTTGAAGCTGACACCCTGGGATCCTTCAAGAAGCTGCTTGATGAGATTCTGGGATCAATAAGCTACTAACAACCAAATGAGCATGATGGGCTGAATGGCCTCCTCTCGTTTGTAAACTTTCTTATGTTCTTATGTATAAACCTGATATTGTGCTGACCTCATTCCACCGATTATCTGAAGTCATGTTAAAAAGGGTTTCAATGAATCAATCTGGGGGAAACATCAGAGGGAGTCATTTTGAGTGGCAGAATTTGGATCCACGGCTGTTCTCTTGTCCAGAGTTCTATCTACTTCCACCTACTTGTATTTTAATTGTGAAAGAGTATGGTTCAGATTATAGGTCATTTCTACTGGGGTATATATTAGTGTACTGTACTTCATGGTGAGTCCTGTCAGAATGGTTTCATTTGAACTTTCTACCCCTACTGTGTGCAATGGTTAACTCCAAGTCAATCATTGTAATCTTGAAATGGACACAGTTTTAATTATTTTGTCCAAAACTTTAATTTAAATTATAACACTGAATTGAAAACCAAACAAACACAGACTTGCCTGCCAGTTTCTTTTGGGATGGAGGTGTCATATATTCTGTGGGAATATAAACAACAACAATGAGAAACTAAAGCTGAGGTGGCAGTTTCTCTAATAAATAATTCAGACCAACAATTATTAAACCGAGGGATTCTGATGATCTCTTCAGATTCATGAACTGCATGGGTATTGATCTTTGTCATATTTCAAATAAGTTTAATTGAAACTACTTGAGAGTTTCGAAAGCAAGGATAAGACAAGATCAATCCCATGGTCCAATTATGCGATCACATGATTCAATGCGTGTTTCCCTACAGTTGCCATTATTGGAGCCCACTCAGGAGGTGTGGGTAACAAAGCATTGCCACTCCATAATTAATGTAGACATAACGAACACAGTCGTGAGTGTAAGGGGTGGCAAGAAGTTTTTCCTCAGCAAATAGCTTTTCTGTTTGCAAATAGCATTTCTTAGCAAGTAGTTTTTCTTAGCAAGTAGCTTTTCTTTCCATTGTACTGCAGGGGCACAGTGGGAGGTGCTGCGTGACAAGACAAAAACAAAACACAAGAGTAAGCGCATAGCTTAGGAATTAAATCGGGGTTTAGCAGATGTTATTGGTAAGAAGGAAATAGAGGGAAGGATCCCTCACTCATGCCCCCCAAATGACACCCCAAGGTTACAAATCAGGATCAAAGATGACCCCCAAACACTTCATTTCTAGTTTAAGTTTTGATGAGAGACTGCAACACTGTGTAACCCCACATTTCCTTTTAGTTGGACTGCAGGGTTCAGTGGGACTGCACATTGTACTGTAGAATAAATAAATAAATAATACAAACCGTGTCAATCAGTGATAGAAGGTGAACGTGTATTTAAAACCTACATGTACACAGAGACTGTGTGCCAGGGCAGCTATAAATAATGCTGAAACATTTCAAATAGCCCTAAAATGATTATTTGCATTACATTAGGCTTACAAAAATCGAAAACACTCAGATAAACACAGATAAAAATACACAAAAAGCATATTTTTATCTGTATTTATTATCAATTTCCTCATATAAAAAAAAATACTTAGGACTTAGGCTAGCCATTTTCAGAGATGCAGAATCACAGTAAAGTTGTTCTTGCAGTTTAACAGTAGATTTATTTAATCACTTAAATTTAGTAAATAATATAGCAAACTAGGTTACTCTATGGTTTCATTCACAACTTGTAAAAATAAAACAAATGGATGCAGACTTTATTTAAGTGATCACCAGCAACAGATAACCTGACAGCATTTTGAATAAACTTTATCAACACAACAAACAGCATGATTACCAAAAACATTTAAAAAAGTAGCCTAACATACTGAAATTTAGCTGGCTGCACAAATATGCACTCAAACCCTCTTTAAAAAAAATATATATATATATAAGTTACCGATAACAAACCTTCACAAAACAGAGTACAAACAGCTGCATGTCAATAGAATATTTAATTTAAATCCAGTGCTGTATGAAGTTGCTTTTTCCACAGCAACTGTAAGTAGACTACAGGGTACACTTGGATTAAACTGAAAAAACCTGAACAGACCACGGATGTTTTCTGAGGAAACTATATTACTCATGGAATACTGAGATAAACGCTTAGCAACACAACAATAGCACCCATCACATTGGGGAAGCCAGCAACCTGGTAGAAGCCTACTTTCACTTCCTCTAATCCAGTCCTCTTTGTGGGAAAATTAATATCATTCCCTGTGAGCTGTAGCAGAGCATGCAGTTGTGTTATACACATGAGTAGCTACAGCTTTTAATGGCTGGGAGAAATCCTACTGCACTGGACAAATAAGACACTGCTCTGATTTTATTTAGTAAAAAGACTGAGGGGACACAAACCTAAAAAAAAATACTGATATGCAAACACACACAGAAGATACAAGATTGTTAGAAATGTATTATTCTATTCTTCTATTGGCAACAGGTGAAGGAGCTTACTTATTGGTAGCGGCAGGGATAAAAATATGAGAGAGAGTGGTGTAAGAAGAAGAAGAAGAAAAGCATATAAACTGTATAAATAGGTACCAAAATGTGAATTCATGATTCGGAACACGGAACTGCACGTAAACATTATATTTCATAACTCATTTGTAATATTATTACAAAAGCAAAAGAGAAAAAAAGCTGACTCAATATCAAAATCGTTGTTTTCCTACCGTCAAACAGCGAAGGAATTTTTCGAATCCGTCATTTCACCGCTGAGATATCCCATTCACAATGTGTCTAGTACCCCCATGCTTCCAAAACAAAGGCGATCGACTAGCTTGCGTTTTGCTGCTCTGGTCTTACAACCTTGATGACGGTGAAGTCTCCCTGATCACGTTGTAGGGGAGGTCACATGCTTTCCATTCATACTTTTACTTTGTTTGTAGCACAATCCATCACAGAGTAATCGATGTGCAAACAAACACGCCCACCTCTTGAATGAGATAAGGGACATCATCAAAAAAAAACGGTTTTCTAGTCGTTTTTTCTCCGGAAAAAGCAGAGAAAACCATTCAATGGCCGAGTGGGAGCGACAGGAGCCAAGACAAGTCAAAAAATATATATTTAATAGGCCGTATCTCATGAATAGTGATGATACTTGCCCCTGGCATCAGATAGGGGTGGTCATAAGGAAACAAGCTGGCTGATACTGCATCAGCGCTCAGAGAATATCACGGACATTTGCAGAGCTTTTTTGAGATGTTATAGTAATAAAGAGATCTAACATCATGAATCATTCGATCTCTGTCACATGCCTTTATTGTTAACAACTTTGTTTTCTAAAACTTGGAGTACTTTAAAAAGTGATTTTATTAAGTTCAAGGAAACTTATGAAAAGATAGTTATTCACACTTGCCTATCCCATTTGTGTGTTGGGTCTTGATAGATGTGTTTGGAGTTATCATATCTCCTGTGGGAAAATAAACAACGTGTAGCAAATTATCACCATTGGGCTAGAAAAAAACTGCCAGCTGTTAATTTAAATTTAGACCAACATAAATTTGATGATAATGTGTTCTTTGCAATGATGTGAATAGTGGTAGATCTAAATACTGCCCCCAAAATGTACAATAAAATAAAATATTCCGCGAAAAAAGGCCTTGATTTAGTTTTTTCAAATAATGAAGACAGAATACTAAAACAGAGGTCAGAGCGCCATTGGCAAACTCAGACCACAACATGGTCTCATTTGAAGTATTTTTTAAAACCCCAAAAGTAATGACTAAAGCTAAGGTTTACAATTTTAGAAAAGCAAACTATGAAGGTATGAAACAGAGACTAACAGGAGTAGATTGGAGTAAAATAGAGAAAACATCCACAGAAAAAGGATGGCTGTTTTTTAAAAATGTAGTACTTGAGGCGCAAAACAATTACATCCCAAAAGTAGACAAATCTAAATCTAAAACAAAATGGCCAAAATGGTTTAAGAGATCAATTTAAAAAAAAAAAACAGCGAAAAAAGGCACTTTACAGAGCGTTTAAAAGGGACCAAAAACAAAGTACACAGAAAGAGTACTTGGAACTGCAAACACAAGTCAAAAAGAAAGTTAGAAAGGCCAAGAGAGAGATAGAAATCAATATTGCTAGGGGGTTAAAACCAATTCCAAAATATTTTTCCAATATTTTAACAGCAAGAGAACATTCAAAGAGGAGGTTAAATGTCTAAGAGACACAAATGGCAAAATCATAGATGAAGAAAAAAAATAGCAAATATAATAAATGATTACTTTTCACAGGTTTTTACAAAGGAGGACACGAACAACATGCCCCACATGTCGACCTGTTCCTATCCAATTTTAAATAACTTTAGCATAACAGAGGCAGAAGTGTTAAAGGGACTAGGAGCTCTGACAATAAACAAATCCCCTGGGCCAGATGAGATCCTCCCAATAGTACTCAAAGAAATGAAAGAAGTTATTTACAAACCGCTAACCAAGATCATGCAACAGTCTCTTGACACAGGGGTCGTACCGACAGACTGGAAAATAGCAAGCGTAATACCAATCCACAAAAAGGGAGACAAAACCGAACCAGGTAACTACAGACTAATAAGCCTGACTTCTATTATATGTAAACTTATGGAAACTATAATAAGATCCAAAATGGAAAATTACCTGTATGGTAACAATATTTTTGGAGACAGTCAGCATGGTTTTAGGAAAGGGAGATGGTGTCTAACTAAGCTACTTGACTTTTTTGAGGATGCAACATTGAAAATTAATAACTGCAAAGCATACGACATGGTTTATTTAGATTTCCAGAAAGCTTTTGACAAAGTCCTGCATAAAAGATTAATTCTCAAACCGAACGCAGTAGGGATTCAAGGAAATGCATGCACATGGATTAGGGAGTGGTTAACATGTAGAAAACAGAAAGTACTGATTAGAGGATAAACCTCAAAATGGAGTGAGGTAACCAGTGGTGTACCATATTAGGTCCTCCGCTATAAAAACATAAGATCATAAGAAAGTTTACAAACGAGAGGAGGCCATTCAGCCCATCTTGCTCGTTTGGTTGTTAGTAGCTTATTGATCCCAGAATCTCAAGCAGCTTTTTGAAGGATCCCAGGGTGTCAGCTTCAACAACATTACTGGGAAGTTGGTTCCAGACCCTCACAATTCTCTGTGTAAAAAAGTGCATCCTATTTTCTGTTCTGAATTCCTAAACTACATTAATGATTTAGATTCTGGTATAGTAAGCAAACTCGTTAAATTTGCTTACTATACCAGAAATAAAAAATAGGAGGAGTGGCAAACATTGTTGAAGCAGCAAAGGTCATTCAAAATGATCTAGACAGCATTCAGAACTGGGCAGACACATGGCAAATGAAATTTAATAGAGAAAAGTGTAAAGTATTGCATGCAGGCAATACAAATGTGCATTATAAATATCATATGGGAGATACAGATATTGAAGAAGGGAACTATGAAAAAGACCTAGGAGTTTTTGTTGACTCAGAAATGTCTTCATCTATAAAATGTGGGGAAGCTATAAAAAAGGCCAACAAGATGCTCGGATATATTGTGAGAAGTGTTGAATTTAAATCAAGGGGAGTAATGTTAAAACTCTACAATGCATTAGTAAGACCTCACCTAGAGTATTGTGTTCAGTTCTGGGCACCTCGTTATTAAAAAGATATTGCTGCTCTAGAAAGAGTGCAAAGAAGAGCAAACAGAATTATCCCGGGTTTAAAAGGCATGTCGTATGCAGACAGGCTAAAATAATTGAATCTATTCAGTCTTGAACAAAGAAGACTATGCGGCGATCTGATTCAAACATTCAAAATCCTAAAAGGTATAGACAACGTAAACCCAGGGGATTTCTTTGACCTGAAAAAAGAAACAAGGACCAGGGGTCACACATGGAGATTAGATAAAGGGGCATTCAGAACAGAAAATAGGAGGCACTTTTTTACACAGAGAATTGTGAGGGTCTGGAACCAACTCCCCAGTAATGTTGTTGAAGCTGACACCCTGGGATCCTTCAAGAAGCTGCTTGATGAGATTCTGGGATCAATAAGCTACTAACAACCAAACGAGCAAGATGGGCTGAATGGCCTCCTCTCGTTTGTAAACTTTCTTATTTTCTTATGTATAAACCTGATCTTGTGCTGACCTGTGGCGGAGTGTCCCGCCCCTATGTATTATTATTTGTATTTTTGTTTACGGCGCGGGTAAAAGCGCCGCGTCTTTTATTATTTTATATTTAAAAACCCCGTGAGGATGCATGGCTGATCAGCTACTGATTATTTAACTAGCTGACAGTCATGCATCCTTACCAAACGCGTGCAGACTCTGGCCGAGGGATAATAAGATAATTACCAACTAGTTAATCCCTCGGCCAGAGTATATAAACCTGCAGCTCTCTGCACTTGATGTTGGGTGTACAGAGGAGAGTACAGGGAGCGGAGAGAGCGAGCAACATTCGAAAAACAATTGCTAAAACGTGCTGGATTATCCAGCACGACACTTACTTGTTTGTTTGTTTATTCGTTTGGCCCTCGTGCCCTTTTGTTTTGTGTTTTGTGTGTTTTGTTTAAATCTTTTGTTTGTTTATTAAATACGCTGAACGCAATTGCGTTCAGCTTCACCCGCCCATCTACTGTTTTGCTGTCAGTTACTTCCTGGTCCGTGACGTCATCCACTTCACGACTGCGAGCCAGACTGCCACATGACCTCATTCCACTGATTATCTGTAGTCATGTTAAAAAGGGTTTCAATGAATCAATCGGGGAGAAACATCAGAGGGAGTCATTTTGAGTGGCAGTATTTGGATCCACGGCTGTTCTCTTGTCCAGAGTTCTATCTACTTCCACCTACTTGTATTTTAATTGTGAAAGAGTATGGTTCAGATTATAGGTCATTTCTACTGGGGTATATATTAGTGTACTGTACTTCATGGTGAGTCCTGTCAGAATGGTTTCATTTGAACTTTCTACCCCTACTGTGTGCAATGGTTAACTCCAAGTGAATCATTTAATCTTGAAATAGACACAGTTTTAATTATTTTGTCAAAAACTTTAATTTAAATTAGAACACTGAATTGAAAACCAAACAAACACAGACTTGCCTGCCAGTTTCTGTTGGGATGGAGGTGTCATATATTCTGTGGGAATATAAACAACAACAATGAGAAACTAAAGCTGAGGTGGCAGTTTCTCTAATAAATAATTCAGACCAACAATTATTAAACCGAGGGATTCTGATGATCTCTTCAGATTCATGAACTGCATGGGTATTGATCTTTGTCATATTTCAAATAAGTTTAATTGAAACTACTTGAGAGTTTCGAAAGCAAGGATAAGACAAGATCAATCCCATGGTCCAAATTATGCGATCACATGATTCAATGCGTGTTTCCCTACAGTTGCCATTATTGGAGCCCACTCAGGAGGTGTGGGTAACAAAGCATTGCCACTCCATAATTAATGTAGACATAACGAACACAGTCGTGAGTGTAAGGGGTGGCAAGAAGTTTTTCCTCAGCAAATAGCTTTTCTGTTTGCAAATAGCATTTCTTAGCAAGTAGTTTTACAAGTAGTTTTTCTTAGCAAGTAGCTTTTCTTTCCATTGTACTGCAGGGGCACAGTGGGAGGTGCTGCGTGACAAGACAAAAACAAAACACAAGAGTAAGCGCATAGCTTGGGGATTAAATCGGGGTTTAGCAGATGTTATTGGTAAGAAGGAAATAGAGGGAAGGATCCCTCACTCATGCCCCCCAAATGACACCCCAAGGATACAAATCAGGATCAAAGATGACCCCCAAACACTTCATTTCTAGTTTAAGTTTTGATGAGAGACTGCAAGGGTCGAGCTCATGTAACCCCACATTTCCTTTTAGTTGGACTGCAGGGTTCAGTGGGACTGCACATTGTACTGTAGAATAAATAAATAAATAATACAAACCGTGTCAATCAGTGATAGAAGGTGAACGTGTATTTAAAACCTACATGTACACTGAGAGACTGTGTGCCAGGGCAGCTATAAATAATGCTGAAACATTTCAAATAGCCCTAAAATGATTATTTGCATTACATTAGGCTTACAAAAATCGAAAACACTAAGATAAACACAGATAAAAATACACAAAAAGCGTATTTTTATCTGTATTTATTATCAATTTCCTCATATAAAAAAAAATACTTAGGACTTAGGCTAGCCATTTTCAGAGATGCAGAATCACAGTCAAGTTGTTCTTGCAGTTTAACAGTAGATTTATTTAATCACTTAAATTTAGTAAATAATATAGCAAACTAGGTTACTCTATGGTTTCATTCACAACTTGTAAAAATAAAACAAATGGATGCAGACTTTATTTAAGTGATCACCAGCAACAGATAACCTGACAGCATTTTGAATAAACTTTATCAACACAACAAACAGCATGATTACCAAAAACATTAAAAAGTAGCCTAACATACTGAAATTTAGCTGGCTGCACAAATATGCACTCAAACCCTCTTTAAAAAAAAATAAAAATATAAGTTACCGATAACAAACCTTCACAAAACAGAGTACAAACAGCTGCATGTCAATAGAATATTTAATTTAAATCCAGTGCTGTATGAAGTTGCTATTTCCACAGCAACTGGAAGTAAACTACAGGGTCCACTTGGATTAAACCGAAAGAACCTGAACAGACCACGGATGTTTTCTGAGGAAACTATATTACTCATGGAATACTGAGGTAAACGCTTAGCAACACAACAATAGCACCCATCACATTGGGGAAGCCAGCAACCTGGTAGAAGCCTGCTTTCACTTCCTCTAATCCAGTCCTCTTTGTGGGAAAATTAATATCATTCCCTGTGAGCTATAGCAGAGCATGCAGTTGTGTTATACACATGAGTAGCTACAGCTTTTAATGGCTGGGAGAAATCCTACTGCACTGGACAAATAAGACACTGCTCTGATTTTATTTAGTAAAAAGACTGAGGGGACACAAACCTAAAAAAAATACTGATATGCAAACACACACAGAAGATACAAGGTCGTTAGAAATGTATTATTCTATTCTTCTATTGGCAACAGGTGAAGGAGCTTACTTATTGGTAGCGGCAGGGATAAAAATATGAGAGAGAGAAAGAGAGAGTGGTGTAAGAAGAAGAAGAAGAAAAACATATAAACTGTATAAATAGGTACCAGAATGTGAATTCATGATTCATTGTTACAACCGAAAAATGTACATTGTAACTGTGTTTAGTTACAATTTCAGTAAATATGTTTAATTAAACTGTGATTAATCTTGTAACATTGCGTCAAACAGTTGAGATTTGCTTCTAACAGTGTTTGATCAATAAAGGTTGAAGAGGTTTATTCAGTAATATAGTTATACTCACTTAGTTTTTATGTGCATCATTTTCATCCCAAATGGAACTTCGGAACCGAGTGCTCCGGGCAGTTTTATGAATAAAGGTGGGTATTGATTTATAATAATTATATTATTTATTTATTTGGCTGATGCTTTTTTCCCAAAGCAAGTTACAATTCGTTACAAACATATTGTGGTACCCGTTTATACAGATGGGTTTTTATTGGAGCAATACACAATGCTCAAGGGTACAGCAGCAGCATGAACCGACCGCAGCATGAACGCTGTGGGGGGGCATCCACTTATTTAGGCCGGCCTCATTTGGGAAAAACAAATTAATTAGCTTGTATTCTGTACTATTTTACTTAATCATATGAATGGGCAGTGGTGTGGAATAGTGGTTAGGGCTCTTGACTCTTGACCGGAGGGTCGTGGGTTCAATCCCCGGTGGGGACACTGCTGCTGTACCCTTGAACAAGGTACTTTACCTAGGTTGCTAGCGATAGTGCCCGTCGATGATGGCTCTACATGTGATAGTTGACCACAAAGGGAGTTATGTGTCCCGAGCACAAGGCGAGGGCACTAACGAAAGTCAAGGTCAACTATCACACGGTAGAGCCATCATTGAGAGGGCACTATCTCTATTAGAAAATTATTTTACCATTGTTTTCTTTAAAAAAAAGTAAATAAAAAACAAGGATGACATACATATAAAGAGAAAAATTATGCATTTAAAAGTTGTACTAATAGGTTTTATAATCTGGACATTGTCTAAGGAATGAACGGAGCAATTACTGGACAGTCCGTGTACGATGGACTCCTAACTCACCATGTTTCTACCTTCAGCCAAAACCTCTCTCTCTTGAATCTACATTATGAATGGAGCAATATTACTGAACTGTCTGCATCTCGCTTTGTTGTTGATGAAAGATGCCGTGTCTGTGCTCCAGTCGAGCTGACAGTCTGTGATTGGCTCTCGGCAGTTGCAGGTACAGGATTGACTGCTTTCGTCGATGCAAAGTATTGATTGGCTGGTTTTGGTGGATAATAAAATTAATTTGGACCAATTGTGTCTTTGTTTAGTATTTACTGTCCAGTAGTGAACTATGCTTAAAAATACAGCAAGTCAAAAAGAAAAAGCCAGCACTTGCGCAGATTGATTTTAAATTTGATTCACAGTTGGTGCTGAGACATTCTAATGGGCATCCACCACTAGAACTGGAAGCTGATTGGCTGACGGTACAGAATCAATTTAGAATCTGAAACTGGGGGGGAGCACTGGAACTAAACTGGACAGGCCCTGGCCCCCTAAGGCCCGCCCGTAACGTTGGGCCTGCCTGGTATTGAATTCACCACCCAATCAACAGTCCAGAGCCTTAACCACTCTTACATGTATAGTGTAGCTCTCAGGCAGTGCTTAATTTGAGCCGGATCCTGCCGGAACAGGATCTGGCACCTATCAGATTTTACTTTTTTCCATTCTGGCACCTAATTTGCCCGGATCCGGTACCTCTCGCGGCATGATTTATTATTTTTCCACTGTTTGCACTGTAAACATTCTAATAAAAGCGATCAGAGTTAAAGTTGCTTCTGCCTCCTCGTTATTTCTCCCACCCCCCGTAAAAGCGCATCCTATCCTGCCACACCGATTCCAGACCTGCTTCTGTTATTTGTACATAGAGGTTATGGGGCGGGCCGGTGAGGTAAGTAGCTGATCTTGAAACAGTGGTGGTCAGCTAGTGAGAAGTCCCTAGGTAATCACGTCACGTAGCCTAGGCTAGTCGTGGCTACTGAATTTGAAACGTGTCGTGGGAAAGGAAAGCCAAATCAAAAATGAAGGGGAAACTGCTCCTGATGGCGATGCCTTAGCTAGCAGCGCTGCTAATTCCACCAGTTCAGCATCACCACTGGCACGTCCTCCACTAGCTAGTAGGCCACTAGTGAGTCAGACTCTGCGGGAGAGGGGGGCGGAGTCAGGGAGGACTAGTGATGGGCAGTTCGATTATTTTTAGTGACTCGATTAATTTGACTCAGTTCAGTTTGGTGAATCGATTCATTTCGTTCATTTGTTTCACTGATTCAATGACACAAAACCAATCAATGTAGACCGCATTAAGATTGTTTACGTAGGTTTATTTGAACCAGAAAGAACGAGTCGTTCACGAACTGTACATCACAAAAGCTAGGGAGAATCTATATTTGGTTGACTGGGTTCATAAACATTAAATTAAATATATTTTGACAAAAAATAATAATATATATATAAATAATACTGGAGTTAACATAACAGTTTGAACCATTAGCATTGTTTAGCCATCAGTATCAATCTAATTTAATTTAATCTTTTAAAAAAATAGTCAATTGCATTTCTTACGTGTTTTTTTCTATACATTTGGAGTCAACAACAAAAAAGAGAGGCTCGAACGAGTGGTATTTGTGGAACTAATCCGTGGTATTTATTCAGCACATAGCAAAACGCTGTTTGCCCAATTCCTCTTCTATCCAGTAAACCTTTGGAATTAGTCATGTGATCAATCACACGTTGAAGCACACCCATAACCGCAACATGTACATTTTATATAAACAAAGTTTAAACGTGTATATATTTAGTATTTTTTAGTGTTTAACACAGTAAATATACAGTAGATAATGTATATTTAAATGTGCGTGTAAAATATAATAGACGTTTAAGAACGTCATCCATTAGAATGTGCAATATCCTCCTAAAAGGTCGTTGTATCGTAGCTGATACTATGTTTCACCTTGTGGACTAAGGTGAATCGCCGTCATTATTAAATTATAAAATATTTAACCATAGTTGTAAATTGTCATGTATAAAATACATTCATTCCTCAAGGTCAAATATGTAATCACAAGTTATATAATTAAGCCTTGGGTACAATAACGTTACAATACCAGTAGATGTTTGTATTTGTTTATTTTGGAAATGAGGTGTACATCTCAATTATTATTATTATTATTATTATTATTATTATTATTATTATTATTATTAATATTAATATTATTTAGTAATTTGGCTGACTTTACTCAAGATTATTTAGAAGTATTAATGATAATTTGTGCAAAATAGTTAACTATAGATATGATTCATTTTGTATGTGTAAAAAAAATAACAAACAAACATAGGCTACAACTAGTAGTGATTCATTTTATTATATAAAATTATGGTGCACAAACTTGTAATCTGAGTTTCTGACAGCGTGAAGCAGCACTCTAGAAAGTACACACCGTCTGGATCATAGATATATAGCTATGGTCTGGAGGATGTAACTGACGCCATTTTGGCTCACACAGAGTTCTTATCATGCACTAAGTAAGCGCTCAATGAGTTGAGAGACAACCCGGTTTCCATGTTACAACGAACAAATCAGTCAGACTCCAGAGGTAAGGAATCATTTCATGACTTTTGATAGGCTGGTAACTCGACTCCTGTGCGCCACGCAGCTTGTTCATAGGGTGAATCAAAAGAACCGATTTAATAGGGACTCTGATCCGATTCCCATCGTTCACCTTAGTGAGTCGTTCAAAAAGAATGATTCGTTCGCGAACTACACCTCACTTGGGAGGACAGTGCATCCACCGACGAAGTGCCCGGAGCAGGTGCAGTTTGGACGGAGGCTCAGTTCAAGAAAAAGCAAACGTATAACCCCTGGCTTGTCATGCAAAATTCAAAGCTGGGCTGTACAACATGCAAAAAGGTAGGGAGTTTTGGTCCAGAAAAGACTGGAGGAATGAAACTAGCAAAAGAGTGGGTGGAATGTACAGTAACATCCTCTGCCTCCGACATAAGAAAACAACAAAGATCCCTCAGAAAAAAAGGTTTTTGAACATGTCCGAACCAAGGCCCATTTAGCGGCAGCAAGCATTGTAGCCAAGGCTAAAGATGACACCTTAACACAGGTTATAATTACATTGGCTGGTTACATTGTGTTTGTCACTTTTTTCTCATGCGTTCCGGTACCTCAGAGCCCCCTGGAACACCCCCCCTCTCACGCTCACTATGTGTTCCGGGACCTCCCGATTTACAAATTAAGAACTGCTCTCAGAACTACAACTCCAGATCTTAGTTTAATAGTTTTGTCTTTTTGTTTGAGGTTAAAAATATTTTAATTTTTTGTAATTTTTTTATTCAGGTTTTTGGGAGGTGTTTGCTTATCTTAGGAGGCTTTATGTATTTATTTGCTACTTAAGTTAGTTCGTTATTCATATTCATATATACATATATATATATATATATATATGACATTAATTAATTAAAGTACTATGTATGTTTCAATCGATATATGTTTGTTTAGTACAAAAATAATAATATTAATAGCCTAATAAATATGAGGGCATTTAAAATAACATTATTGTGTTCTCTGTATACATTACATTATGTAAAAATATAGAAATGTACAATAAGCTTAAACAGTACAATAGTAAAATCAAATGGATACCTAGCAGGCTTTTTTTTTTAATCTATCCTACATGTAATACAAAACAAACCATGCTGATGCGTTGTAGGCGTCACATTGTTGTAGGTCTCGTAGATAATAAAATATTATTTTAGATTGAAACTAAATTATTTCAGCATATTTTCTTTTTATCTTAGTCTACTTCCAATTAGCCCAAAATAAATCGTAGTGTTGCATTAACACATTATGGCTATAAAAGGACCTTAAAAATATTTCAAATCGTACACAGCTTCCACCACCTATGCTCTCCATTTTGAGGCCGCATTCAGTCAACGAAATTTTGGGGTAATTTTTGCTGCGAAAAATCCTTGTCAGACCTTTGTGAATAGCTCATGAATGTATGTCAGCTCAGTATCTGTGTTTAACATGCTGCTTTGCATACGTAAACATCATTAATTTAATGAATTTCAGGTGAATACAGCTCATCTAATTATTCTGAGCTGGGTGCTTATTTAAGTACATCAGCATGCATTACCATAAACATCACACATTCATTCGGATTACCATAGTGTGAAGCACTAAATTTAGTGCGCGCCATAATATGCCAAGTATCGCACACGATAAGAATAATATTGCAAAAGTAAATACGGCAATCATGAATGTGTCACAAAGTATAAAGTTTTAAATAAAAATAAACACAAACACATAAATTAATCAGGTCTATGCAAATGATCTAAACCGTGGCAAATCTAAATACCGACATAATTAAAATGTTGTAAAATGGGTTAAACCTGAGGACAACAATATGCTAAAGAGACTTACACACACTGTTCTCACAATGTTCACTGTTTAGACCGATTAAATTGACCCCACTGTGACA
Organism: Acipenser ruthenus; assembly: GCF_902713425.1. Taxonomy (NCBI): domain Eukaryota; kingdom Metazoa; phylum Chordata; class Actinopteri; order Acipenseriformes; family Acipenseridae; genus Acipenser; species Acipenser ruthenus. Next base: position 4,675,634 of record NC_081240.1, on the reverse strand, counting down.
AAGTATTCAGCTCAGTCCTTACCTGTCACTTGAAGGTAGACTGGGCGACTGCGTTTGCTGTTTGCTGAGTTCACAAGCTTCTCTTTTCCATACACACAGGTGCAGTTTCCAGTATCACTCCTCTTAACCTTTTTAATGGAAAACTCGACACCTGGTAAGCCTTTGGTATAGGCTTGTGAATCGACATGGCTGCCAAAAAAACTATTTTCCTGCTGCATCTCTGAGCTTGAAACGTTGGTGATATGTTTTTTATGAATTAAAGATATATATATATATATTTGGAGTGCAATTGAGGGTGTGGTTTTCTCTTTTTCTATATTAACTGATGGCTTCAGCCTTGTGAACTTGCACCTTGTCTACTTTGGTGTGCGGACCCTTTTTTCTCTTTGATCGTAACCGGAACCATATTAAAAAACACCTTATCTAGTCCTGGGTTTGACATTTATTTTTAGTTATAGTTGATGATAAAAGGCATTTTCATTTTTTCTGTGCTATTAAAAAAAAATAATCAGTTGATTTCTTTCACAAAAAAAGTTATTCAGGTGTTTCCTCATTGTTTGGTGCTGTACTTACCTTGTACACTGAGATAAACTGAAGAACCATGGCTGATGTTTTTCACATCTCCTGGATTCTCTTTTCCATACATGCAGGTATAGTTTCCAGCGTCATCCTTTCTGATGTCTTGTTTTATAAATGTGACAGCTGCCATTCCTCCAGGCTCTGGCAGTGAGCTGATCTTTTCTCTGTTTTTATACAAATGGTACCAATTCTCCTTGTTCTTTGATTGTTCTGTGTGCACAGCTGATACTAAACATAGGAATTCAATGCTCTCCCCTTCCACTGCAGTCGTTTTCCCAATTTTAATCATTGCTGTATGAAGTTGCTCTGTAATCATTTTTAAAAAAAAAATGGCATATGAGAGAGAAAATGTTTTAAGCAAATAAGTACATAGGAAAAGTGTCTTATTGAAGTATGTGTTTAACCACTAATTACAACTGTAGCATATCAACTGCATTTATATTATACTGTAGGTGTTAAGTAATAATTCTAATAATACCAAGCACTAGAAATACAGCTTTGAAACGTACACATACAATGAAAAGAAGCCATCTTTGCAAATGCTACTAAATCTGTCATTCATTTTATAAACACATGTTTATGGCATGTAGTTATTTGAAATTGACCCTAGGTAAAGTAAATGTCTTTGTGAATTTCACTCTAAATGTTATTTATATCTAATGTAATCAAGCATTAAATCATTGTATCTTATTATGTGAACGTGTCAGAGACACACATACCTGTCGAAACCAGCAGCACGTCTCCAAGTGCAAAAACTGAAAAACAAATTAATCATTTTACAAATAAGAAAATTAACATTAAAATGTACTCATCAAAAAAAGTGTATGAAAGATATAAAACATACATATCATGATTGATTTCACATTCCAAGGCATATTAGAACGCTGTTCAATTAATTTGTCAAACACTATACAGTTCCTCAATCTGTAACACAACTAAATGTAACAGTGCACACTATGAGATTATAATACAGCAATGGGAACTCATGCGCAATAGAAATGCGCGTTTCCGTTATGCATGTACTGTATATTTCTGGCATAATCAGACAAATACCAATGTGGCAACAGACGATCAAGAGTGATAAACAAATACTTTGAGCCTTTCACACTCTCTCATTGGTGTCATCTAAACACTGCAACTAAAAATATGGCAATCAATGTGTAACAATCTCTAGGCCTGGGTTAACACAATGTGAGTGTGATGGCTCTTAACACAATGTGCTGTGTGGCAGTAACTATGTTGTGATTTAAATGTGTTTAGATTTGACTTTTTATTTCAACTTCATTTCTTTAGGCTGTATCGGATGGGGATGAGGGAGTTTTCTTAAATGTACTAACATGTGTATGAATGTTTATGTGAATTAATGTTAGTAGTTTAATACTGATGTCATGTTATTTTTTGAAAATATATAAAAAATATTAATAAAAAAAGAAAGATGACAGGGAGCAACGGTGTGTAAATAGGATCAATAAACTCAGATACACAATATCTAGCACATCATATACACTGATAACTGAAGGCGGTTTTGAAGTGGAGTCAGTTTCCCTGATGAGAGGAAAATAATCTTTCAATCAGCTTTTAAAACAAGCAATGCAGAAGTTAATTCTCATTGATTTAGACTTGATTGTAAACGTGAGCGAAGGGCAGGTTTTCTTGTTTTGAAGTCAACACGTTAATGAATGGGTTTATTGAATACCGGCTGATAAATACTTCTTAAAAGCAATTCTGAGTAGGAGTATCAGCACAGCCCTGGAAATGAATAGGGATGGAAGTCTGCACCGGGAGGCCTGCGGCTGGGAATGAGTTCCAGGAGGTCGGCTATAAAGAGCTGATATCCCCCTTCGAGCGGCATGTTAACACACAGTGCCTTGTGTTATAGGGTTAGGGTTAGGCAGCAATGGTGTGTAAACAAGATCAGTAAACTCAGATACAAATATCCCAGTCAAGCAGCAGTATTCTCACACAGTGCCTTGTGTTATGAAGGGCGTGTGTCTTTCTGAGCGGACCTGATGGAAAAACTGCCACCTCCCAAACACTCAAATGTGCACGCCACAAAAACCAACATTAAAATCCAAATAACTCTAAAGCTACAAATCCAGTCAAGGTTGAATCACCATAGGGAGTTAAGTCAGTAGAGACTGCTATCTCGTTGCCGAGTACTATAGCTGTAGCTATTATAAGTTTTCCTCCAGATCTGCTGAAAGATGGCATTTTAATTCAGATTGTAGATTGGAAATGTTAACATTTTACCCCCTTTCATTTTTTTCAAATACAAATCCTATTAAAAGAGTGTTTAAAGATTTAGAGACAATGTCACAAAGTGTTCATGTTCCAAAGGATATCACTATACCCCTCACCATTACTGAGATATTCATGGTTGAAAATCAGAATTTATCATAGAAACAAGGTTGAAACCACAACTATAGCGGCACTATAATCTTATATGGCCACAAGGGTCTGTAGAGCAAAATAATTCTAATTTCTGACTCTTGCTAAGTTTAGACATAGTTTGATACTTAGTTGTATGTATTTTTAATGAATGTGCTCTACAGAAGATACTGTGTATGTTTCTAGAGGGAATGCAGACATTATTTAGTAAGTGAATGATTAAGATCAATTCTATATGTGACCCCTGGCTAAAATACACCCTTAAACACCAGGGCAAACAACTCTTCAACCACTTCACAAACTGGTTTTGTAAGGAGTAGGGGGAACTCCAGTGGTAAATAAGATAGTTATAACTGCTCTGTCCCACTTACAGTCCCCTTTCAAATAAATGAAGGAAGAAGGATATGTTCATGAAGGTTTGCCCCTGCCAAACGTAGGCAAAGGGTTCTTTATGTCACACAAAGATAACAAACAGAAAAGATTAGATTTTGAAGTATAATATTCTCTTTACTAACTAACAAAGGCTGTATACTACAGGGACCACAAGCCTAAAAAGATTTTTAAGAAGGTGGTTTGATGAGCACACGGATGGAGGACAGGACTCTCCCCACATGACAGGCTCCTGGGAGAAAAAGTGCTCAAAAACAAACAAATAAATAAATAATGATCAAACTAACATATTGATGCACTACACAGAAGCAACTGTGTTTGTTTCTAGAGGGAATGTAGATAATATTTAATAAGTGAATTATTAAAATCAATTATATAGGAAAGTAGGGGGCTCCATTTTATTTGTTTAATGAAACTCACTAGTAGCACATTTTGATCTGGTCCTGACTGGAGGTGCAACACAAGTACTAAAAACAGTCAAGTTATCATAAAGGGCAGCCCTGTAAACATGTGATTTAAAAATGAAACAAGAAAACAACTGGGGCAAGCTTGGCCCTCATTGTTATTACAGTAGGAACGAGTAGCGTCATTATTTATTATTTATTTAGCAGACGCCTTTATCCAAGGCGACTTACAGAGACTAGGGTGTGTGAACTATGCATCAGCTGCAGAGTCACGTACAACTACATCTCACCCGAAAGACGGAGCACAAGGAGGTTAAGTGACTTGCTCAGGGTCACACAATGAGTCGGTGGCTGAGGTGGGATTTGAACTGGGGACCTCCTGGTTACAAGTCCTTGTCATTAATAACAAGTGAGGGTATGTTTGCCTAACTGTATCTTTTTTACATTACTGCACATCTTTACTGGGCTACCCCTTTTTGGTTTATAACTCAGTCATTTTTGTAGATTTCGCATGGCTGAACCCTTTATGCTAACTGGGCCATTTTTGTACATTCAACAGATTTAAGTGACAGTAGATGTAGTTTTAGTTTCAGTAGTTTATAGAGGACTCTCGCTGGCATTTTACATTTACATACTTGTACAAGCAAAAATTACACACTCTTAGAGTCTGTTTTTCACAACATGCAAAAGCACCTTATTTCAGGTTAAAAGCTTTTGAACCTCTGTCATCCTGCCACATTTTGTGTCTGAAACGGGATAGTGCCACCTAGAGACTCAGACAATGTGGAAAGTTCAAAAGCTTTTAATATACAAAAAATAGAAAATAAACCGGCACGAGGGCCAAACAAAAAGGTTTTAAACAGAAATAATAGACTTACGGCTTCCAGGCTGGGCATTGCCTTCACTGGTTTACCGAACACGAACACGAACACGAACAAGCACAGCACTCTTACTCTTACTCTTACTCTTACTCTTACTCTTACTCTTACTCTTACTCTTACTCTTACTCTTACTCTTACTACTACTGCTGCTGCTGCTGCTGCTGCTGCTGCTGCTGCTGCTGCTGCTGCTGCTGCTGCTGCTGCTGCTGCTGCTTCTAGAACTCTCCCTACTGGGAGGCTGAGACATCCTTTTATGCCAGGTGGCTGGTTACTAATTGAATAATTAATTGGTTGATTGCTCCCACCTGACGCAATCAACCTGGCCAGGGAGGAGAATTTAACTCCATCCCTGCCAGTATTTCTAAGGGCAGAGCCCTGCTCTGCCACACAGTGGTATAGGCCGACTGGACAAGTAGGAATAATAATAAATCATCAACTTAGATCAAAATATTGTATTATGCAAAACAATTTTAAAAAACACAAACAAAAGAAAAGCCCTTTCATCTCTGTGGTAAATAATAAAAAGCGTGTTTGATCAATGAAGCTAACAGTAACCCTGCAATGTCAGCAGCACTCTGCAGCTCTGTGCTGTAAGTTCAGTGTGCAAGATGGAAATCATAATACATCTCTGGTATTGTTGTATGAATTATTAATCATCCTGCAGTGTATCAAGTTCATGCTCCCTGTTGTAACAGTGCTAATTTCCTGTTTCCACAACTCACCACTTGGTTTACAGTAAGTAACGACTATGATTAATTGGAAAAGAGACAATGGAGAATATTCAACTGATCGGAACAGCAGTGAATTTAAATACCAAAACTTTTTAAAAATGAAAAAAGGGCAACAGTGCATGTTAGTGTCTTTCGTTCTTATTATGTGTGAGAAAATATTTAAATGCGTAAGATTCATATTTTTAATGATTTAATTGGTAGTGGCATTTAGATCCACAGCTGATTAGGTCAATTCAATAGATCTTCATGGGCCTTATTTTAGCTAAGATCCTTTTCTTTAATGAGAACAAGACATAACCATTCTATGTAGCCAGGAAAACAGGATAGAGGCCTTTCATACAAGTGCAGCCCTGTGTAATAAATCAACAGTCAGCATGCAGGCTGAGCTCCAGCACTAACACTGTGGCAGCCAGTCAACAGTTATTTATGAGCTTGTGGGTAAAATGTGATTCCTCCCCAAACTTAAGTCAAAGTAAAGAAATTGCATAACAGCAGTGAAAGAGTAAACCGTGGATATTCACCTTCACTTATTATAAATCATTGAAACAAAAGCTTTGAAAACTACAAGAAATGCCAACAGGAATACAAGTTTTATTTTCTGTGGCAGTGTGCCCCGCTCATGTGTGTGCTATGTTAATAATAATAATAATAATAATAATAATAATAATAATAATAATAATAATAATAATAATAACAGCACGATACTTGTGTGTTTGTTCGGACTCACCGTGTTTGTTTGTCTGTTTGTCCACTGTTTGTTTAGTGTTAGTCCGTTTTGTTTGTCTATTTATTTTGGCCTCAATGGCCTTGTGCTGTTTTTGTTTAAACCTTTTATTTTTACAATTAAGCGCACTGAGCGCCGCAGCGTCTCAGTTTCACCTGCCAGTACTGTGTCTGTGTGTTCCTTTCTGGCCTGATGTCACCCCTACAGCCAGCCTGTTCACAAGGACTTATAAACATTAGCATTTAATACAGTTTCACAATTTACAAATCAATCCTAATCCTGTGCCACAATGACCTCCAGGACATAGTTTGTGAGACAGTGTGTAAAGGGCAGCTGGAAAGCTTGAGATAACATAGCTGACATAACAACAGGGGAGTCCATGCTATGTGTGCAGCTAAGCGTATTGCATGGAAACCCATCAGAACCCGGGGGCTGGGACTCTTCAAGTGCATGAGCCAGTGCTGCTTATAGCCTGGTTGTGCGAGACGTGTACAGAGTTCATTTTAGCAAGCTTAGAAAGGTGCTTAAAACACTGCTTCAGCAAACCACAGGATTTAAAATAGAAACGTTAAGAGGCCATCAACACACAACATGTTATTTGGTGGTTACAGTGTGCCCTGATGAAAAGAAGAGAATATGTAATGTGTGTGAGATAATAGGAAAACAAAAAGCAAATAGCAATTAACTTTATAACAATGACATGAAATACATACAGAGCTGTGCTGAAGAGGCTCTGTCTAAGTGTTATCTAATTGGGCCCCCTTTGGAGTGACTGCTGTGAACAACAATTACAATTAGAACTAGAACTGCCAGGCAGTTTTATGGCTTCCAAGCTCAGTACCAGTTGTAAATGTAACCAAGCTGTAGCATTGCAGCACAAGTGTCAGCAACAGATCAGTTTTATAGAGCAGATTCAATCCAAAATACTGCATTAGTTCATTATCTCATGATGCTTTATAACTTTAAAGCTAATTTTACATTTAACCTTAAGAAGAGGTCAAAGGTCACAGCCTATAACATTAGAGCATACCATGACCCTATCTGTACTCTCTCAGTAGTTAAAAGCCAGTTTTACATTTGACCTTTAGGAGAGGTCAAAGGTCATGGGCAATGACGTTTTTTGATAGAGCATACATGGGTTACTATATGTGTTCCATAGTAACCATGGCCCTTTCTGAGTCAATATAAACTCCTAGATCTTTTTCATAGATTCCTTCTTCAATTTCAGTATCTCCCATATGATATTTTTATTGCCTGCGTGCAGTACTTTACACCATTCGCTATGAAATATAATATGCCACAGTTCTGCACAGTTCTGAATGCTGTCTAGATTATTTTGAATGACCTTTGCTGCTGCAACTGTGTTTGCCACTCCTCCTATTTTTGTGTTGTTTGCAAATGTTATGCAGTGTTTAATTTTAGCATGTGTAGCGAGGTGACAAGAATGACAGAGAATCTCACTTAAGCAAACCACAGTATTTAAAACAGAAATGATAAAAGACCATCAATACAAAACATGTCCGGTGGTGTTGGCCCCGATGAAAAAAAAACAGTAAGTTGAGATCATAGATAACAGAAAACACAACCACACAAATGCATATTGTACACTTTATAACAATGAAGTTAAATACATACAGTCATGATGAAGTGACTGTAGCTCAGAGATGTGGCTGATTCAGCAGACCCACATGAACACTAATCATGTACTGCCTCTGTATCTTAGGTAAGGTAACTTAGCACTGCTGCTAACTGGGGTCTGTGTAACCCACTGCTGGTTATTGAAATACATCTAATTGTTTTACAGTATGAACAGGAAACTCATGAACAACAGTAAATAAGAATCATTACCGATTCCATTCACAACACAACAGATAAGGTTTTAAAAGCTGTTATCAAGTTCTTTTGAAAGGAAAGAATACCATTTACAATTCTAAACAACTTACAAGCTGAACATTCAGTCCTGGGCCTCTCTCAAGCACACTGGCAGTTGTACAGAATTGCTTGATAATGAATGCATATAGAGGATAAGGTTGAGCCCACCAAACTTCACATACATTTTATAACCTGACAAATACAGAATATAAAATGATAGACTAGGAATGATTCAAGGAAGGACTAGGAATATCATAAAAGTGAAAAGAATTGAACTTGATTAATTTTACTGAACTAGTTTTGCTTTAAAAATATTAAACATTTTAGGACCTTTTCAGATATGGTTTGTTGCAAAATTAACCTAATTTTAGACTCTTTTGCATTCACACCACACCTCAGTGCAAACTAAATCACTTCATTGAGAATTTAGAACTGATCTTGCTTTCAAACAATAATGAAATGATAATCCTGCTCTCTTTGTCATTTGGAGTAAGTGAGGCTGGCATAGTTGAAAGGTAATGATTTGTCATTTAGAGTACCGGTAAGTCGGGCTGGCATGAGGCAGGTTGTTCAGTCCTGGATCCTCGAAGCCAGGTAAGATTTACACACAAATTATTAGAATGTAATACTGGAGCAACAGAAACCCAGAACCACCCAGAATGATTTACCATAAGAAATGCATTGTGTGTTAGCTTTGATTAAGAAATGCATTGTGTGTTAGCTTTGATTAAGAAATGCATTGTGTGTTAGCTTTGATTAAGAAATGCATTGTGTGTTAGCTTTGATTAAGAATCCCACACTCCTACAGGGAAACACACAGTATGCTACTAGCTCTTTAAACACTAGAACCTGTGCAGAAGGTTTCATAGAAATGTTTGCCTCCCAGCATTGATGGAAGTGCTATCAATGTGTCTTCTGTTGTTTGACACATTCCACCACAGTCCCCTAGGTTATTTATATCTCCAATGGTTTGTCAGTTCTGGGACAATAACTAAAGTGTCTCCCACTGATCGGACTCTGTATGATCATTCTGGTAGGAATGAAAGTAGAGAGTACGTAGATAAAAGAGAAAGACCATTTTGATTCATTGAATATTCAGGTATTTTTCAAAACAACATTCATTTTCCCCCAGTGGTTTTCAGTATCTGGAAGTTTTAACTGTTGCGTATGTTATATTGTCTTCATCAGGTGCAGAGTTGGGTTTCTTCTTAGTGACACGGGCAGTGTTTATTTCTGAGTAGGTGATTGTGTCTTTCTGTTGCTTTGAAGGCTGCTTAGGCTTACTCTGCAATAAATTATCAGATTGGAGAGAGATCAGGATGGCGAAACGGTACTAAATAAACTGTCCAAACAAAGAGATACAACCTAATAAAAGTAAACCGCCTTTTATCCATCTGTAAATATATATCAGTAGCTGCACAATATCTTCTTATTATACCCTATCCACGTTACTAAAAATACCTAAACAATGTGTAATGTGTTGACATCATATCATTATCATTCACTTTGTTCACAGTCGTGTTTTCAGCATGTGATTATCATGCATTATTTAGGTTGTGTGAATGAGGCATTAGACACTCTCAACGTTCCTCTACTCCATACCTGCTGTAAGGTTCCAACACAATTCATACACTCCTCAACTAAGAGTTTTTACCTACAGCCTATTTACAGGGCAAATGTAGCCATTAGTCAATGGAACCCAAAGATGTAAAAATACCCTTTCCTGGAGCAAATTCAAATCACTCCTCATTACATAAGGTCTAAATGAACTTTACAAAACAGTAATAATAACAGTACCTGGATTATTATCAGAGATTCTGTATATCCAATGTTTTATGTGTGTTTTTATAACTTTGCATGATCTTATAAACCTATATTGTTCACACAGCGATGGTAAATACTGAAAAAACATGTATCAGTCAGCCCGGTTTGACGTGTCTCCAGCAGTATATTTTGCTTGACTAAAATGATAAATAATGGAACTGTATCCATTTAAATAAGAAATAACCTGTATATGTGCAAGCAAATTGTTTGAGAGACATGTAACATATAGGACTTACCACCGTGGCATATTCAGAATCAGTCTGGACAGCATGGTCTGGAATGGCATTGTATCAAATAGATTAGTTTCCTACTTTGAATGGGATGGAAACAGCTAATGACACACTATGCATCAGTAACATCAAGATGTATATTTTTCACCAAAGGCTGAACAATGGAAGACTGCAGTAAACACTCACCCAAGAATCATGCTTTTAAAATAGAATTGAACATGACTGAGGGTCACACCAAACGAGCAAGATGGGCTGAATGGCCTCCTCTCGTTTGTAAACTTTCTTATGTTCTTAATAAATTGACACAGCGAGATGAAAAAGTCCCCATCATTTAAACATACTTCATTTGTATCCATTGTGGTGAAGAATGCTGTGCCCTACCTCGTTTGGATTGCAGGCACTTCAGCACTCCTCCTATCAGCAGTAACAGCAGCACAAGGATCCCACATCCTACCCCAGCACCCAGGTACAGAGCTGGAACAGATCCTGGGGGGATCCACATACAAATGGGATTCATTGTAAGATCCAGTTAAATATGTGTAAACAGATTCTATAATTCACTAATAACCTATTGACATAAAAGTGTGATCACAATGTGTTTAAAACAGATGTAATCCAGTGTAATTACAGTGACTTGATCTTGTGAATAGAATACATACAATATGCTCCACAGCGAAGACATACATTCTTCGTTTTTGAGCAGTTACACCAAACACACAATAATCATGTTTTCCAGAAAGCCTAGTTTTTGGAGTTGGTTTAATCTGGTATGAAAATGTCCATATGTACCACCAATAATCAGAGCTGTGGCCATTCTGATTTCTAATTTCTGATACAGTATATATGTTACTCTCAGAGTCAGGATTTGGTTAATCACCAACAAAAATAACAATTCGCGATTTGAACATTTAACAATTAAAATTAACATTAACATTTCAAATTATCAAAGAACGAAATGAAAGGTTAAATGAAAAATGTACCCAAAGAAAACAAATGTTCTCTTCGTGCAGCAGCAACAAGTTTTGTCAAACAAAGAAGTGCTTCTGTGCGAGTAAGCGAGTTCAGTGCAATTCTGAATCCCAAGCAGCAAGCCTTGCAAAAACATATACAAAATTCAATGATTTGTATGTTTCTAAATTTTAAATTGTGATTTTTTAAAATGTCTTTATGTATCTAATTTGATTAACTACTTTCATTTTACTTCACTGTTATTATCTAAACAATCAAATCGATGTTTTAAAATGAGGCTCAGTAGCCCAGTGGAGCTCTCAATACGGTTTCTTTTGAAAATGCCAATTTATCAAAGTTGTCATCGTCTAAAATAAAAAACATTTAAGAAGGTGTTCTTACTGTCAAAAGGCAGTCTCTGTCTTTATTCCAGAGGCGTGGCACTGTCTGGTGCTGATCAGGGGACTGCAAAACCTGTTCTCTAAAAAGTTGTGGTACGGACCTTCCAACGATTTATGAGAATATGAAACATTTAATAAGCATACTTTCTTTCTTTCTTTCTTTCTTTCTTTCTTTCTTTCTTTCTTTCGCTTAAAAAATGATTAGACAAACATGGATTGACATGTGGCTTTGCAGTTTAAATCTGTGTATACAGAACTCTTATAATATGAATAAAACAATCCATTTTAAATGTGTTCGTTTTTTCCTCTAAATCTGTATTTTCTAAATAACAAGGTGAGAACATTCCAAACTCGCTTGAAGAATGTTTGCGGTCATTATCCTCCTAAATTGCTTACCACAGCCCCCGTGCAAATGATGCCACGGTCTCAATGGGTTAACTTCCTGCATAAATAATAAATACATCAATAATTAATCAATGACATGTATCTCGAACATAATTTACTGATTTTATATCCATTCAATAAAATATATTGTATTAAAGTTTGTATTTCACTTGATGCCCATTTTTTCTATTCGCAGATTGAGCAGCATCTTCAAAATCTGTTTGTTCTTTGATAAATTTTAAATGCCCAAATCGCGAAATGGTTATTTCTTATTTTATTTAATGGTTATACTTTAAATAACTGTGTTTTCTATCAGTAAACGTATCACTTATTTTACACTTGCCTATCCCATTTGTCTGTTGGGTCTTGATAGATGTGTTTGGAGTTGTCATATCTCCTGTGGGAACATAAACAACAACGTATAGCAAATTATCACCATTGGGCTAAAAAAAAGTTGCCAGCTGTTTAATAATTTTAATAATTCAGACTAACATTAATGTGATGATAATGTGTTCTTTGTAATGATGTGGATAGTGGGAGATCTAAATACCGCTCCTATAATGTATAAACCTGATTATCTGTAGTCATGTTAAAAAGGGTTTCAATGAATCACTCTGGGGAAAGCATCAGAGGGAGTCATTTTGAGTGGCAGTATTTGGATCCACAGCTGATCTCCTGTCCGGAGTTCCATCTACTTCCATCAAATCTTGTCACTACTCTTTCAATTAAACATATTTGGCCATAATATCAAAAGAATGGGTGAATTGATTTCCCCCATTAGCATACTGTACTAGCATAATATTAGCGTACTGTACTTCATGGTGAGTCCTGTCAGAATGGTTTCATTTGAAGAAACTAACCCATATATATGCAGTGATGGTTAACTCCAAGTCAATCATTTTAATTTTGAAATAGACACATTTGAACTATTTTGTCGAAAACTTTCTTTAAATCAGAAAACTGAATTGAAAACAAACACAGACTTGCCTGTCAGGTTCTGTTTGGGTGGAGCTGTCGTATATTCTGTGGGAATATAAACAACAAAAAAATAAACAACACAAATTAGAAACTAAACCTGAGGTGGCAGTTTCTTTTCTAAATAATGTAGACCAATAACACTATGTAACACAACTTTTGTTCCTGGGTAGTAAGTGTTATTTCCTAATTGCTTATGCCTCAAAAGTATAGAAAATGGCTATTATTCCCCACAAACTTTGCTTTTGTGACCAGGACAGTGATATTTTAAAATTTACCAATTTCCAATGAGAAAACGGGTGAATTTGTGTCTTTTCGTTCACATAAAGTCAGAAAAAAACAACATATGAATCCAAATTAACATGTATTTATACTAAAGTAATACAAAAATGACTACAAAAGATTTAGAAGTGAGTAGTTTTTCGAGATTTACGATTATACTGTAAATCACTTTCACGAATCAGCCCCAAAATGTAGTCTCCCATCATGTTCTCGTTATACTGTCCTTGGTTGCGGCGTTCAAAGTCCAGTATATCCTGGTGGAAGCGCTCGCCTTGCTCCTCCGAGTACGCTCCCATGTTCTCCTTGAATTTATCAAGATGAGCATCAAGGATATGGACTTTGAGGGACATCCTACAGCCCATTGTGCCATAGTTCTTCACCAGAGTCTCAACCAGCTCCACATAGTTTTCGGCCTTGTGATTGCCCAGGAAGCCCCGAACCACTGCGACAAAGCTGTTCCAAGCCGCTTTCTCCTTACTAGTGAGCTTCTTGGGGAATTCATTGCACTCCAGGATCTTCTTTATCTGTGGTCCGACGAAGACACCGGCTTTGACCTTTGCCTCAGACAGCTTAGGGAAGAAGTCTTGAAGGTACTTGAAGGCTGCCGACTCCTTATCTAGAGCTCTGACAAATTGTTTCATAAGGCCCAATTTGATGTGCAGTGGTGGTATCAGCACCTTCTGGGGGTCCACCAGTGGCTCCCACTTGACGTTGTTCCTCCCCACAGAGAACTCGGTCCGCTGTGGCCAGTCCCGCCTGTGGTAGTGCGCCTTGGTGTCCCTGCTGTCCCAAAGGCAAAGATAGCAGGGAAACTTGGTAAAACCGCCTTGGAGACCCATCAGGAATGCCACCATTTTGAAGTCTCTTATGACCTTGATGCCATCTCAGAAAAATGCAGATATGTATCCACTTAGGCAGCTGGAACTAAACTGAACTGGTGGGCTTAAGGCCCCTGTATTTATACTAATATTTATATTGCTGGAAAGTTCTAGAAAGTTCTAGAAGTTACTCCAAGTTTACTCAGCACTGAATCTATCTGGAATGTTCTGGAAAATAGGTAAATTTCAAAATATCACTGTCCTGGTCACAAAAGCAAAGTTTGTGGGGAATAATAGCCATTTTCTATACTTTTGAGGCATAAGCAATTAGGAAAAATCACTTACTACCCAGGAACCAAAAAAAAAAAAAAAAAAATTGTTACACGGTGTAATTAATACACCTAGGACTTCTGATTACCTCCCCAGAACTGCATGGAAATTGATCTTTGTCACATTTCAAAGCAGTTTAATGATTGAAACGACCTAAGAGACACAATAGTCATCAAGCAGACAAACATTAAAGGAGATTCAGTTCTATCATCCACCCCCATACCAGCTTTAGAATATATCATAGACTATTTAATGATGGTCTTTGCAGTCCTGTACAGCACACATTGCAATACATATATATATATATATATATATCTATGCCAAACAGTAAGTTTTGTATTATATTTATTTTCCTATACCGTATGTCCCAAAAGTATTTTTAATTTTAATCTATGATTTCAGCTCCACCCGGAACATGTATCATTAGTTTCATCTTACTAAAAATACTGAAAAGAAGACTCACAAACACCTTTACAGATGTTGTTTTTCACAAAGTCCCCTCATCCGATGATGAAAAGCGGGAGGCTGTATGGGCCACCGTTTGGATCAATTGAATCAAACCCACTGTGTCACAAAGTATTCAGCTCAGTCCTTACCTGTCAAATGAAGGTAGACTGGGCGACTACGTTTGCTGTTTGCTGAATTCACAAGCTTTTCTTTTCCATAGAAACAGATGTAGTTTCCAGTATCACTCCTCTTAACGTTTTTAATAGAAAACGTGACACCTGGTACATCTTTGGGTTGGGGTTGTGAATCGACAAGGCTTCCATTTTTATATAGATGGAAAAAACCCTCTTTTCCTGTTGCTTCTCTGAGTTCAGCTGGTATCATACATTTAAATGATACGTCCATTCCTTCCATTGGGTTGTGTTTGTCTAGCTGAAGTGTGAGTGTATCTAAAAATAACAAACAGACTTTTACTAATCCAAACCCTGTTCAGATTAATGGTTTGATCGTAACCTGTACCATATTAAAAACACTTTATCTATTCTTATGTTTGATATTTTTGTAAGTTATAGTTGATGATAAATCTGTCAGAACCATTTGAATAAAATATTCAGGACATGTAATTATAAATACATTCTCACATAATTATAAGATTGAACTTTCTCCAGCCGATATCAGCAAGCATTTAATTATCATAGCATGGTTCGGATTAGTGGGAGTCTAGTTTATGAGAAATGAGTTGAAATATCTTTAATACAATATTAATAGTAGTTTTAAAAAATCATCAATTGACTGAAGGAGCAGTATATTATGTATATACACTTTAAGTAAAATAACATTATTTGAATGATTTAGGCTCTAAAAATAAATCCATATATTTATAATAAAGCCAAGCATTTTCAAATGGATTTTTGTAAAAAAAAAAGTTAGAGTTTAAAACACCTTATCTAGTCCTATGTTTGATATTTTTTAAGTTAATCAGTTCCTTTCTTTCACAGAAAGTTACATTCAGGTATTTTATCATTGTTTGTACTTACCCTGTACACTGAGATAAACTGAAGAACCATGGCTGATGTTTTTCACATCTCCTGGATTCTCTTTTCCATACATGCAGGTATAGTTTCCAGCATCATCCTTTCTGATGTCTTGTTTTATAAATGTGACAGCTCCCATTCCTCTGGGCTCTGGCAGTGAGCTGATCTTCTCTCTGTTTTTATATAAATGGAACCAATTCATCTCCTTGTTCTCTGGTTGTTTTCCATGCACAGCTGATATTAAACATTTGAATTCAACCTTCTCCCCTTCGAGTACAGTCGTTTTCTCAATTTGAATCATAGCTGTACGGAGTGGCTCTGTAAACATGTATTTTAAAAAATTACAAATAGCATGACAGAGAATAATTTGTTAAGCAAATAAGAACATGATCATAGGGACACGAATCTGTTTGAAACAGTTTTCAGAATATTAAATATGACCATTTGTTCTCTGAAAACTCCACTTTTCTGTGTTCATGTGATCTGGAACTTTTAATCCAAAAACAATAGCACAGTTTTTTTGTTTGTTTCAAAAGGCATTATAAAAGTTATCAGTAAAAAAACAGTTATCTGTAACCAGGAGAAAAGTTTAAATATGTTTTATTCTTTTTTGCTATGGTCATGTGTGGTTATGGTTATGTACGTCTGTGTTATAGATGTTATGTATGAAATGTAAAAAAGTGAAGATTTTGAGGACTTCATTAGAAGACAATGTTTAAATTAAGTCGTCTCTATTTATGAACATGGTTAAAACTAGTGCCACTTAAAAACAGATTTATCAGTTTGACAATACAAGAAAACAGACATGTTTGCAAATGTTAATACATTTATCAGTAATTTTATAAACATGTGTTTATTGCATGTAGCTATTTTAAATTGTCTCTAGTTCAAGCATTTCAGAATAGTAACAGTGATGCGATTTGGTAGAAAAACACAACTATCATCTGCACCACTTCTATCTGAAAAGATAAAGACACCCATTAATGTGAGAAAACTAGAAATAAACAACATAAGAATACCTAAGAATTCAATTCCTGAATTTCAGGTTGGGTTACTTCATTGTGTGTGTTTATTCTTTCATGGATAATGGTATAAATGGAGTAAATGTCTTTGTGAATTTCACTCTAAATGTTATTCATTTCTAATATAATCAAGCATTAATCATTGTATCTTATTATGTCAGCGTGTCAGAGACACACATACCTGTCGAAACCAGCAGCACGTCTCCAAGTGCAAAAACTGAAAAACAAATTAATCATTTTACAAATAAGAAAAGGAACATTTCAAATTTTCCTACATAAAAAAGTATTAAAGACATAATACTTACATATCATGATTAAGTTCACTTTCCAAGGCATATTAGAAAGCTGTTCACTTAATCTCTGAAACTAACACTGTACAGTTCCTCAATCTGTAACACAACTAAATGTAACAGTGCATACTATGAGATTATACTACAGTAATAGAAACTCATGCGCAATAGAAATGTGTGTTTCCATTATGCAACTACTGCACTGCACACACTGTAAGCCCACACATGTGGCAATCAATGTATATCAATTTCTAGGCCTGGATTAACAGCATGTGAGTGGCTCTTAACACAAGGTGTTCTGTGGCGGGAACTGTTTATATTTGACTCTTTTTATTTCAACATCATTTCTTATAAGGCTGTATCAGGTGGGGGTGGGGGACTTTTCTTTATAAACATGTTTACAAATGTTTATGTGAATGAATTATTGTTAATAGTTTAATATTGATGTCATCTTATTGATTGAAAATTAATTTTAAAAAAATAAAGAAAGAAAGAAAGATGATGCGCAGGATCTGGGTCCTTTATGGTGTTACTAAAGCGGTTCTGGGCCAGAATGTGTTAACCCTTTGCGGTCCATTGTCGGACTGGGTCCGACATTGCAATTATTCCTCTCAGGTCCTTTGTCAGACTGGGTCCGACATCATCATAGCAACGCAAAAAACTGGTTTCTAGTCTTTTTTTCTCCGGAAAAAGCAGAGAAAACCATTCAATTGCCGAGTGGGAGCGACAGGAGCCGAGACAAGTCGAAAAAAAAAAAAGGCGTATCTCATGATTAGTCATACATGGCCCTGGTATCAGATAACGGGGCGGTCGTAAGTAAACAAGCTGGCTGCCTATGAATCAGCTCACAGAGAACATGGACATTTGCAGAGCTTTTTTGAGATGTTATAGTAATAAAATAATGACTTGCATCGCATTATTGAGGAGTTTGGTGATAAAACGAGTGATCAGGAGATGATTGATCAGTATGTACGATTATTATTTTTATTATTATTTATTTCTTACATAGGTGAAAGCTATAGCGAACGAAAGGGTGGGGCGGGGCTGGAGATGCCTAGTGAGTGCTTTGTTGATATGCAGGGCCATTTAAACCCGTTTGACTGTGGAAAAAAATACTTTTAAACAGCGCGTCTAAAATTAACTGCGCGTGTGAAAATTAATTAGACCTGGCGTGCCTGACGCGCAATTAATAAATGGACTGCAAAGGTTTAATGACAGTGGTTCTCATTCCAAAAACATTCTTCTAAAGTGTGTGTAACTTTCTCTGCTGTTTTTTAATACAACTGTATTTATTAAAATGCCATTCTGGACCATTCTGGCTTTTACTCCATTCCAACAAATGTTAACCTATTAAGTGTGGTTCGGGGGCGGGAGCTAGGCTCCTCCCTACCCTCTGATCTCCTATCATCAATCAAATCTACTTCCTATTTAAAAATGAGTCACACCCTATTCCTACGTCTTGTGATTTTTCATTAGGGTTGTGAACCTAAGCAGATTGCAAGACCCCCATCAATTTCTTTAAGAGTAAAGAATTAAAGAAAAATCAAGTATGTTGTACTTACCACACATCTCTTCCTCAGATTCAGAGATTTTCGAAGATAACTTCTTGTCTGTGTCAGAACATTCTCTGACAGCTTTAACCCAGGGTATGGTCAGCCCACCATTCTTTCCTCTATCAGAAGTCACCATAACATGTGAACAGGTGCCTTCCGAGCAGGACAGCATACTACCCACCGTCCAAGGAGCCAATCCCCATCGATCTAAGTGGCTCCGGGCCCAGGATACACCTCCAGAGTGACTGTAATTTAAAGACTGGACTCAACAAACTCAGAAAGATCCTCCTCAAAAATAGCAGTGAGATCCCAGCAGGGAGTAATAAGGAATCTCCTTTCATTTTCTATTGTAATTCCATCTCAGCAGAACCAATTTTTCCACCCAAGAAAACTCCCCAGCTGCGCTCGGCTGTCTCAGACCAAGCTACTCCAGTAGCCAGCACATCAGGCCAGCAGGCACACTCTCGGATTTTTAATGAAATAAAAGTATTCATGCCATCATTTGCGGATACCTTATCCTCAGTCAATACCAAACTCAACTTGGATAAATGGGTGTCCAACATCAAGCAAGCGAAGCAAGGTTCCGCAGTTAAAGTATTTTCTTCCATTCCTGCACTAAACTCAGCTGCCTCTGTAGCAGCTACAGTCACTCCCAGTTTGATACCTACACCGGTCCTTATGGTCGCGCCTCTGACCTTGCAACTGCCACAGCATATGGTTCCTCCTTCTCAACCACTGCCGGTCGTCACTCAGTATCCCCACAGATTTGGCAAAGCATAATTGAAGGAAAGGACGTAATCTGGTTTCTCTATTAATGGCTACATCTGATTTTCTGGACCATAGAGTGGTGGATTGTGGAGATTTATCAGTCACGCTGAAATCCAGAGACAGGGATGTGCTATGTTCAGTATACCCAAACCGCAGACAAAAACTAGATTCTTACAAATTCTACATAGTGGAGCTATCTGTCAGATATGGAGGAACCATGTTTTCCGATTACCACCAATCATTTTCAGCAAAAGCAGCAGCTATTGTGGCATCAGATAACCACACCATCGACTGGGCATAACCTTATTTAGATCTGTTCAACAGGATTTTCAGCACTCTCAGAGCCAATGCATGTGGTGAGGCTGTGTGGTCCAGTGGTTAAAGCAAAGGGCTTGTAACCAGAACGTCCCCGGTTCAAATCCCACCTCAGCCACTGACGCATTGTGTGACCCTGAGCAAGTCACTTAACCTGCTTGTGCTCCGTCTTTCTGGTGAGATGTAATTGTAAGTGACTCTGCAGTTGATGCATAGTTCACACACCCTAGTCTCTGTAAGTCGCCTTGGATGAAGGCGTCTGCTAAATAAACAAATAATGTGGGGTCTACGCTTCCACTGGCTATTCAATCTCTCTCTGCCCGAATGCTGCCATAGCATCAACCTCCTCCAGATCAGCAATTGACATCACTCCTCCCCATTTCTCTAACAGAATCTCGATCCCTAACTCCATCCATTCCTCAGCCCCTCCTGAGCAATCTACAAGGTAAGACAAAGAACAGGCAAATAATCAGATTCACAGGAGGAAAGCAAATCTGTAATAATGTCAACTCCGGTATATGCACTTTCAAACAGTGCAAAAACATCCATATGTGCGGTTTCTGTGGGGACGCCCATTCCAAAGCCATCTGCCTAGTAACTCCAAAGTTACACTCTCCAACACATAATCTTCCTCATGACCAGTTTTCTCTACAATGCATTACCATCTCAGACGCAATTCATTCAATTAAATTAGCAGGTCTTGGTTCCTGGTTAGCAATAGCAGATATATCAGAAGCATTTAAAGTAATGCCAATCCATCTCCGTCACCTGTTTGGGATATGCTGGGAAGGAACATTTTATTTTTTTAACTTTTGGCTGCCACAGCAGCCCGAAAATATTTGATACGCTTTATGCTGGGTACTTCTCAATTCATATCATAGTCCATTTTTGCTCCACCTACTTGATGACTTTCACTTGATCTCTCCTCCCTCAGATCCACCAACAGAAGTGGTCACCAATCTTAAAAGTATATTTTTAGAAGTTGGCGTCCCACTTTCAGAGGAAAAAACAATCATCCCCCTTCTTTCACTGTAATTTCTATGAATCATACTGGACACAGAAAAGTTATCTTTTAGTATCTAAACTCGACCATATTCGTTCCCTTATTCAGAACTTTCAGATTATTATTATTTATTTCTTAGCAGGCACCCTTTATCCAGGGCGACTTACAATTGTTACAAGATATCACATTATCTTTAGCATTATCCCCCAAGGACAGACATTTATATGTCAATTACTCGCTGTGTCATCAACAGCACAAAACTTGGACTCCTACATCAGTATTTCATTAGAAGCTAGGAAAGACATTAAAATGTGGTCTGCTGTCATACAGCATTGGAACGGCCTGTCTATGTTCGATGATGATTTCATTTCAGCAACTCATGATCTGGCTTTATTTAAGGGATTTGGAGGTCTTTTAAACAGTCAATGGTTTTCTAGTGCATGGCCACTAGAAATCAAAAACATATCACCGCATCTAAAATCCACAGCTCTTCTTTTGCGATAACAACTCTACAGTTTATATTCTCAATAAAGGCCATTCCAGTTCCCCTCTTATTATGCAATTGCTGCAGAGATTATTAATTTCAGTATCAAATAATGTTCTAATCCAAGCCTGCCATCTATCAGACATTTTTAATAATGCAGCTGACACTCTTTCTCGTTTACAGATTTCCAGATTCCACCATCTGGTTCTTACAGCTCTGCCAACTCCAGCAGTGACACCCCAGTTCAACCAGCTAATTTTCAATTGAATCCAACTATCAGCGGACTACTCAATGCAGCACAAGCATACATGGCTGCAGCACTTGCTCCTTCCATCAGATCTTCTTATTCCACCGGCTGGACCACCTATCTAACCTTCTGCTCCCAAAGCTGGATTAATCTGACCCCATTCAACCAGGACTGGATTATGGTTTTTATAGTGCATGCAAAGGATTCTTTACATCTTGTACCAGCTACAATCAAATCATATCTGTCAGGAACACAATACCAATTTCACTTGAAGTCTATTAACTCCCCAACTATCCTATCAATACCAGCTGTCCCTCTCCTCCGGCGTGGAATCTCTAAGAGCTCTCTGACCGCTTCTCCTTCTCGTCTGCCCATCTCCATAGATATTCTTGGCAATTTGATTTCAATCCCTCGTCAAGGCTGCTTCTCTACATTTGATGACCTAACAATGGAAACTATATGTCTAGCTGAATTTTTTTTTTTTTAAGATGCTCAGAATATGCAGTTCCTTCTATTGTCAGCTTTCCTATGCTGGGCATTTGCTGCATAAAATGTATATAAATAAACATACATATTTATAAAACTGAAACAATATATCCAAGACCATAAGGAAACAAGCTGGCTGTGACTGCATCAGCGCTCAGAGAATATCACAGACATTTGTAGAGCTTTTTTCAGATGTTATAGTAATAAAATAATGACTTGGATCGCATTATTGAGGCGTTTGGTGATAAAACGAATGATTAGGAGATGATTGATTGGTATGTACGACTATTATTATTATTATTATTATTATTATTATTATTATTATTATTATTATTTATTTCTTAGCATATGTGAAAGCTATAGCGAACGAAAGGGTGGGGCGGGGCTGGAGATGCCTAGTGAGTGCTTTATTGATATGCAGGGCCTTTAAAACCCATTTGACTGTGGAAAAAAAATACTTTTAAACAGCGCGTCTAAAATTAACTGTGCGTGTGAAAATAAATTGGACCTGATGCGCCTGACACGCACTTAATAAATGGACTGCAAAGGGTTAAAACCAAAAAGCCAAAATGACTGTCGCGAGGCTTCTAGTGTTAATCAACATTTTAAAAAGTACCTGTATGAATTAAAAATATTGCTACATACAGGCTGTTTAATCAATCAATCAATCCTTATTTTATATAGCGCCTTTCATAGTGGACCACCATCACAAAGTGCTTTACATGATACAGTAAAAAAACAATGCATAATACATTAAATACAGTGAAAAACTGTAACATCAGCTACACCTGTGCAGCATAAGGAGCTTGCTGCCTGCTGCACTTAATTGTGCGGCAGGAAACCTGGCTAGGTTATTATCATGTCTAATAAAAATTCTTAAGCCGTTAAATATAAAGGAATCAAATGTAATGGTTTCAAGGCTTTTGTGGTAAATGCTGAAAATTAAAAGTAATTATTCACCAGTGATTTCTACTCAACACTATGTTTATCTATTTATTTTTTTTGAAGCAGTTATTAATTACCTGGTTAATTGTTGAAGTGCTTTTATTGCAATGCCCTGGTTCTCATTTAATTAATTAGCTTTGTCTCATTAAGCCATTTGGTCAATTTCTTGATAACAGGCACCTGACTGGTTTAGGGGGAGGCAGTGTTTTTTGTGGAGAGAGATGGGTGTGGTGTTTGTTCATTGGTTTGTTTGTTTGTTTGTTAGAAACCTATTCTAATCTACTGTGTTTTGAAGAAGAAAGAGAACAACTCTTTTAAATACCTGCTACAGTTGCATCCTCAGAAAAATTCAAGCAGGTTCGTTAGAAACAATCTCCCTTACCTAAAACCATGCTGACGCTTTCCCATACCATATAGTTACCATACAATTTTCTATTTTGGCTCTTATTTTCCATAAGTTTACATAGAATAAAAGTCAGGCTTATTGGTTTGTAGTTACCTGGTTTGGTTTTGTCTCCCTTTTTGTGGATCAATATTACATTTGCAATTCTCCAGTCTGTCGGTACAACCCCTATGTCAAGAGACTGTTGCATGATCTTGGTTAGCGGTTTGTAAATAACATCTTTCATTTCTTTGAGTACTATTGGGAGGATCTCATACGGCCCAGGAGATTTGTTTATTTTAAGAGCTCCTAGTCCCTTTAACACTTCTGCCTATGTTATGCTAAAATTATTTAAAACTGGACTGGAACAAGTCAACATGTGGGGCTTATTGCCCGTATCCTCCTTTGTAAAAACTTGTGAAAAGTAATCATTTAATATATTTGCTATTTTTTTCTCTTAATCTTTGATTTTGCCATTTGTATCTCTATGACATTTTACTTCCTCCTTGAATGTTCTTTTGCTCTTATAATATTGCTATAATATGATTATAATATTGGAAAAACTTAACGGAATTAGTTTTAGCCCCCTTGGTAATGTTAATTTTGATCTCTCTCTTGGCCTTTCTAACTTCCTTTGTTACTTGTGTTTGGAGTTCCAAGTACTCTTCAGTGTATTTTGTTCCTGGTCCCTTTTAAACGCTCTGTAAAGTGCCTTTTTTCTCTGGAATTTTTTTAATTGATCTATTAAACAATTATCGACATTTTATTTTAGATTTTGCTTCGTCTGCTTTTAAGATGTAATCGTTTTGCGCCTCTAGTACTATATTTTTGAAATGTTTCATTCCTTCATAGTAGGCCTTTTTAAAATCATAAACCTTAGCTTTAGTCGTTACTTTTATGGTTTTTAAAAGCAGTTCAAATGAGACCATGTTGTGGTCTGAGTTTGCCAATGGCTCTCTGATCTCTGTTTTAGTTATTCTGTCTTCGTTATTTGAAAATATTAAATCAAGGCATGCCTCCCCTCTAGTCGGTGCATTGACAAATTGCGTTAGGAAGCAGTCATTTATCATTTCTACCATTTCAATTTTGGCTGTCGTGCTCCCCACAGGGTTTTCCCATTTTATATGGGGGATGTTGAAATCCCCCATTAGTATGGGTTCTCCTTTGCTACACACATTACTAATGTCATTGTATAACATATTATTTTGCTCGGCGTCTGAATTTGGCCGTCTATAGCATGCCCATATTATAATGCCCATTGAATTTTTATCCATTATTCTGAAGCATATTGATTCTGCATTTTTTTTCTTCCAGATTTAACACCTGGGTTCTATTGCTCCAATATTGAGTTCATATCATGTTTCTAATAAATCTGTCTTCATCTGGCTTTTTGAGCTTGTCTGGAGAATTGGAAATGTCTTCACAGAATACCCTTCCTCATTGCATTCAAACAATGGGACAATATAACCTTGTCCACTCTACCAGCAGCACCTACATGTATAGAAAGGAGAGTAAGAGGGGCTGGCAGAGCTGACAGGTAGTCTGCCAGATTCTTTACATCTCCAATGTGTTGTCCGTTCTGGAACCAGCACTAAAATGGCTCCCAATGATCTGACTCTTCATTCTGGTTGGTATGTAAGCAGAAAGTGCTTTGATGAAAAAGAAGGATAATTTTGGTTTACATTGAATATGAGGTGGGTTACTATTACAAAAAAGGAAGCAGGCTATTTTCCCCCAGTGGATTTCTCATCAACAGTCAGCATCTGGAAGTTTCATATGTTGCGTATTCGCTAACACTTTAGTTTAGGGATCCGTTATAAGTGAAAAAAAACAGTGACAAAAGTGTGTAATGAATGTATTGCAAAAACAAAGCAACCCCATAGAATTGGTGAGACAGACATATAAAGACAGACAGACAAACAGACACACAGGCATAGAAAGACACATAGAGGCTCCCGAGTGGCACATCCAGTAAAGGTGCTCCACGTGGAGTGCAGAATGTGCCCTATAGTCTGAACATTGCGAGTTCGAGTCCAGGCTATTCCTTTGCCGACCGAGGATGGGAGCTTCCAGGGGGCTGCGCTCAATTAGCCATGCGCCGCCCAGGGGGGAGGGAGTGTTAGGTCGGCCAGGGTGTCCTCGGCTCACTGCGCACCAGCGATCCCTGTAGTCTGGCCGGGCGCCTACGGGCTTGCCTGTAAGCTGCCCAAGAGCTGCGTTGTCCTCCGACAATGTAGCTCTTGGATGGCTGCATGGTGAGTCCGCAGTGTGAAAAAAAGCGGTCGGCTGACGGCACACGCTTCGGAGGACAACGTGTGTTCGTCTTCGCCCTCCCGAGTCAGCGCAGGGGTGTTAGCGGTGAGCTGAGCCTACAAATAATTGGCCAGTTCAAAGAAAAGAATACAAAATAATTGACAACGACTAATTTTTTATAAAAAAATAATAAAAAAAAAGAAAGACACATAGACTTCAAAATACAGACAGACTATATCCATTATAAGCAATTATAAACATGCAAAAAGCAATAACAAAAGTGTATAATAATCATTTCTATTCATATTATATAATTGTTAATAGCATAATTAATACCATGTTTATAGATTGTTTATAATCACTTATATCAGATCCCTAAACTAAAGTGTTTCCGCGTATTCTGCATTATATCTGTCAGATTCTTATGTAAATTTTAATCTTGGGGACAGGGAGTGTGTGTTTCTGTGTTGGGGATTGTGTTGTCCTGCTGCTGTGGAGACCGATTCAGCTTATTCTGCAATAAATAAAAGGGTAAATTAATTGGAGAGAGAGAGAGAGAGAGACTGAGTGGAGCAAGGGATAGATCAAGCATATATCACCTGGATCCTTTAAGGGAACAAATACAAATATATGACTAGTGGCTGCAATACAATGTTCCATTCTTTTATCTATAACAATCCTTTGTCACTAGGTTTAGCTGTGGGACAAAGACCTCCAGGACTTAGTAACAGTTTGAGGAACAGGCGGATCACATGAGCAACATAACAACAGTTAGGTACATACTGTGCATGCAGCTCAGCATATAGCAATGAAACCAGATGCTGAGTTCAGCACCCCTGACTCTGAAAGCACAAAGCAGGCAATGCGTGGCTGAGGTGAAATAGAAATGACTCATATGAAGTTACAAACAGAAATTAATTATTTTTAGACATTAGACTGAAGAATGAGAAAGCCAATGCTACTCACAGCCTCACTGTGCAAGGCATATGCAGTGTTTAATTTTAGCATGTGTAGCGAGGTGACAAGAATGACAGAGCCTTGCTTAAGCAAACCACAGTATTTAAAACAGAAATGATAAAAGACCATTAATACAAAACATATCCGGTGGTGTTGGTCCCGATGAAAAAAAAACAGTGAGTTGAGATCATAGATAACAGACAACACAACCACACAAATGCATATTGTACACTTTATAACAATGAAGTTAAATACATACAGATTCATGATGAAGTGACTGTAGCTCAGAGATGTGGCTGATTCAGCAGACCCACATGAGCACTAATCATGGGCTGCCTCTGTATCTTAGGTAAGGTAACTTAGCACTGCTGCTAAATGGGGTCTGTGTAACCCAATGCTGGTTATTGAAATACATCTAATTGTTTTACAGTATGAACAGGAAACTCATGAACAACAGTAAATAAGAATCATTACCAACTTCCATTCACAACACAACAGATTAGGTTTTCAAAGCTGTTATCAAGTTCTTTTGAAAGGAAAGAATACTATTTACAATTCTAAACAACTTACAAGCTGGACATTCAGTCCTGGGCCTCTCTCAAGCACACTGGCAGTTGTACAGAATTGCTTGATAATGAATGCTTATAGAGGATAAGGTTGAGCCCACCAAACTTCACATACATTTTCTAACCTGACAAATACAGAATACAAAATGATAGACTAGGAATGATTCAAGATCTTCTTTCAACGGTTTTAAAAGGTTAATCATAGTCGCACTTTAATTTTGCAGTTTCCAATTCTTTGCCAATTCCTATGCTATGAATTAACATCAGATTACCATTGCAATGTGTTTTACTATACTGAACTTTACTGTTTGGTTTACCACTGTGTATTGTCGTAAAAGTGAAAAGAATTGAACTTGATTCATTTTACTGAACTAGTTTTGCTTTAAAAATATTAAACATTTTAGGAACTTTTCACATATGGTTTGTTGCAAAATAAACCTAATTTTAGACCCTTTTGCATTCACACCACACCTCAGTGCAAACTAAATCACTTCATTGAGAATTCAGAACTGATCTTGCTTTCAAACAATAATGAAATGATAATCCCGCTCTCTTTGTCATTTGGAGTAAGTGAGGCTGGCATAGTTGAAAGATCATGTTGTCACATGATTTGTCATTTAGAGCACTGTTAAGTCAGGCTGGCATGAGGCAGGTTGTTCAGTCCTGGATCCTCGAAGCCAGGTGAGATTTACAGAGAAATTATTAGAATGTAATATTGGAGCAACAGAAACCCAGAACCACCCAGAATGATTGACCATAAGAAATGCATTGTGTGTTAGCTTTGATTAAGAAATGCATTGTGTGTTAGCTTTGATTAAGAAATGCATTGTGTGTTAGCTTTGATTAAGAAATGCATTGTGTGTTAGCTTTGATTAAGAAATGCATTGTGTGTTAGCTTTGATTAAGAAATGCATTGTGTGTTAGCTTTGATTAAGAATCCCACACTCCTACAGGGAAACACACAGTATGCTACTGGCTCTTTAAACACTAGAACCTGTGCAGAAGGTTTCATAGAAATGTTTGCCTCCCAGCATTGATGGAAGTGCTATCAATGTGTCTTCTGTTGTTTGACACATTCCACCACAGTCCCCTAGGTTATTTATATCTCCAATGGTTTGTCAGTTCTGAGACAAGAACTAAAGTGTCTCCCCTGATCGGACTCTGTATGATCGTTCTGGTAGGTATGAGAGTAGAGAGTACGTAGATAAAAGAGAAAGGCCATTTTGATTCATTGAATATTCAGGTATTTTTCAAAACAACATTCATTTTTCCCCAGTGGTTTTCAGTATCTGGAAGTTTTAACTGTTGCGTATGTTACATTGTCTTCATCGGGTGCTGAGCTGGGTTTCTTCTTGGTGACACGGGCAGTGTTTATTTCTGAGTAGGTGAGTGTGTCTTCCTGTTGCTTTGAAGGCTGCTTAGGCTTACTCTGCAATAAATTATCAGATTGGGGAGAGATCAGGGTGGCTAAACGGTACTAAACAAACTGTCCAAACAAAGAGATACAACCTAATAAAAGAAAAGGGCATTTTATCCATCTGTAAATATATACCAGTAGCTGCTCAATATCTTCTTGTTATACCCTATCCACATTACTAAAAACAATACCTAAACAATGCGCAATGTGTTGAAACCATGTCATTATCATTCACTTTGTTCACAGTTGTGTCTTCAGCATGTGATTATCATGCATTATTTCAGTTGTTTGAATGAGGCATTAGACACTCTCAACGTTCCTCTACTCCATACCTGCTGTAAGGTTCCAATACAATTTATACACTCCTCAACTAAGAGTTTTTACCTACAGCCTATTTACATTCAATGGAACCCAAAGATGTCAAAATACCCTTTTCTGGAGCAAATTCAAATTACTCAACTCATTACATAAGTTCTAAATGAACTTTACAAAACAGTAATAATAACAGTACCTGGATTATTATCAGAGATTCTGTATATCCAATGTTTTATGTGTGTTTTTAACTTTGCATGATCTTATAAACCTATATTGTTCACACAGCGATGGTAAATACTGAAAAAACATGTATCAGTCAGACCGGCTGGCAGAATTTAGTGGTCAAGTTTGACGTGTCTCCAGCAGTATATTTTGCTTGACTAAAATGATAAATAATGGAACTGTATCCATTTAAATGAGAAATAACCTGTATATGTGCAAGCAGATTGTTTGAGAGACATGTAACATATAGGACTTACCACCGTAGCGTATACAGGATCAGTCTGGACAGCAGGGTCTGGAATGGCATTGTATCAAATAGATTAGTTTCTTAGTTTGAATGGGATGGAAACAGCTAGTGACACACTATGCATTAGTAACATCAAGATATAGTTTTGCACCAAAGGCTGAACAATGGAAGACTGCAGTAAACACTCACCCAGGAATCATGCTTTAATATAGAACTGAATATGATTGAGGGACACAATAAATTGACTCAGCAAGATGAAGAAGTCCCCATCATTTAAACATACTTCATTTGTATCCATTATGGTGAAGAATGCTGTGCCCTACCTCGTTTGGATTGCAGACACTTCAGCAGTCCTCCTATCAGCAGTAACAGCAGCACAAGGACCCCAGATCCTACCCCTGCACCCAGGTACAGAGCTGGAACAGATCCTGGGGGATCCACATACAAATGGGATTCATTGGAAGATCCAGTTAAATATGTGTAAACCGATTCTATAACTCACTAATAACCTATTGACATAAAAGCCTGATCAAGATGTGTTGAAAACAAATATAATCCAATCCTGTTTTTACAGTGCCTTGATCTTGCAGCATGTGAATAGGGTACATACAGTGTGCTCCACAGTGAAGTCATACATTGTTGGTTTTTGAGCAGGTACACCAAACACACAATAAACAATTTCCAGAAAGTCTAAGTTTTGTAGTTGATTTAATCTGGCATAAAGTTGCTCATATGTACCAGCAATAATCAGAGCTGTGACCATTCTGATTCAATTATAATTTCTGATAAGAACATAAGAACATAAGAAAGTTTACAAACGAGAGGAGGCTATTCCGCCCATCTTGCTCGTTTGGTTGTTAGTAGCTTATTGATCCCAGAATCTCATCAAGCAGCTTCTTGAAGGATCCCAGGGTGTCAGCTTCAACAGCATTACTGGGGAGTTGGTTCCAGACCCTCACAATTATCTGTGTAAAAAAGTGCCTCCCTTTTTCACTTCTGAATGCACCTGCATCTAATCTCCATTTGTGACCCCTGGTCCTTGTTTCTTTTTTCAGGTCGAAAAAGTCCCCTGGGTCGACATTGTCAATACCTTTTACAATTTTGAATGCTTGAATCAGATCACCGCATAGTCTTCTTTGTTCAAGACTGAATAGATTCAATTATTTTAGCCTGTCTGGATAAGACATTCCTTTTAAAAACGGGATATTTCTGGTCGCTCTTCTTTGCACTCTTTCTAGAGCAGCAATATCCTTTTTTGTAATAAGGTGACCAGAACTGATCACAAAATTCTAGATGAGGTCTTACTAATGCATTGTAAAGTTTTAACATTATTTCCCTTGATTTAAATGCAACACTTTTCAGAATCTATCCGAGCATCTTGTTGGTCTTTTTTTATAGCTTCCCCACATTGTAGATGAAGACATTTCTGAGTCAACATAAACTCCTAGGTCTTTTTCATAGATTCCTTCTTCAATTTCTGTATCTCTCATAAAATATTTATAATGCACATTTTTATTGCCTGCGTGCAGTACCTTACACTTTTCTCTATGAAATGTCATTTGCCATGTGTCTGCCCAGTTCTGAATGCTGTCTAGATCATTTTTAATGACCTTTGTCATTCAAAATAAGTGTTTGCCACTCCTCCTATATCTGTCGTCTGCAAATTTAACAAGTTTGTTTACTATACCAGAATCCAAATCATTAATGTAGATTAGGAATAGCAGAGGATCTAATACTGATCCCTGTGGTACACCACTGGTTACTTCGCTCCATTTTGAGGTTTCTCCTCTAATCAGTACTTTCTGTTTTCTATATGTTAATCTCTCCCTAATCCACGTGCATGCATTTCCTTGAATCCCTACTGCGTTCAGTTTGAGAATGAATCTTTTATGAGGGACTTTGTCAAAAGCTTTCTAGAAATCTAAATAAACCATGTTGTATGCTTTGCTATTATCCATTGTCGATTTTTCATCCTCAAAAAAATTAAGCAGGTTAGTTAGACACGATCTCCCTTTCCTAAAACCATGCTGACTGTCTCCCAGGATACTGTTACCATATAGGTAATTTTCCATTTTGGATCTTATTATAGTTTCCATAAGTTTCTATATAATAGAAGTCAGGCTTATTGGTCTGTAGTTACCTGGTTCAGTTTTGTCTCCCTTTTTGTGGATCGGTATTACGTTTGCAATTTTCCAGTCTGTCGGTACAACCCCTATATATTAGTTATTTACTGCCTTGATTACTAACACCTTAAGAACTTACTTTTCTTTCTAAAACTTGGACTAATTTAAAATAAGTTATAGGTTTACTTATAAAAAATGAAGTTATTCACACTTGCCTATCCCATCTGTCTGTTGGCTCTTGATAGATGTGATTGGAGTTGTCATATCTCCTGTGGAAACATAAACAACAGTATGAAGCAAATTATCACCATTGGGCTAAAAATGTAGCCAGCTCTTTAATAATTTTAATAATTCACTTATATTAATGTGATGATAATGTGTTCCTTTTGATGCTGTGAATAATCAGAGATATCAATACCACCCATATAATGTATAAACCTGATCTTGTGCGGACCTCATTCCACTGATTATCTGTAGACATTTTTAAAAGGGTTTCAATGAAGCAATCTGGGGAAAACATCAGAGGGAGTCATTTTGAGTGTTTTGTTTTTATACTTGTATTTAAATCTGTAAGAGTGTGGTTCAGATTATAGGTCAGCTCTACTGGGGTTAATATTAGCGTACTGTACTTCATCGTGAGTCCTGTCAGAATGGTTTCATTTGAAGAAACTACCCCTACTGTATGCAATGATGGTTTACTCCATGTCAATCATTCCAAATGTGAAATAGACACATATGACATAGACATTTTGTCGTAAACTTGAATTTAACTCTCTACCGCATGCTTTTGCCTTAATAAGGCAACAAAATATATCTTAATCAAGGTTCAATATGATGCAATGTGAGAATAAAGGTATTCACACTTGCCTATCCCATCTGTCTGTTGGATCTTGATAGATGTGGTTGGAGATGTCATATCTCCTGTGGAAACATAAACAACATTATGAAGCAAATTATCACCTATTAGACTAAAAATGTAGCCAGCTCATTAATAATTTTAATAATTCAGAACAACATTAATGTGATGATAATGTGTTCTCTTTAATGCTCTGAATAATGAGTTATCAATACCACCCTTATAATGCATAAACCTGATCTTGTGCGGACCTCATTCCACTGATTATCTGTAGACATGTTAAAAAGGGTTACAATGAATCAATCTGGGGGAAACATCAGAGGGAGTCATTTTGAGTGTTTACATGAATTAAAATGCACCACAATCTGTCTTGAAGATGTTTGCATTTCTATTCATTGCTATGTGTTGCCCTTCTATTGTAGCCTTGTTGTGGTTCAGGGGCATGATCAGGAGCAGGGACTCCTCTCACTGTCAAGCAGCTAGCTGTTTAAACCCTGTTCACCCCCCTTGTTTCCTCCTCTTAGTCACGCCACCTCTGCAACTGTGTTCTATCTGGGGACAAGTGAAGCTCACTTCCCAACCTTGGAGCTCCGGCAGCTTCAGACTCCCTTCAGCTGATGACTGCTCTCCACTGAGACTGAGGAGAGCTCTTCATTCAAGCTTATTTCACTCATTCTCTCCCACTCTGTGTGTAAACGAAGCTCGTTCCCCAGCCAGAGGTCTGACTGCACTGGCCTCACCTCAGAGAGGATGGCGCTCCATTGAGACAGAGGGAGAGATAATCTACCTCTTCCTAGCCTCCTAGCCTTCTCTTCCATTGCGTCTGTCCCGTGAATCAGGCTAGTTAATGGCATGGCATGTTAGTTAAGGGTGCTACATTTCTTTTTCATATATATTTTCTTGTGATGGTGTATCAATAAAGAAGAGAAGTTATTTAAATGAGTCTGGAGTTCTACTTCTATCTAATTTTGTCACCACACCTTCAATCGAAAATATTTGACCTTAAAATCAAAAGCATGGCTGATTGAATTTCCCTTAGGAGGACATAGTATTGCCAAAATGAGCATCATAATATTAGCCATACTAATGATGTCAGCCCAGTCTTTATTTTGTTTTTATACTTGTATTTAATTCTGAAAGAGTATGGTTCAGATTATAGGTCAGCTCTACTGGGGTTAATATTAGCGTACTGTACTTCATGGTGAGTCCTGTCAGAATGGTTTAATTTAAAGAAGCTACCCCTACTGTATGCAATGATGGTTAACTCCAAATCAATCATTCTAATTGTGAAATAGACACATTTTTTACTATGTTGTCGTAAACTTGAATTTAACCCTCTAACGGATGCTGTTGCCATAATAAGGCAACAAAATATATCTTAATCAGGGTTCAATGTGATGCAATGTGAGGAGGTGGGGCAGCCCTTCAGGAAGCTGCACTTGTAAAGGGAATGTATGCAAATGAGTTAAGAAACGTTCCTCTTTGTCTATAAAATAGTGTTATTCTTTTAAATCACCAATGGTTTTTGAGAATTTAAATGGCACCTTCTGCTTTAATTTCCAAAATTAGATTTTGTTGCCTGAAAGCTACAGCATGCAGTTTGCTCAAAGGTACATATTGATCATGCATTGCTTGAAAGCTACATCATGCAAACAGAGGTCACTTCTAACCAATATAAATCTTTCTATAGATAATCGTTTCATAATCTTTTCAAAAAATAATAAAATAAAAGAAGGGATGATACAAGCAATGAGGTTGCAAAGGCATTCAGAGTGAATAATCCCAGCGTAATAATCCAGGTTATAAGTATAAAATGAACGGCATACCAGTCTAGAGAGGTTAGGCTAAGATTATACAAAGCCTTAGGTAGATCCCACCCAGAATAATGTGTGCAGTTTTGGTCACCTCACTACAAAAAAATATATCACTGCACTCAAAAAGGTACAGAGAAAAGCAACTAGGCTGATCCCAGGACTGAATGAAATGAGCTATGAGGACAGGTCAAAACAATTAAATATCTTCATCCTAAAAAAAAAAGAAGAGAAACAGGGGACTTGATTGAAGTCTTTAAAATCATAACTGGTATAGATAAAGTTAACCCAGGACACTACTTCAAATTTAGCACAGAAAGAAGAACAAGGGGGCATAAATGGAAGACGAGTAAAAGTAAGTTTAGAACAGAAGGCAGGAAGCACTTTTTTACACAGAGAGTTATAAATGCATGGAATAGCCTGCCAGGTGAAGCAGTAGGCTTGTAAACACTGGGAACATTTGAAAAAGACTAGACTATGTGCTTTTAAATGAGTTCACCCCCAGTAGGGGATAATGGTGTGATAACTAGAGATGAGCGTTGATGGGCCGAATGGCCTTTTCTTGTTCCTAAACATTTCTTAAGTACTCAAAGTGCAGTATGTATGTCTTCTTCACACCAGAAAGCAATTGCTTTCTAGAGTTCCTCATCAATTAAAATAACAAATATAGGAATGAATGGACTTACTGCCCAAGAGATACAGTATAAGTAAATATTTTTGATTTACAGAAACAATTACGTTAGAAGTTTTTTGAACTGAGAACATGTACAAACAAATTATTCATGTTCTGTTTTTTATAGTTATTTTGTTTATTATAAATATTGAACATGAAAGCCATTGATTTCTATACATATACTGCTTTTGTAAAGTTTCTAGTTAGATTTTTCCTATGAAATAAAGCACTAAAACTAGCTGTGTGTGCTTTGTTTTTACTGCCTTAACTGCACAGTGTTGCCTCTGGGCAACACAATCTATGAATGACAAGGAGAGGGATGAACATTAAAAAAAAAAAACTAACTAGAATTATATTCAGAATGCCTTAAATAAAAAGAAACAAAAAGTCATGCAGTAGAGGGTTTAATCAGAAAACATAATTGAAAACAAAATAAAC
This sequence comes from Acipenser ruthenus, assembly GCF_902713425.1. NCBI lineage: Eukaryota > Metazoa > Chordata > Actinopteri > Acipenseriformes > Acipenseridae > Acipenser > Acipenser ruthenus. The sequence continues at coordinate 4,640,619 of NC_081240.1, read as the reverse complement.
AGAGACTTGCCTGTCAGTTTCTGTTGGGATGGAGTTGTCATATATTCTGTGGGAATGTAAACAACAACAATTAGAAACTAAAGCTGAGGTGGCAGTTTCTCTAATAAATAATCCAGACCAACAATTATTAAACCGAGGGATTCTGATGATCTCTTCAGATTCATGAACTGCATGGAAATTGATCTTTGCAACACTTCAAAGCAGTTTCATGTCTAATTGAAACTACTTGAGAGACACAATAGTTAACATGTCATCAAGCAGACAAATATTAAAGGAGATTCAGTTCTATCCTCCATCCCCATACCAGCTTTAGAATATATCATAGACTATTTAATTATGGTCTTTGCAGTGCAGTACAGCACACATTGAAACAAGTAAATAAATAAAGAAAGACTGTGCTGGGTTGTTTTGCTTTTCTATATATCAAACCATATTTTATTATATTTAGTTTACTATACCATATGCCCCAAATGTATTTTTTTATTTTAATCTTTACCATTGTAGTAAACCCCCACGTGGGATATTTGTTGTTGGTTTCACCTTAATAACAATACTGTACAGAAGACTCACAAAACCTTTACAGATGTTGGTTTTCACAAAGTCCCCTCAGCTGATGACTAAAAGGGCAGCTGTATGTGCCACTGTTTAGATCAATTGAATTGACCCCAGTGTGTCACAAATATAAAGTTTCCAATAATTAATAAACACATACATACATACACACATTAATCAAGTCTATTCAATTTATCTAAACCGTGGCAAATCTAAATACAGAGATCATTCTGTTATTGTCAAATGTGCTAAACCTGAACACAGAGACTCTCACACACACACACACACACACACACACATACACACACACACACACACACACACACACACACTCACACACACACACACACACACACACTACTTTCACAAATTCAACCAGTGTTTGGATCAATTGAATCGACCCCACTGTGACACAAAGTATTCAGCTCAGTCCTTACCTGTCACATGAAGGTAGACTGGGCGACTGCGTTTGCTGTTTGTTGAGTTTACAAGCTTCTCTTTTCCATACACACAGGTGTAATTTCCAGTATCACTCCTCTTAACCTTTTTAATGGAAAAGGTGGCACCTGGTACGCCTTTGGGATCGGCTTGTGAATCGACATGACTGCCATTTTTATATAGATGGAACAAACCCTCTTTTCCTACTGCTTCTCTGAGTTCAGCTGGTATCATACATTTAAATGATACATCCATTTCTTCCATTGGGTTGTGTTTGTCTAGCTGAATTGTGAGCTGATATCTTGACTCTGAAAATACAGTTTAACTTGTTAAAAACATGCCTTCAGAACGCAGCTAAAATATGAAAAAACAGTAGATTCTTGCAAATCCAAACCCTGTTCAGATTGAGTTATAGTTATAGTTATAGTTGATGATAAATCTGTCATAACCATTTGAATAAATCATTCAGAGACAGCTATTTTATTCTCACTGAATTATAAGATTGAACTTTCTCCAGCTGACCTCAGTAAGCATTTAATTACCAGAGCATGGGTATTGTGCATGGGAAATTAAGTTTAAATATTTTAATACAATTTCAAGACAAATTTAAAAAAAATATCACCAATTGACTGAAGTATTGTATTATACATATATGCTACACATTTGTAAAATAACATTAGCTGAATGATTTAGGATCTAAAAGTACTTTATTGTCTTGCATGATTGGATATCATTTCATTCTTAAAACAATTTTGTATTTTTAAGTGTTTTGTATCAATAGTTTTAAAGGCATTAACTTTGACAACTCCATTTTGTTGTTGTTTAAAAAAACTCACTAGTATGACATTTTAATCTGGTCTTGAGTGCTGGTGCTACATTAACATACTTGTACAAACAAAAATTCCAAACTCTTAGGGCCTCATTTACTAAGCGGCGGTAATTTGGCTAGAATTGCAGGAGGAAAACTGAGATGACTGCGCATCGTATTTCCAAAGTGTCAAGCCCTATTTACTAACTAATTAAAAGCAAAAATACTGGTCTGAAAAATTCTAATTAGCATACAAATTGCGGGTGGCAACAGGTCTGAAGTTGCTCATGATATTTATTCTACTGACAACAGGTGAAGGAGCTTACTTACTGGTGGTGGCAGGGATAAAAATATGAGAGACAGATAAAAGAAAATATGCAGAAATAAAATAATATTTTACTATATACGCATCCTACAACAATGTGAAGCCTACAATGCATCAGCATGGTTTGTTTTGTATTACGTGTAGGATAGACTAAAACAAAGCCTGCTAGGTATTCATTGAATTTTACTACTGTACTGTTTAAGCCTATTGTACATAACTATATTTGTACATACTGTAATGTAATGTGTACAAACATATTAATGTTATTTTAATATGACCTCATATGTATTAGGCTATTAATTATTTTTTTTTCTAAAATACATAAATCGATTGAAAATGTATTAATTAATGTTGACATAAATATAGATACAAATATATGAATAATGAGCTAACTAAAATACAGATAAATGCACTTGGGGTCGAATCAATTCAACTGTTTGACACAATGGTACAAGATTAATCAAGATTAATTGTTACAACGTAACCTCCCAACTTTGTTAAAGTCAGAAATAACGTGCAGAAATATATTGTAAAATGGGCTAAACCTCAACACAATTCAATCTAAAGAGACTCACACACACACAGTTTTCACAATGGTCCACCACTCTTTGGATCAATTGAATCGACTCCACTGTGTCACAAAGTATTCAGCTCAGTCCTTACCTGTCACATGAAGGTAGACTGGGCGACTGCGTTTGCTGTTTGTCGAGTTTACAAGCTTCTCTTTTCCATACACACAGGTATAGTTTCCAGTATCACTCCTCTTAACATTTTTTATGGAAAACGTGACACCTGGTATGCCTTTGGGATCAGCTTGTGAATCTACACGGCTAACATTTTTATATAGATGGAACAAACCCTCTTTTCCTGCTGCTTCTCTGAGTTCAGCTGGTATCATACATTTAAATGATACATCCATTCCTTCCATTGGGTTGTGTTTGTCTAGCTGAAGTATGAGCTGATAGCTTAACTCTGAAAATACAGTTTAACTTGTTAAAAACATTCAAAACACAGCTAAAATATGAAATAACAAAACAGTAGATTCTTGCAAATCCAAACCCCATTCAGATTCATCATAATCTGTACCATATTCAAAACACTTTATCTATTCTTATGTTTGATATTTTTGTAAGTTATAGTTCATCATAAATCAGAACCATTTGAATAAGCATGGTTCGGATTAGTGGGAGTCTTGTGCATGGGAAATTTAGTTTAAATATTTTAATATATTTTCAAGACTAATTAAAAAAATCACTGCTAAAAAAATCACTGCTAATAAGATCAAGCACTAGAAATACAGCTTTGTAAAACATGTGTCCTGAGGCATAACATGAAAGCCCACAGCTTTCCACAAGCAGTATCACTAGAAATGGTATTAAACTATAATCCCTCGATAATAATCAACAACACCTTAATAACATGTTAATAGATGCTTCATATACACTGTGCTTGTTTTTTCAGAAATAATGATGACACTTCAGAGTAAACGGCCTTCTGAATTTCACTCTAAAGGTTATTAATTTCTAATGTAATGAAGCATTAAATCATTGTATCTTATTATGCAAAGTGTCAGAGACACACATACCTGTCAAAACCAGCAGCAAGTCTCCAAGTGCAAAAACTGAAAAACAAATTATCCATTTTACAAATAAGAAAATTAACAAGTCAAATTTACTGACATAAAAAAGTTATCAAAGAAATAATACTTACATAGCATGACAACTTTTACATTCCAAGGCATATTAGAATGCTGTTCACTTAATCTCTGAAACAAACACTGTACAGTTCCTCAATCTGTAACACAACTAAATGTGACAGTGCACACTATGAGATTATAATACAGCAATGGAAACTCATGCGTAATAGAAATGTGTGCTTCCGTTACGCATAATCAAATGAATATCAATGTGGCAACAAAAGATCAAGAGTGAAATAGTTTGAGTCCTTCGTACTCTCTCATTGGTGTCATCTAAACACTGCAACTAAAAATATTGTTCATGTCTTAATAAATGGCAGTGAATCTATTCCATTGCACGCACTGTAAGCCCACACATCTGGCAATCAATGTATAACATGTAGGCCTGGATTTACACAATGTGGGTTTATATTTGACTATTTTTATTTTCGACATTATTTCTTTTAAGGCTGCATCAGGTGAGGGTGAGGGAGTTAAATCTATTAACATATTTATGAATGTTAATGTGAATGAATTCATGTCAGCAATTTAATATTGATGTCATGTTATTTGCAGAAAATTAATTTAAAAAAAAAGAAAGATAACAGGCAGCAGCGGTGTGTAAACAGGATCTGTAAACTCAGATACACAATATCTAGCACATCATATACACTGATAACTGAAGGCAGTTTTGAAGTGGAGTCAGTTTACACTTTTGGTTCGCAGGTATGGCAGTACAAATGTCAGCATCCCGGATCAGAGGAACATAATCTTCCAATCAGCTTTTAAAACACGCAATGCAGAAGTTAATTCTCATTGATTGGTACCCAATTGTAAACGTGAGTGAAGGGCAGGTTTTCTTGTTTTGAAATCAACACGTTAATGAATGGGTTTATTGAATACCTGCTGATAAATACTTCTTAAAAGCAATTCCAAGTAGGAGTATCAGCACAGCCCTAGAAATGAATAGGGATGGAAGACTGCGGCCTGGAATGAGTTCCAGGAGGTTGGCTATAAAGAGCTGATACCCCCATCGAGAGGGCAGTATTCTCACACAGTGCCTTGTGATATGGACGTGTGTCTTTCTGAGCAGACCTGATGGAAAAACTGCCACCTCCCGAACACTCAAATGTGCACGCCACAAAAACCAACATGAAAATCAAAATAACTGTAAAGCCACAAATCCAGTCAAATTGTAACCACCATAGGGAATGAAGTCAGCACACACTGCTGTCTCAGTGCTGAGCACTATAGCTGTAGCTAGTACAGTTTTTCCTCCAGATCTGCTGAGAAATGACATTATAATTCAGATTGTAGATTGGACATATTAACATTTTAACCCCTCTTTTATCTTTTGAATCCTACAGAAAGAGTGTTTAAAGATTTAAAGAGACAATGTCACAATGTTCATGATTGAAAGGACGTCACTCTACCCTCTAACACTGTGGAGATATTAATGGTTGAAAATTGGAATTTAAGAAAGAAATGACATTGAAACCACATGGCCACTAGGGGCTGTAGCGCAACAGAATCCAGCTGTGTGACTCTCCCCAGGTTTAGACACAGTTTGATGCTTAGTTGTGTGTATTTATTACAAATGTGCTCTACAGAAGCTACTGTGTATGTTTCTAGAAGGAATGCAAACATCATTAAAAGTTAATTATTAAGATGAATTATATAGAAAAATAGGGGCTATTTCTATTTTGTATTTTTGTAATCTAATGTATTTTTGTTGTTTACAGAAATACTTTAATTGCATCATTGCTTTTTCTTCATTTAGTTTTTGGTTTTGTGTGTTTATTAATATCAGCCTGCTGTCTCAGGTTCATTGTGAGTGGGCAATATCATTGTTTAGATCTGTACCAGCCTTTGGGATAGATTAAACTTTGCACTACTGGATCTTACTGATCATTGCAATGTATTTAAAGTTGCACGATTGGATCGTATTGGTCCTTGTAATACATTTAAATTCACATGACTGGATACACTCATTGTGTTCTGAGTAAGTTCTAAATTGAGATACAGTATGCAATATATTTGCCTGATTGGATACCATTTCATTCTTAAAACCATTTGGAATCTTTAAGAGTTTTGCATCAATGAAAGAGTTTTAAAGGCATTCACTTTGTCAACTCCATTTTTTTGTTTTTGTTTAATGAAACTCACGAGTAGCACATTCTGATCTGGTCCTGAGTGCTGGTCCTCTCGGGTATTTTACATTAACATACTCGTACAAACAATTCTGCAGGTGAAAAACAGTGTTATAGGCCGACTGGACAAGTAGGAATAATACTAATGAGACAACTTAGATCAAAATATTTATTATGCACAACAAAATAAACATATCCAAAAGAAATGCCATTTTCATCTACATAATAAAGAGTGTGTGTGTGTGACTAATGAAGCTAACAGTAACCCTGTAATGTCAGCAGCACTCTGCAGCTCTGTGCTGTAAGTTCAGTGTGCAAGATGGAAATCATAACAAATCTCATTGACATTGTTGTGTGAATTATGAATCAGACTGCAGTGTATCAAGTTCATGCTCCCTCTTGTCACAACGCTAATTTCCTGTTCCCACAACTCATCACTCATTCAGAGCACCAGCTTTGTTATAAGCGGGAGCCTGATCTGGATACACTGTGATGATTTTAAGAGAAATGATCTTCTCCTGATAAACACTCCTGAGAAATGTATTTCCATGAGGTGTGAAAAAAACATGAATAAATTGAAGAAGGTATGAAAAACAGATACAGCAAAAGCAAAGTATTGTGTTTCTAGTAAACACTGCAGGGTGTTCAGTAACACTTTATACAATCAGCAATGTTGAATTCAGAAACTTGTTAAAAAACAACTAAATGTCATGCAGCCTTACAATAAGCTTGTACATGCTATCAGAGAACACAAGAGAGCAACACTTTTACTTTGCTTTCACAAAGTGGTGCTTTTTGTAGATCTCTCCTTTTCCTCGCAGGATATTTCTTTGTAACTTGTGAGCTGTTTGTGTCGTATTACAAGAGGTGTTAAAACTGCACTGCAGATCAAAGGACAGCGTTGAAGGATGGGCCGGTTTATTGTCCATTGGTGTCTGTAAGAGAGCAGCATTTTATTAGGTACAAATAGCCTTTAGAACCATCTTCAGCAAACCCAGCTAATTGCATCCACACAGTTCATTTTTTCCTTTTAAAAACTCATTGGCAGTGTACAGCATGCTGATTGTATAATTGAGGTTATTTAACATAGTTTTTTTTTCTTTTTGGGAATGCAGATGGTGCAGTGGGGTGCACTTCACACTGAAGGTTGATTAAGCAAGGTTCCACTGTATATTACAATATATTTGAAAATACAGTCTAATATATTGATTGAACAGTATATTACGATATATTTTGGATAACCAAATATATTGCATATAATACATATTTCATCATATTTTAAAAATACATTGGAAATGTAGTTGTTTTTCTGAAAGGAGAATCTGCCCCCTAATCTAATATGTAATCATCGAATCACATATATGTTAGGACCCCAACCAGACATACACCCCCATCTAGATCTGGTCGACCACATCGGGTCGGGGTTAATTAAAATGAAATCTTTTTGTGCTCGGGGTGGGGTTGACCGAAAATTCACTTAACCCGAATCTGATCTGCAGAATCTCCTGAAGACACAGCCTAACTCAAGCAGTCAGCAGCAATGTCACAGTGCTCATAAGAACATATAAGAACATAAGAAAGTTTACAAACGAAAGGGGGCCATTCGGCCCATCTTGCTCGTTTGGTTGTTAGTAGCTTATTGATCCCAGAATCTCATCAAGCAGCTTCTTGAAGGATCCCAGGGTGTCAGCTTCAACAACATTACTGGGGAGTTGGTTCCAGACCCTCACAATTCTCTGTGTAAAAAAGTGCCTCCTATTTTCTGTTCTGAATGCCCCTTTATCTAATCTTGTAACCTCCTTTTTTCAGGTCGAAAAAGTCCCCTGGGTCGACATTGTCAATGCCTTTTAGAATTTTGAATGCTTGAATCAGATCACCGCGTAGATTCAATTCTTTTAGCCTGTCTGAATACGACATGCCTTTTAAACCCGGGATAATTCTGGTTGCTCTTCTTTGCACTCTTTCTAGAGCAGCAATATCCTTTTTGTAACGAGGTGACCAGAACTGAACACAATATTCTAGATGAGGTCTTACTAATTCATTGTAAAGTTTTAACATTACTTCCTTTGATTTAAATTAAACACTTTTCACAATATATCCGAGCATCTTGTTGGTCTTTTTTATAGCTTCCCCACATTGTCTAGATGAAAACATTTCTAAGTCAACATAAACTCCTAGGTCTTTTTCGTAGATTCCTTCTTCAATTTCAGTATCTCCCATATGATAGTTACAATGCACATTTTTGCTGCCTGTGTGCAGTACCTTACACTTTTCTCTATTAAATGTAATTTGCCATGTGTCTGCCCAGTTCTGAATGCTGTCTAGATCATTTTGACGTCGTCGGTCTTCCTATTAAAGCTATAGCACCACATTAGCTGTGCAGTACACAACAGAGTACCATCAGTTTTGCTTTATTCAGAATAAAATAACACATCAATAGCAACTTAAACATTCTACATTTGTTTAATTCTAACAAAAAATAACATTAATAAAATTATCTGAATAGTGCAACTGGTCCAGAATGCTGCTGCTGCAAGAATACTGACAAGTACACAATGTTTATCCTTAGTGACATCACTGTAAATATTGCAAGGGAGCAGGTCAGTTGTTAGGTTGATAGGTGGTTTTACGGTTAGCGGTGGTGTAGTTCACCTTAATAATAATGATTATAGTATTAAAGCTGCTGTTTGAGAATACCCTTGTTGTAAAAATGACGCTAAAGTTAAACACGAAGAGCAAGTGAGCTGCTTACTAAATGTCTGTAAAGGAATTCCCTTGCTTTTGATACAGCTATGTCCAAAGACAACGCACGTCCGCCCGCCACTTAACAATCAAAGAGGTGCCATTCGGGAGAAGCAGAACGGTCCTGCAGAGCACTGCTTTTTGCTTCAGTTACATCTGGCATAGCTATGTACGTGTTGCAGTGCCTCTGAACAAGGGAGTTGACAAACTTGTAAGTACAAAGATGAACTGTGGTTTTATGCACCCAAAATACATTGCTAACTACCCTGTACTCAGCTGAGTAACCCTAACCCTGTATTCAGCTGAGGATGTCAGCCTATACTAAGCAATCACCACTCTTTTTTTCCACTGGCACAGGAGGCCGTACGTAATTCCTTTTTGGCTGCATATCTCCTTTACTAGTTCCACTATAATGCTGAATGTTGCCCCGATGATGCGAAAGGACTCCATCTACTGCAGATCTATGAAAGAGTGATGCAGCACAACCTCTTCCCACCAGCAAGATGGATGAGTAAGTGCCCAAACCGTCCTTCCGTTAGCCATTGGCATTAGATAACAAGACATAAGGATTTGCTGGTAGAGGATGTTTGGTGGTTTAAGCTCCCGAACAATGGCAAAACATCCACTGTTCCCAATCCAGACAGCTTTAGGAGCATACGTGGAAGATGTGTGGCACAGAGCTTTAGAGTCCTACGTCTCCGCCGGTTTTCAGCCATGGTGATCTGTAATACTTCTGTTGGTCAGTTTCATTTTATACCTCCCAGTTAATTTTTAATGAATGAGTCGTAAGATAAATGAGTTGAAACGGATTCAATACAAATGACATGCCACCCTGCAAATGACATTTAAAAAACAATTTGGGCAAGAGCAGTAAAATACATTATTAACCAACCAGGCACGAGGTATTTTGCTTTATTACAGCAACTTAGATTACTCGTGTACAAGTTCTCATCGCACAGAAACCACATTTTAACAAAATTTCACTAGTAATCTTCAAAAACAGTACGAGTACTTTATGCATAGCTAATTTACATATCAACCCCGACCTTTCCCCTTCATTTGCATGACGTCTGGTGAAAAGCCCAGTTTACTCTAGTAAAATAAATTGAGCAAATGGAAACCCCAAAAAGCATTTTACACAAGACATTTTTCTTGAGCAAATGTCTCGAGTTAAAAAAAAAACGCATGGAAACTCCACCAATGATGGTCCTCTGTTGTGTACTGTTGCTTTAATTGGAAGACTGACGCATACTGTGACATTGCTGCTTACTGCTTGAGTTAGATTGTGTCTTTGGATGATCTTCTTCAGATCAGGTCCGTGTTAAGTGAATTTTCTGCATTGCGATGGGGTCATTCGCAAGACAACCAAACACAAAAAGGGTTGGGGTTCTAAAATTTTAATTAACCCCATTACCAGCTTTCATCTACAGCTCTTATCATTCATTGTTTGTTTGGTCCCCCTCCTCACCTGCCTCCACCTTGCAGAGTGCCTTGCCTAGGGAGAGGGTGGCCTCAATTCCTATAGTTAGTTGATTATAGTTTTGCCAGCGTAGGGGCAGCTATTGAGATCCAATGGGCCATGGGCCAAATTCAATTAATGAATCATTTACGGGCATGTTTATCTGCAAATTCAATACATTGATTCATTTCATTCCATTGGTGGGTGTCTCCTTTCTTTTTTTATGATTGTGGCAAACTGATTTGCAGTGTGCAGGTGTAGATGTGATGCAATGCTTAAACAGATGACAGACAACAAAGTTCACGGGCCAAACAACCCTTTATTTGTTTTTATAATCCGGGTCATTTGGCACCCGTAAATAATAATCCCTGGCTGTACTGCACAGTGAAACCTCGGGGTTCAGTCCAGAAATAATAAACACACTATAAACACACACAGAACACAAACACGATCACATGTCCAGAGTGAGTGCTGATGTGCAAGTGGTGAAATACAATTTGTTAGTGAACAGTAGCGCAGTGCTGTCCGGGTTGGTGCTGGCCTTTAGTGACAGCTCCCGGTACCTGTTAGCCATCTAACAAGAACAAACGAGTACAATTAGAATGACAAAACAAACACAAAGCACTCACGGTTACTCTACAGTCCTTCAGCAGTTCTCTCGCAACTATAACAAAGGAACAGTTTGCTTTACCACATCTCCTTTTGTACCTTCAACCACTCCCCCTTGGTTAGCGAGTGCAATCGCTTTTCCTCCAATCCACGATTTCCACATCACCTCCTGTCTGGAGCGATGACTTAGTGTACTGTGGCTCCTCCCCCTTTCTAGATGGCCGACTTCCACATTTCCCAGGAATTAATTGCCAAACCATCCAGTCCAGGGAACACTGTTTCCTTTAAACAGCACCCTCACAGGTCGGGAGGGAGATTTATAACCAAGATTTATTCTTTCTCTGTCTCAATTGTTTTTTTATTTTATTTTATTTTTTCTTTCCTTTTTCTTTTTAATAAAAAAACAAACACAGAAAACCGAAATAAATAACTATTTACACCCTTGCCACAGCTTGCACATTTGGAAAAAAGACACCGAAAGATAAGTTCAAATAATTTAAAGTAGTCAGATTGGCTGCAGTTGCACTCCATGCCTGTATAGTCATTGGACATGCCCTATTAATCCTGGCTGTGGAGCATTCCAAAAGAACAATGCTTCTGAAGTTTGAGAGCCAGGTAGTAGTCACAGGAGGAGTAGGGTCTATCCAAAGCCGTAAGATAGATTTCTTGGCTGTGGTTAAACTTGCCAGAAGTATCCTGCTCTGTTGTTGAGAGAGGCCCAGGGAGGAATCATCGTTCATTAAAAACAGAACCAGATTTTTTGTTATCTGAACCTCTGTCAGCTCAGAAATAGTTTGAGCTGCTCTATCCCAAAACGCAGCCACAATTGGACACTGTGAAAACATATGTAGGTACAATGCACCAGTCTGACAAGAAACAAAATGTTAGAACTTGAAGCTACTGCACTAACAAGTAACTATGATGTGATAGGTATTTCAGAAACTTGGTTGTCTGAAAGTGATGCAAATGAATATAATAGTGGGTACACACTGTATAGGAAAGACAGGCAGGACAGAAGAGTCAGAGGGGTAGCACTATACATAAGAAATAGTCTTGAAGCCCAGGTTTTAAATCTGGACGAAGAAAACAACGCCAAATCAATAAATCAATATGGGTCAGAATAATGGACAAAAATTCAAAGGGCATAATAATGGACACCGAGCAAAATAATCTGTTAATGACATTAGAAATGCATGTAAAAGGAGAAGCCATACTAATGGGGGACATAAAATGGGAAAACCCAGTGGGGAGCACGACGGACGAAATTGAAATGGTGGAAACGACAATTTGTCAAGGCACCGACTAGAGGGGAGGCATGTCTTGATTTAGTCTTTTCAAATAATGAAGACAGAATAACTAAAACAGAGGTCAGAGAGACATTGGCAAACTCAGACCACAACATGGTCCTCCTAGGCCATTGAACGGTTTTCTCAGCTTTTTCCGGAGAAAGAACGACTAGAGACATAGGCTCTACGTCTTTTTGATGATGTCGGACAGGGTCCGACATCGGACCGGAAAGGGAAAATTGTAATGTCGGACCTGGTCCGACATAGGATCGCAAAGAGTTAAATATCAAAAATAAGAAAAACCTGGGAGAGAGAAGTCTTCTTGGAGTTTCTGGAACGTCTGAAGGACTTTACTGTTGAAAATATCTTTAAAACTAAACACACCTCTATTTGACCAAACAGGGTATAAAAGAGGCTTACCTCGCATCAGTAAATGATTATTATTCCAGATTGGGATGACTGAGAAATTTTAAAGGGGCATAAATTCCCATAAATGTTTCCACATCGTACCAAGGTTTTATTGAATTTGCAACAATGGGGCCAAATTTGAAATTTAGGGTTTTCTTGGGGATGCCAGTAAATAATAAGTCTGTAATCTGTGTAGGCGGACTATGAATTATGAACTTGCGCCAGGCGATCTCTGAGTCTACATTGGTCCATGCTTTTAAAGCCCTAACTTGAAAAGCCCAATAGTATCATTTAAGATCAGGAAGAGACAATCCACCATTGACTTTAATGCGTTGCAGTACTGATAGACGAATACGTGGACCCATTTCATTCCAGATAAATTTAGATATCATAGAAGTTTTTTTTTTAACTGGTGATTATTTATTCCAACTGACATATGTTTTTTTTTTTATTATTTCAACTTCACAACATGTCCCGGTATATTTTTATTTAGTCAGGTTTAGAGAATAAAGAATAAATTCAGACTAACCTAAGATCATATTCACAGTTATTTAATTAACTGCACCAGAAACTGACAGAAACTGCCCCCCCCTACCCCCCCCCCCCCCCCCCCCCCCCCCCGGGTCAAACCCTAGCTACCGCACCCCTAATATATATATATATATATATATATATATACACTGCACTCTATTCATCTAGTATTCTATTCATCCAGTGTGTATATATGAATGACTTGTGATCAATCAGAAAATGGTATGTACTCCATAAGGGAAGCTCCCTTACCATCCCCATGGTGCTTCCTCTGTCTGCTCCTGAAGTCTTCCCCCACAATAACTGAGAGCACAAGAAGGATCCCCAGGGATAGGAAGATTCTGATGTCATTCCCCAGCCCGTACGACTCTGAATTGAGGAGAAAACAGAATTAGTGGTTGAACAGGCTGTGTGGGGACACAAGACAGGTAATAAAATATATGAAATACACATATATATATATATATATATATATATATATATATATATATATATATATATATATATATATAAACTGCAGTGTACAAAATTGAAGGCTTATGAAATAAAAGGTTTTTAAAAAATGTACACAAAAGGTTTAAAAGATTAAATAAATATTTTATTTTCAGGACATTTTGGGCAAAAGCCCTTCTTCAGGTGTTTAAAAAGAAAAGGAAACACAGTGCAGTAAAATTGTTATTATTCAATTCAAATTGTAATTATACAAAAATTCTGTGGATGGTGTCATGGTTATTAGAATAAAATGTTCATTCCCAGAGAATGAACTGGGAACTTTGGAACCTCTGGGAATGAACAATCTATTTTAATAACCATGACACCATCCACAGAATTTTTGTATAATTACAATTCTTGAATAACAACAATTTTACTGCACTGTGTTTACTTTTCCAGTTAAATATGTGTAAACCGATTATATAACTCACTAATAACCTATTGATATAAAAGCCTGATCAAGATTTGTTTAAAACAAATGTAATCCAATCCTGTTTTTACAGTGCCTTGATCTTGCAGTATGTGAATAGGGTACATACAGTATGCTCCACAGTGAAGTCATACATTGTTGGTTTTTGAGCAGGTGCATCAAACACACAATAATCACGCTTTACAGAAAGCCTAGTTTTTGGAGTTGGTTTAATCTGGCATGAAACTATCCATATGTACCAGCAATAATCAGAGCTGTGACCATTCTGATTGAATTATAATATCTGATATGTTAATTATTTACTGCCTTGAATATTGACACATTAAGAATGTACTTTTCTCTCTAAAACTCTGACTACTTTAAAATAAGTGATAGGTTTACTTATAAAAATATAGTTATTCACACTTGCCTATCCCATTTGTGTGTTGGGTATTGTTAGATGTGGTTGGAGTTGTCATATCTCCTGTGGGAACATAAACAACGTGTAGAAAAGTATCACCATTAGGCTAAAAAGGTGGCCAGCTGTTTAATAATTTTAATGATCTTGTGCAGACCTCATTCCACTGATTATCTGTAGTCATGTTAAAAAGGGTTTCAGTGAATCAATCTGGGGGAAACATCAGAGGGAGTCATTTTGAGTGTTTACATGAATTAAAATGCACCACCATCTGTCTTGAAGATGTCTGCATTTCTATTCATTGCTATGTGTTGCCCTTCTGTTGTTGTCTTGTTATGGTTCAGGGGCAGGATCAGGAACACGGACTCCTCCCACTGTCAAGCACCTATTTGCTTAAACCCTGTTCACCCCCCTTGTTTCCTCCTCTCACTGTCAAGCAGCTAGCTGTTTAAACCCTGTTCACCCCCCTTGTTTCCTCCTCTTAGTCACGCCACCTCTGCAACTGTGTTCTATCTGTGGACAAGTGAAGCTCACGACCCAGACTTAGAGCTCTTGCAACTTCAGACTCCCTTCAGCTGAGGACTGCTCTCCACTGAGATAGGAGGGGGGGGGGGGGGGCGTTCTGACACACTGGTATGTTCAGTGACAAGCACAGTCAGATACTGATATGTTCAGTCATAAGCACAATCAGACACTGGTATGTTCAGTCATAATCACAATCAGACACTGGTATGTTCAGTTACAAGCACAATCACACACTGGTATGTTCAGTCACAAGCACAATCACACACTCCCTTTCCCTCAGTTTCTCCTCTGGGGGTAAATGAAGTTCATTCCCCAGCCTTGGAGGTCAGACAGCGCTGGCACCTCAGCGAGGATGGCTCTCCACTGAGACTGAGGAGAGCTCTTCACTCAAGCTTATTTCTTCCATTCTGAGGATAAACGAAGCTCGTGCCCTTGTTTTGGAGCTGAAAGTGCTGGCCCCACTTGCCTGTCTCATTTGTCTGTTGGGTCTTGATAGATGTGTTTGGAGTTGTCATATCTCCTGTGGGAACATAAGCAACAACGTGTAGAAAAGTATCACCATTAGGCTAAAAAGGTAGCCAGCTGTTAAATAATTTTAATAATTCAGATCAATATTAATGTAATGATGATGTGTTCTCTTTAATGCTGTGAATAGTGGGAGATTTCAATACCGCCCCTATAGTATATAAACCTCATCTTGTGGGGACTGTACTTCATGGTGAGTCCTGTCAAAACGGTTTCATTTGAAGAACAATAGTTAACATGTCATCAAGCAGACAAACATTAAAGGAGATTCAGTTCCATCTTCTACCCCCATACCACCTTTAGAATATATCATATTCTATTATTTAATGATTTAATGATGGTCTTTTCAGTGCAGTACAGTAAATATTGAAACAAGTAAATACATAAAAAAAATTGTAAATTACAGTAATGAGTAATATGAAAAGGCTTATTATGGTTTTTTTTTTTTTTTAAGATTGCTGTGCTATTTTGCTTACTAGACCATTTGGCCCATTTTTTTTTAAAAATCTTTACAATTGTAGTATAGCCCCACCTGGGACATTTCATGTTTAATCTTTCTCAGAATTACTGTAAATTACTGTAAAGAAGTCACACAAACCCCATTACAGATGTTGTTTTTCACCGTCCCCTCATCTGATGATTGAAAGATGGAGGCTGTATGTGCCAGAGTTTAGATCAATTGAGTTGACCCCACTGTGTCACAAAGTATTCAGCTCAGTCCTTACCTGTCACATGAAGGTCGACTGGGCGACTGCGTTTGCTGTTTGTCGAGTTTACAAGCTTCTCTTTTCCATAGATACAGGTGTAGTTTCCAGTATCATTCCTCGTAACATTTTTAATGGAAAACGTGACACCTGGTACGTCTTTGGGAACGGCTTGTGAATCGACAAGGCTTCCATTTTTATACAGATGGAAAAAACCCTCTTTTCCTGTTGCATCTCTGAGTTCAGCTGGTATCATACATTTAAATGATACATCCGTTCCTTCCATTGGGTTTTGTTTGTCTAGCTGAAGTGTGAGCTGATAGCTTGACTCTGAAAATACATTTTAACTTGTTAAAAACATGCCTTCAGAATGAACCTAAATATATGCAATAACAAACAGTAGAGGTTTACTAATCCAAATTCTGTTCAGATTAGTGATCTGATTGTAATTTGTACCATATTAGAAACATCTTATCACGTCCTATGTTTGATATTTTTTGTTATAGTTGATGATAAATCAGTAATAACCATTTGAATAAAATATTCAGAGACAGCTATTTTATACATTCTCACATAATTATAAGATTTAACTTTCTTCAGCTGATATCAGTAAGCATTTAATTACCATAGCATGATTCAGATTAGTGGGAGTCTAGTGTATGGGAAATTTATTATATTATATTATAAATAATTAAATTAATATATAAATTTATTATAAATGTATATATTAATTAAATTATTTTTAATACAATTTCAGGATTTTTTATTTTAAATCATCAAGTGACTGAAGGGGTAGTATATTATTTATATACGCTAAACATTTGGAAAATAACATCAGTTGATTTAGGGTTTAAAAGTAGTTAGTAAAGAACAAAGCTCAGTATTTTCAAATGTGTTTCTGTTATTTTTTTTATATTAAAATCAGTTAATGTATTTTACAAAAATTCAGGTGTTTCCTAGTTGTTTGGTGCTGTACTTACCTTGTACGTTGAGATAAACTGAAGAACCATGGCTGATGTTTTTCACGTCTCCAGGATTCTCATTTCCATACATGCAGGTATAGTCTCCAGCGTCATTCTTTCTGATGTCTTGTTTTATAAATGTGACAGCTCCCGTTCCTCCGGGCTTTGGCAGTGAGCTGATCTTCTCTCTGTTTTTATATAAATGGAACCAATTCATCTCCTTGTTCTCTGTTTGTTCTCCATGCACTGCTGATATTATACATTTGAATTCAACCTTCTCCCCTTCCACTACAGATGCTTTCCCAATTTGAATTATTGCTGTGCGAACTGGCTCTATGAAAATGAAATTAAAAAAATGTAAAAAATACCATGAAAGAGAACATCTGTTAAACAAATAGGAAGATATGGACATATGGACACTTAGTGAAGTGTGTGTTTAACCACTAATTACAACTGTAGCATATCAACTGTATTTATATTATACTGTAGGTGGTAAGTAATAATACTAATAATATCAAGCAGTAGAAATACAGCTTTGTAAAACATGTATCCTGAGGCATAACATGAAACCACACAGCTTTCCACAAGCAGTATCACTAGAAATGGTAATAAACTATAATGCCTCGATAATAATCATCAACACCTCAATAACATGTTAATAGATGTTTCATATACACTGTGTTTGTTCTTTCAGAAATAATGGTGCTGAAAACACTTCAGAGTAAATGACCTTGTGAATTTCACCCTAAATGTTATTCGTTTCAAGCATTAAATAGGCTTAGGGCAGCAGTGTGGAGAGTGGTTATGGCTCTGGACCCTTGACCGGAGGGACATGGTTTCAATCCCAGGTGGGGGACACTGCAGCTGTACCCTTGAGCAAGGTACTTTACCTAGATTGCTCC
The DNA here is from genome assembly GCF_902713425.1 of Acipenser ruthenus. NCBI lineage: Eukaryota > Metazoa > Chordata > Actinopteri > Acipenseriformes > Acipenseridae > Acipenser > Acipenser ruthenus. Next base: position 4,622,699 of record NC_081240.1, on the reverse strand, counting down.
AGTAAAACCCAACTGTATAAATGGGTAATTGTTTGTAAAAATAATGTGTAAAAAATAATGCAATTGTATGTAAAAATAATGTGATATCTGGTAACAATTGTAAGTCGCCCTGGATAAGGGCATCTGCTAAGAAATAAAAAAATAAATCAATCATAATATCTTATTGTGTCAGAGACACACATACCTGTCGAAACCAGCAGCACGTCTCCAAGTGCAAAAACTGAAAAACAAATTAATCATTTTACAAATAAGAAAATGAACAAGTCAAATTTACTGACATAAAAAAAGTTATCAAATAAATAATACTTACATAGCATGACAACGTTTATATTCCAAGGCATATTAGAATGCTGTTAACTTAATCTCTGAAACTAACACTGTACAGTTCCTCAAATGTAGTTCCCTGAATGTAACAGAGCACACTATGAGACTATAATACAGCAATGGAAACTCATGCACAATAGAAATGTGTGTTTCCGTTATGCATGTCTGTTTCTGGCATAATCAGACGAATACCAATGTGGCAACAGACGATCAAGAGAGATAAACAAATAGTTTGAGTCCTCCACACTCTCTCATTGCCATCATCTAAACACAGCAACTAAAAATATTGTTCCTGTCTTAATAAAAGGCGTGAAACTATTCCATTGCACACACTGTAAGACCACACATGTGGCAATCAATGTATAACATGTAGACCTGGATTTACACAATCTGAGGGTGATTGCTCTTAAATCAAGGAACTGATGTAATTTAAACCTTTTTTATATTTGACTATTTTTAAGTCTAATTGACTCTGCATACAATGCACATTTCACAGCCTACCTCTGTAAAGCGCTTTGTGATGGTGGTCCACTATGAAATACGCTATATAAAGATATTATTATTATTACCCAATTGTAAACGTGAGCGAAGGGCAGGTTTTCTTGTTTTGAAATCAACACGTTAATGAATGAATTTATTGAATACCGGCTGATAAATACTTTTGAGTACGAGTATCAGCACAGCCCTATAAATGAATAGGGATGGAAGTCTGCACCGGGAGGCCTGGGCCGGAAATTAGTTCCAGGAGGTCGGCCACAAAGAGCTGATATCCCCCGTTGAGCGGCACATTCTCACACAGTGCCTTGTAATATGGGTGTGTGTCTTTCTGAGCGGACCTGATGGAAAAACTGCCATTACACATTTGAATTCAACCTTCTCCCCTTCCACTACAGACTGATAAATCATCTCCTCATCACTCGTTCTATCACCAAACTCCTTAATAATGCTATCCAAGTCATTATTTTATTACTATAATATCTAAAAAAAAAGTCTGCAAACGTTTGCGATATTCTTTGAGTGCTGGATGCAGAAGCAGCTATCTTGTTTGTTTATGTCCATGTTTTCTATGTGGTGGCGGGGCTATCTGTATTCATGAGATACGCCCCTTTTTTTCGACTTCTATCGGCTCCTAATGGTCTCACTCGAGCATTTAATGGTTTTATCGGCTTTTTCCGGAGAAAAAACGACTAGAGACCTGTTTTTTATGTCTTTTTGATGATGTCGGACAGGGTCCGACATTGGACCGGAAATGGAAAATTGCAATGTTGAATCAGGTCCGACATAGGACCGCAAAAGGTTAGACACAGTTTGATGCTTGGTTGTATGTATTTTTAACAAATGCGCTCTACAGAAGCTACTGTGTATGTTTCTAGAAGGAATGCAAACATCATTAGATCAAAAGTAGGCTGCTATTTTTCTTTTGTATTTTTGTAATCTAATCTAATCTAAATTTTTGTAATGTAATGTTTCTGTACCATCCTTTGGGGTATAATTAACCTTACACTAGTGGATCTTACTGATCATTGCAATGTATTTAAAGTTGCACGAATGGATCATATTGGTCCTTGTGATACTTTTAAATTCACATGACTGGATATATTCATTGTGTTCTGAGTAAGTTCTAAATTGAGATACAGTATGCGATATGTTTGCCTGATTGGATACCATTTCATTCTTTAATCTTTAAGAGTTTTGCATCAATGAAAGAGTTTTAAAGGCATTCAATTTGTCAACTCCATTTTTTTTGTTGTTATTTTTTTGTTTTTGTTTAATGAAACTCACGAGTAGCACGTTTTGATCTGGTCCTGAGTGCTGGTCCTCTCTGGCATTTTACATTAACATACTCGAACAAACAATTCTGCAGGTGAAAAACAGTGTTAGAGGCTGACAGGACAAGTAGGAATAATACTAATGAGACAACTTAGATCAAAATATTTATTATGCACAACAAAATAAACATAACCAAAAGAAAAACCCTTTTATTCTACATAATAAAGAGTGTGTTTGACTAATGAAGCTAACAGTAAACCTGCAGTGTTAGCAGCACTCTGCAGCTCTGTGCTGTAAGTTCAGTGTGCAAGATGGCAATCATAATACATCTCTGACATTGTTGTGTGAATTATGAATCACCCTGCAGCGTATCAAGTTCATGCTCCCTCTTGTCACAATGCTAATTTCCTGTTCCCACAACTCATCACTCATTCAGAGCACCAGCTTTTTTATAAGCGGGAGCCTGATCTGGATACACTGTGATGATTTTAAGAGAAATTATCTTCTCCTGAGAAACACTCCTGAGAAATGTATTTCCATAAGGTGTGAAAAAAACATGAATAAATTGAAGAAGGTATGACAAATAGATACAGCAAAAGCAAAGTATTGTGTTTCTTGTAAACATTGCAGTGTGTTCAGTAACACTTTATACAATCAGCAATGTTGAATTCAGAAACTCAGAAACTAAATGTCATGCAGTCTTACAATAAGCATGTACATGCTATCAGAGAACACAAGATAGCAACACTTTTACTTTGCTTTCACAAAGTGGTGCTTTTTGTAGATCAAGCCTTTTCCTCGCAGGATATTTCTTTGTAACTTGTGAGCTGTTGGTGTCGTATTACAAGATGTGTTACACCTGCACTGCAGATCAAAGGACAGCGTTGAAGGATGGGCCGGTTTATTGTCCATTGCTGCCTGTAAGAGAGCAGCATTTTATTAGGTAAAAATAGCCTTTAGAACCAACTTCAGCAAACCCAGCTAATTGCTGTTTGTCTGGACTAACTCATTTGCACTGAAAGACAGCCGTCAAGATCTTGGAAAGTGTCAATATTACTACAAAAGAAGGATTTTGTCACTATATATATATATATATATATATATATATATATATATATATATATATATATATATATATATACACACATACATACAGTTTATTTGCGTAAAAACATTCATTTAACCAAAATTAAAAACACAAGTGCGGCTTTAGAGTCCTGACCATTACTTATCCTTGACCATTACATTGCTCACCATTACTAAGAACTGTTTTGTAACTTTGTGGAAACATTCTTTAATATATATATATATATATATATATATATATATATATATATATATATATATATATATTGTGGTGTATCGGACTGGCCAAATCTGGCTTTTTGTTACAAACTTTTAATTAAACAAAACTAACACAAATCAAAAGTGTAAACAAAACCCAATACTCTTCTTCAAAATAAACCCAATATAGCAAAACAGCACCCAAGCACAGCATTCCTGGTGCACTTTTCTTTCTTTCTTTCTTTCTTTCTTTCTTTCTTTCTTTCTTTCTTTAAACAATCTTCATTACCACACACACACACACACATATATGTGCACCCATGTGCAGAGCCTATATCTGTCACTATATATATATATATATATATATATATATATATATATATATATATATATATATATATATATGCACTATAGTCATCCAGTATGACTTCTTTCTGTGTGTATATATGAAAGATTCGTGATCAATCAGGCAATTATATTTAATCCATAAGGGAAGCTTCCTTACATCCCCATGGTGCTTCCTCTGTCTGCTCCTAAAGTCTTCCCTCACAATAACTGAGAGCACAAGAAGGATCCCCAGGGATACGAAGATTCTGATGTCATTCCCCAGCCCGTACAACTCTGCATTGAGGAGAAAACAGAATCAGTGGTTGGTTATACAGGCTGTGTGGGGACACAAAACAGGGATTATGAAGTTTTACTGTGAGCCAAACTAGACCCACCTGAGCTTCTCATCTATATGTTAACATATGACAAAATGTTATATAATTCAATAAACAAATTATATAATTCACTAATAACCTATTAACATAAAAGCACGATCAAGATGTTTTCAAAACAAATGTAATCCAATCATGTTTTTACAGTGACTTGATCTTGCAGTATGTTAATAGGGTACATACAGTATGCTCCACAGTGAAGCCATACATTCTTGGTTTTTGAGCAGGTACACCAAACACACAATAATCACGTTTTCCAGAAAGCCTAGTTTTCGGAGTTGGTTAAATCTGACATTAAATGTTCCATATGTACCAGCAATAATCAGAGCTGTGACCATTCTGATTCAATTATAATTTCTGGTGCAGTATATAAATCAATTAGTGCCTTGTGGCAAAGAGTCAAGTGGTACGTGCAGGTGCAGTGTAGTAATCCAACAATGAAGAGACAGACAACAAAGTACAGGTGAAAATGAGTTCTGTTTATTTTAATCCAGGTGTCTGATGACCAAACAGAAAACAAATAGGAGCAGGGCCGGCCTTAGGGCAAGGTGGTGGCCTAGGGCCTCACATGCGTCACAAATTGTATAACGATTTCAGAGTCGAAACAGTCTCGCGACTATTACGTCGGCCCCTCGCAAGTACGAGTCGGGTCATTGTAAAAGGAAAATAAAAAAATATAAAGAAATTCAAGTCAAGCGGCAATAAGGAATTCTGCTGCCGTATCTAGACAAACCGTCAAATAAAAATCTGATCTAGAAAGCAAATAAATCCGATTGAGACTCTTCACAATAATGATCTTCAAAATATTGATTTCTGCTTACCAATGTGACATTACCACATTTGCACTTTCTGACTGACAAAGTGGACATGTTTCCTCATGTGAGTGTACTCGATTATAATAAATTTATTTTTAAAAAATCAGCATCTAAGTGTTAGCTGTCTGATAGGCTAATCAATAGCCTGTCCGTCTTTACATTCCATTGAAGAATACCAAGACACGGCACAGAACAGTGCAGCATTGTCTTTTAAAGTTTTACTGGAGGCTTTTCTTAAAGTGAGTAGGCTACTTTTAATCAATTAATGAACTCGAGAGTATTATTAAAGTGAGACGGACCACCACACCAGCGGTCTGAATAGGTATCTGCAAGAGATTAAATGTTTGGAAGTACACTTGTAAATGCAGAGTGGTATAAAATAAAGCTGCTTCTTGGCTATAATATTCAGAAAAAAGTCATGATGGGCATATTGTTTTAGTGTAATTTACACAGCAAAAATTAAAGAGCACTCAAAACTGCAGCTGAATGTGCAGTATCCAAATGTGAAATGTTACAAGTGGATTTGATAAGTAGATCGGTCAAATATAATTTTAGATTTATATAAAAAGGATAACGTTTGCAAACAGTTTTTATTTCACTTAAGTGACAGCACACGTGCAGTATGGCTTGCCTACTTGATTACTGAAGATGAGCAATAGGACACAGCAATGTGCATTGCACAGGGATATGAAAGGTGGCAGTCCCATAAATAATAACAATGTCCAAACACCACACACAAACACGGTCACCTCTCCCAGTGAGTGCTGCAGTGTGGGTGGTGAAAGTACAATTTGTGAACAGTTAGTGCTCTATTGTCTGGGTTTTGTGTTGGCCGTGGGCGACAGCTCTGGATCGTGTTAGCCGTCTAGTCTAACAAACAAGACAAACAGTAGACTTTAGACAGACTGACAAAACGAACAAAAACACTTGGTCCGTTCGGTCAATAGCATAACCATTCCATCCCCTATTCATACCGTCAACCATGACCCCTTGGTTAACTAGCACATCCGCTCCTCCAATCCGCGTAGTAGTAGTGTACCGTACCTCCGCCCCCTTTCTAGATGTCTGACTTCCACCAAACCCTGGGAATGAATTGTCGGGCCAACTAGTCCAAGGTACTCTGTTCCATTTACACAGCTGGGGGGGGGGGGATCTAACACCAAGAATCATTCAATCTCTGTAACATGCCTTTATTATTAACAACTTAAGAACTTACTTTGTTTTCTAAAACTTGAACTTTGAAATAAGTGATTTTATTAAGTTCAAGGAAATTTATAAAAACACAGTTATTCACACTTGCCTATCCCATTTGTGTGTTGGGTCTTGATGTGTTTGGAGTTGTCATATCTCCTGTGGGAACATAAACAATGTGTAGCAAATTATCACCATTGGGCTAAAAAAAGTTGCCAGCTGTTAAATAAATTTAATAATTCAGACCAACATTAATTTGATGATAATGTGTTCTTTGCAATGATGTGCAGACCTCATTCCACTGATTAGCTCTATTCATGTTAAAAAGGGTTTCAATGAATCCACGGCTGTTCTCCTGTCCGCAGTTCTATCTACTTCCATCTACTTGTATTTTAATTCTGAAAGAGTATGGTTCAGATTATAGGTCAGTTCTACTGGGTTAATATTAGCGTACTGTACTTCATGGTGAGTCCTGTCAGAATGGTTTAATTTGAAGAAACTATCCCTACTGTATAAGGGCATTTCGTATGCAGACAGGCTAAAAGAATTGAACCTATTCAGTCTTGAACAAAAAAGACTAAGCGGCGATCTGATTCAAACATTCAAAATCCTAAAAGGTATAGACAATGTCGACCCAGGGGACTTTTTTGACCTGAAAAAAGAAACAAGGAACAGGGGTCACAAATGGAGATTTGATAAAGGAGCATTCAGAACAGAAAATAGGAGGCACTTTTTTACACAGAGAATTGTGAGGGTCTGGAACCAACTCCCCAGTAATGTTGTTGAAGCTGACACCCTGGGATCCTTCAAGAAGCTGCTTGATGAGATTCTGGGATCAATAACTACTAACAACCAAACAAGCAAGATGGGCTGAATGGCCTCCTCTCGTTTGTAAACTTTCTTATGTTCTTATGTTCTTATTGTAATTGTGAAATAGACACAGTTTTAATTATTTTGTCCAAAACTTTAATTTAAATCAGAAAACTGAATTCAAAACAAAACAAACACAGACTTGCCTGTCGGTTTCTGTTGGGATGGAGTTGTCATATACTCTGTGGGAATATAAACAACAACAATTAGAAACTAATGCTGAGGTGGAAGTTTCTCTAATAAATAATTCAGACCAACAATTATTAAACCTAGGGATTGTGATGATCTCTTCAGATTTATGAACTGCATGGAAATTGATCTTTACAACACTTCAAAGCAGTTGCTGTTTGTTGAGTTCACAGGTTTCTCTTTTCCATACACACAGGTGTAGTTTCCAGTATCATTCCTCTTAACTTTTTTAATGGCAAACGCTGGTAAGTGTTTGGGATTGGGTTGTGAATTGACAAGGCTTCCATTTTTATATAGATGGAAAAAACCCTCTTTTCCTGTTGCATCTCTGAGTTCAGATGGTATCATACATTTAAATGATACATCCATTGCTTCCATTTGGTTGTGTTTGTCCAGCTGAAGTATGAGCTGATAGCTTAACTCTGAAAATACATTTTAACTTGTTAAAAACATGCCTTCAGAATGAACCTAAATATATGCAATAACAAACAGTAGAGGTTTACTAATCCAAATTCTGTTCACTTATTACCTTGATAATAATCATCAACACCTTAATAACATGTGTGGAGGGAATTTATATTTTCTAAATATTTGTATATCTAACATTTAATGCTTAATCTGCAGGGAGCATTTGCGTTGATAGTATAAGTTTGCATTTGCAGGTTTCTAGCTGAGCAAATGTCAGATGGAACATTTGTGGTTTTCCTAACAGAAGTGAACCAGACATCTCCATCCTGACACAGACTCAGGAGGCGCAATAAGATGTCTGGGCAGATAGCCAGAAGTGACATGTGCCTAGTTTAGATACAAAGAGAGGTGGAAGTAAGTTTGTATGTGCGGGTAAGGTGTGAGCTAACAGGGTGATCACCTCAACGACTGGATATTGAACAAGAAGATGGGAGGCCCATGATGTTTGTGTATAAATAAATGTGTTTTTATTAATTAAGTATTTGCTTATAAGTTTTCATTTTATTCCATATATAGAATATTGCTTCGGCTTAGGACTCAGGGCGCAGTTCCGCTTAAATGTCTTTCTACTTCTGCAAAATCGTGGCATGCTCCAGCAGAAAAAGGTTAGACAACAGAAACTAGAATAGAGAACAAGGCCTAAACCGCAAGAATACGTGCAGGAATGAACATACAATGACAAAAACTATGAAAAACAACTCCTTTTAAGGAAAGTCTCTGTTCATCCTATATGAAGTCAATGTACATATAAATCTCTCTGTATTCGGCTGATAGTCAAGTCAGAATTGTGTTTTGAATGCATTTGCTGGCTTCCTTTGCGCATCGTATTAAAGATTATAAGACCACTGTTCCAAGCTTCCTGTGTCGAATTCTTACAAAAAAAACCACTACACATGTTAACAGATGTTTCATATACACTTGGACATTCAGTGCATACACATCTGTTAGAAACATGCAGTTTTCAGGATATTAAATAAGACCATTTGATTTCTGAAAATGCCACTTTTCTGGGTTTAATATTATTATTTTTTTGAAAACTGTACTTTAGTTTTGAAAGCTGAATTACTTACAAAATACAAATTACAGTTTATTAACAGCACAGATTGATAAAGAAATCAACTGTTTTCGGTAATAAAGTGACAATAGTGAGCATGTTAACTAAATGTGTATTGTTAATTCTCAACTCACGATTTCAAGCATAGCTGTTTCAATGAAGGTATTATAAAAGTGATCTGTACAATTAAGCAGAAATGTAAGCAGGAAAAAGGTTTAGATAGATTTTTGTATTCTTTTGTGTTATGGTTATGTGTGGTTATGGTTATGTGCATTCATGTTACGAAGGATAAAGAAGTGTAAAGAATGGTATAGATGTCGAGGTCTTCAGAACACATGAAATAAACCGACATGAAATGTTTGCCAGCTCTTCAGATGAATGTGTTGTGCTGCTGTAGTGTTGACCGATGCAGTTGCTGAAACTGCTTTTAAAATGTGCCCAGAGGTATATGAGGTATATATTTGTTAAATAATCCAAGACAAAGTTTCAATTAATCTGTCTCTTTTTAAAACTGGTTAAACTAGGGCCACTGAAAATACAGATTTATCAGTTTGACAATACAAGAAAAAGCTACCTTCGTAAATATTAATACATTTTTCATTCATTTAATAAACACATATTTATGGCATGTAGTTATTTGAAAATGACCCTAGGTAAAGCATTTTGGAATAGTAACGGTGATGTTATTTGGAAGAAAAACACAAGGGTGCAATTTACAAAGCCCTTTACTATAAAATATCATGGGCACCACTTCTTTCTAAAGAGAGACAACCATTCATGGTAGAAAACTAGAAATAAACAAAATAAGAATATCTAAGAATTCCTGAGTTGATCATTTCAGGTTGAGTAACTTCATAGTGTGTGTTTATTCTAACAAGAATAATGGTGCTGAAGACACCAGAGTAAATGTATTTGTGAATTTCACTCTAAATGTTATTCATTTCTATTGTAATCAAGCATTAAACCATTGTATCTTATTATGCAAAGTGTCAGAGACACACATACCTGTCAAAACCAGCAGCAAGTATCCAAGTGCAAAAACTGAAAAATCATTTTACAAATAAGAAAATTAACATGTCACATTTACTGACATAGAAAGGTTAAAGAAATACTTACATAGCATGACAAATTTAACATTCAAGGCATATTAGAATGCTGTTCACTTAATCTCTGAAACAAACACTGTACAGTTCCTCAATTGGTAACACTACTAAATATAACAGTGCACACTATCAGATTATAATACAGCAATGGAAACTCATACGCAATAGAAATGTGTGTTTCCGTTACGCAAGTATATTTCTGGCATAATCAGACGAATACCAATGTGGCAACAGACAATCAAAAGTGATAAACAAATAGTTTGAGCCCTTCACACTCTCTCATTGGTGTCATCTAAACACGGCAACTAAAAATATTGCTCATGCACACACTGAATATTTTTCATGTCTTAATAAAAAGCGTGCAACTATTTCACGGCACACACTGTAAGCCTACACATGTGCAATCACTGTATAACAGGATCAGAAAACTCAGATACACAATATCTAGCGCATAATATACACTGATAATTGAAGGCGGTTTTGAAGTGGCATCAGTTGGTTCGCCAGTACTGCAGTAAAAATGTCAGCATCCCGGATCAGAGGAAAATAATCTTCCAATCAGCTTTTAAAACAAACAATGCAGAAGTTCATTCTCATTGATTGTGTGACAGTCTGGCTCGCAGTGGTGTGGTGGATGACGTCACGGACCAGGAAGTAACTGACTCCAAACAGTGGATGGGCGGGTGAAACTGAGTGCAAAAGCACTCAGCGTATTTAATAACAAACAAACAAAATATTTAAACAAAATACAAACAAAAGGGCACGAGGGCCAAACGAATAAATAAACAAACAAGTAAGTGCCGTGCTGGATTATCCAGCACGTATTAGCAATTGTTTTTTAAATATTATTCCTTCTCTCCGCTCTCCGCTCCCCGTACTCTCTACTCCAACACCCCAACATCAAGTGCAGAGAGCTGCAGGTTTATATACTCTGGCCGAGGGATTAACTAGTTGGTAATTATCTTATTATCCCTCGGCCAGAGTCTGCACGCGTTTGGTAAGGATGCATGACTGTCAGCTAGTTAAATAATCAGTAGCTGATCAGCCATGCATCCTCACGGGGTTTTTAAATATAATAACAAAAGACGCGGCGCTTTTACCCGCACCGCAAACAAAAATACAAATAATAATAAATAGGGGCGGGACACTCCGCCACACATGCCCCCCCTTGTGCGCAGCACACATGGCCTTTTCGGCCACCTCCCCCCTTAGTCCCCAAAGTCCCGGTCAGCAGTCCCGGCGCAGGAACAGGGGCAGCAACGGGCCAAAGGTGGCGGCCACGGTGGGATGTCCTCCTCCCACCCAAACAGCCGTAGTGTTCCAATGGCCCGCGCACCGGCCAGCTCCTCTGGCCAAAAAATTTTTGGGGGTGGTCTCCAGACCTGCCCCCCCTTCTTCATGGCCGACAGCTCCCCTCCGTGGGGCTCTGGCCACCCTTTCTCCTGCAGCGAAATTGCTGCGGGGGAAGCTGGTCTCCTGACCTCCCCCCCCTTCTTCATGGCTGACAGCTGCCCTTCACGGGGCTCCAGCCACAGTATTTCCTGCCGCGAAAGTGCGGCTGGGGGAGCTGGTCTCCTGACCTCCCCCCCCTTTTCCATGGCTGGCAGCTCCCCTTCGTGGGGCTCTGACCACATGATCTCCGGCCGCGAAAGTGCGGCTGGGGAAGCTGGTCTCCTGACCTCCCCCCCTTTCTTCATGGCCGGCAGCTCCCCTCCGTGGGGCTCCGACCACAGTGTAGTGACCCCAGGCGAAGCAGGATCCCTGGCGACCCCAGGCAAAGCAGGATCCCTGGCGACCCCAGGCGAAGCAGGATCCCTGGCGACCCCAGGCGAAGCAGGATCCCTGGCGACCCCAGGCGATGTGGAACAGGCAGCCCCAGGCGATGCGAGGCAGGCATCCCTGGGTGGTGCGAGGCAGGGCAGGAGCAGTCCTTCCCATGACGGTGGATGTGGAACCAGCAGGTATTCACCCTCTGCTGGTGGAGGTGGGAGGGGAAAGCAGTCCTCCCACAGCGGCTGAGACGGAACCAGCAGGTATTCACCCTCTGCTGGTGGAGCTGGGAGTGGCAAGCAGTCCTCCCACGGCAGCTGAGGCGGAACCAGCAGGTATTCATCCTCTGCTGGTGGAGGTGGGAGGGGCAAGCAGTCCTCCCACGACGGTTGAGGCAGAACCAGCAGGCATTCATCCTCTGCTGGTGGAGGTGGGAGGGGCAAGCAGTCCTCCCACGACGGTGGAGGCGGAACCAGCAGGCATTCACCCTCTGCTGGTGGAGGTGGGAGGGGCAAGCAGTCCTCCCACGACGGTGGAGGCGGAACCAGCAGGCATTCACCCTCTGCTGGTGGAGGTGGGAGGGGCAAGCAGTCCTCCCACGACGGTGGATGTGGAACCAGCAGGCATTCACCCTCTGCTGGTGGAGGTGGCGGAGGCAGAGGCAGCTCTTGCTGCTCTGCTCCTGGTGATGGTGGAGACAGAAGCAGCTCCTGCTGCCCTGCTCCTGGTGGTGGTGGAGACAGAGGCAGCTCCTGCTGCTCTGCTCCTGGTGGTGGTGGAGGCAGAGGCGATGGGGCGGATGCTGGCCACTCAGAGGGAGGCTGTGGCGGTTCTGGCTCCCTCTGCTGTGGCGGCTGGGCTGGTGTGTGCCGTGCTCCCTTCAGCAGCATAAATAGAGGCTGCTGGGGAACATCAGCATCCTGCCCTTCTCCCCCCCAGAAAAATTCAGGGGGTTGAGCCTGTAACTCCTCCCCTTCTGGCTCTTGGGACTGCAGCTTGGGTCCTAAGGCTGTGGAAGCGCAGACTTCCACCTCTTGGGCTATGGACGCACCGACTCCCCCCTCTTTGGGCTGTGGACGCACCGACTCCTCCCTCTTGGGCTGTGGACGCACCGACTCCTCCCTCTTGGGCTGTGGACGCACCGACTCCCCCCTCTTGGGCGTAGGACGTTCGGGCTCCTCCCACTCGGCCGTAGGACGTTCGGGCTCCTCCCACTCGAGCGTAGGACGTTCGGGCTCCTCCCACTCGGGCGTAGGACGTTCGGGCTCCTCCCACTCGGGCGTAGGACGTTCGGGCTCCTCCCACTCGGGCGTAGGACGTTCGGGCTCCTCCCACTCGGGCGTAGGACGTTCGGGCTCCTCCCCAGGCTGTGGAGGCGAAACCAGCAGGCATTCTCCCTCTGCTGGTGGAGACGGTAGCGATGGCTCCTCTCCCTCTGATGCTGGAGACGGTAGCGATGGCTCCTCTCCCTCTGATGCTGGAGACGGCAGCGATGGCTCCTCTCCCTCTGATGCTGGAGACGGTAGCGATGGCTCCTCTCCCTCTGATGCTGGAGACGGCAGCGATGGCTCCTCTCCCTCTGGCGCTGGAGACGGCAGCGATGGCTCCTCTCCCTCTGGCGCTGGAGACGGCAGCGATGGCTCCTCTCCCTCTGCTGGTGGAGACGGTAGCGATGGCTCCTCTCCCTTTTGTGCTGGAGATGGCAGCACCAGGGTCTCTCCCATATCCGCAGCCAGGTAGTTGAACACCATGGCTGCGATGTCTGGGAGGGAAGCTGGGTGGTGTTGCTGTTCCCAGGCCTCCCAGCGCTCCCCATCTCTTGCCCACAGGAGGTTGATCACTGCAGGGAGGGCTTCCTCATAATCCCTCCCCGGCTCCACCAGCCAGTCCCAGACTCCCTCAGAGGAGAGTGCATTCGTCCTCTTTGGAGGATGCAGGTCCTCCCTCACTGGACGCTCTGGCTCCTCTTTCTCCTGCCATGGAGGGGGTTGGTCTGGTGCCACGTGCCCAACCTCACCAACCGCGAAGCACCACTCCTCACCCTTCAGGCAGGTGAGGCAGATATCCAGTGTGGCAAGGTAAGGCTGATGTTGCTGCGCCTCCTGCTGCTGTTGTTGCTGCTGCTGCTGCTTTCTCCTCCGGCTACTTTTCCCCATTTTTAATTTGAAAAAAAAAACGAACAAACAAAAAAAACGCACTTTTCAATCCTGGTCCGGCTGTTGGAGGCGTTGTTTGTCCCACGCAGGACACCATATGTGACAGTCTGGCTCGCAGTGGTGTGGTGGATGACGTCACGGACCAGGAAGTAACTGACTCCAAACAGTGGATGGGCGGGTGAAACTGAGTGCAAAAGCACTCAGCGTATTTAATAACAAACAAACAAAATATTTAAACAAAATACAAACAAAAGGGCACGAGGGCCAAACGAATAAATAAACAAACAAGTAAGTGCCGTGCTGGATTATCCAGCACGTATTAGCAATTGTTTTTTAAATATTATTCCTTCTCTCCGCTCTCCGCTCCCCGTACTCTCTACTCCAACACCCCAACATCAAGTGCAGAGAGCTGCAGGTTTATATACTCTGGCCGAGGGATTAACTAGTTGGTAATTATCTTATTATCCCTCGGCCAGAGTCTGCACGCGTTTGGTAAGGATGCATGACTGTCAGCTAGTTAAATAATCAGTAGCTGATCAGCCATGCATCCTCACGGGGTTTTTAAATATAATAACAAAAGACGCGGCGCTTTTACCCGCGCCGCAAACAAAAATACAAATAATAATAAATAGGGGCGGGACACTCCGCCACAGATTGGTACCCAATTGTAAACGTGAGTGAAGGGCAGGTTTTCTTGTTTTGAAATCAACACGTTAATGAATGGGTTTATTGAATACCTGCTGATAAATACTTCTTAAAAGCAATTCCAAGTAGGAGTATCAGCACAGCCCTAGAAATGAATAGGGATGGAAGTCTGCACCGGGAGGCCTGCGGCCCGGAATGAGTTCCAGGAGGTCGGCCACAGAGAGCTGATATCCCCCGTCGAGCGGCAGCATTCTCACACAGTGCCTTGTGTTATAGGGTTAGGGTTAGGCAGCACACAATGCCTTGTGTTATAGGGTTAGGGTTAGGGTTAGGCAGCAACGGTGTGTAAACAGAATCAGTAAACTCAGATACTGATATCCTCATCGAGAGGGCAGCATTCCCACACAGTGCCTTGTGTTATAGGGTTAGGGTTAGGGTTAGGGTTAGGCAGCAACGGTGTGTAAACAGAATCAGTAAACTCAGATACTGATATCCTCATCGAGAGGGCAGCATTCCCACACAGTGCCTTGTGTTATAGGGTTAGGGTTAGGGTTAGGCAGCAACGGTGTGTAAACAGAATCAGTAAACTCAGATACTGATATCCTCATCGAGAGGGCAGCATTCTCACACAGTGCCTTGTATTATAGGGTTAGGGTTAGGCAGCAACAGTGTGTAAACAGGATCAGTTAACTCAGATACTGATATCCCCATCGAGAGGGCAGCATTCCCACACAGTGCCTTGTGTTATGAAGGGCGTGTTTCTTTCTGAGCAGACCTGATGGAAAAACTGCCACCTCCCAAACGCTCAAATGTGCACGCCACAAAAAACAACATTAAAATCCAAATAACTCTAAAACTACAAATCCAGTCAAGTTTGAATCACCATAGGGAGTTAAGTCAGTATAGACTGCTATCTCGTTGCTGAGTACTGAAGCTGTAGCTATTATAAGTTTTCCTCCAGATCTGCTGAAAGATGGCATTTTAATTCAGATTGTACATTGGAAATGTTAACATTTTACCCCCTTTTATTTTTTTCAAATACAAATCCTATTGAAAGAGTGTTTAAAGATTTAGAGACAATGTCACAAAGTGTTAGTGTTCCAAAGGATATCAATATACCCCTCACCATTACTGAGATAATCATGGTTGAAAATCAGAATTTATCATAGAAACAAGGTTGAAACCACAACTATAGCGGCACTATAATCTCATATGGCCACAAGGGTCTGTAGAGCAAAATAATTCTAATTTCTGACTCTTGCTAAGTTTAGACATAGTTTGATACTTAGTAGTATGGTTTTTTAATGAATGTGCTCTACAGAAGATACTGTGTATGTTTCTAGAGGGAATGCAGACATTATTTAGTAAGTGAATGATTAAGATCAATTCTATATGTGACCCCTGGCTAAAATACACCTTTAAACCCCACTTTGACCACTTCACCAACTGGTTTTGTAAGGAGTAGGGGGAACTCCAGTGGTAAATAAGACGGTTATAACTGCTCTGCCCCGCTTACAGGCCCCTTTCAAATAAATGAAGGAAGAAGGATACGTTCATGAAGGTTTGCCCCTGCCAAACGTAGGCAAAGGGTTCTTTATGTCACACAAAGATAACAAGCAGAAAAGATGAGATCTTGAAGTACACTATTTTCTTTACTAAGTAACAAGGGATGTATACTACAGGGACCACAGGCCTAAAAATATTTTTAAGAAGGTGGTTTGATGAGCACACGGATGGAAGGGCAGGACTCTCCCCACACGACAGGCTCCTGGGAGAAAAAGTGCTCAAAAACAAATAAATAAATAAATAATGATCAAACTAACATATTGATGCACTATACAGAAGCTACTGTGTATGTTTCTAGAGGGAATGTAGATAATATTTAATAAGTTAATTATTAAAATCAATTATATAGGAAACTAGGGGGCTCCATTTTATTTGTTTAATGAAACTCACTAGTAGCACATTTTGATCTGGTCCTGACTGGAGATGCAACACAAGTACTAAAAACAGTCAAGTTATCAGAAAGGGCAGTCCTGTAAACATGTAATTTAAAATTTAAACAAGAAACAACTGGGGCAAACTTGGCCCTCATTGTTGTTACAGTAGGAACTAGTAGTGTCATGAATAACAAGTGAGGGTATGTTTGCCTAATTGTGCCTTTTTTTACATTACTGCACATCTTTACAGGGCTAATCCTTTTTGGTTTATAACTCGGTCATTTTTGTAGATTTCCCATGGTTGAACCCTTTATGCTAACTGGGCCATTTTTATACATTCAACAGATTTAAGTGACAGTAGATGTAGTTTTAGTTTCAGTAGTTTATAGAGGACTCTCGCTGGCATTTTACATTTACATACTTGTACAAGCAAAAATTCCACACTCTCAGAGTCTGTTTTTCACAACATGCAAAAGCACCTTATTTCAGGTTATGGTACAGCTGTAATTGAAGCAGGGCCCTTAGAGTTTTCAGGTGTATCAAAGTAGTACAGATTCAGATCATGAACCTTAGTGCCTTTATGTAGTATGTGAGAGAAAACAATTCTGAAAGCCCTGCCGGTGTGAAATGTGTGTGTGGAATATTGGTTCAGCAGGGAGGGGGTTAAATTATTCCCTGTCAAAACACGTGGGAATGTGGGATGATTAATTAGGCTCCAGCCACAAGTGTATAAAAAGGGTGCTAATAATAGAATTAAAGTTGATGATCGAGGAGGAGGTATGTGTTGCCACGTCGCTGTGTTGACTTTTTGTTTTGGCCCTTGTGCCGTTTTGTTTGTTAAATGTGTTTTTGTACTGTTTGTTTGTTTATTAAAAGTGTGCATTAACGCTTGAAACTGCAGCTTCTGTGTCTCTGAGTCTCTCTACCTGCCGGTAACAGCTTGGCCATGATGATACCCTGTCACAAGGTGTATAACAGTGGTATAGGCAGCCTGGACAAGTAGAAATAATAATAAATCAGACAACTTAGATCAAAATATTTTATTATGCAAAACAAATTAAAAAACACAACCAAAAGAAAAGCCCTTTCATATCTGTGGTAAATAATAAAAAGTGTGTTTGATCAATGAAGCTAACAGTAACCCTGCAGTGTCAGCAGCACTCTGCAGCTCTGTGCTGTAAGTTCAGTGTGCAAGATGTATTATGTATTATGGAAATCATAATACATCTCCGACATTGTTGTGTGAATTATGAATCACCCTGCAGTGTATCAAGTTCATGCTCCCTCTTGTAACAATGCTGATTTCCTGTTCCCACAACTCATCACTCATTCAGAGCACCAGCTTTGTTACAAGCGGGAGCCTGATCTGGATACACTGTGGTGTTTTTAGAGAATGGATCTTCTCCTGAAAAAACACTCCAGAGAAATGTATTTCCATGATGTGTGAAAAAAACACAAATACATTGAAGAAGGTATGAAAAACAGACACAGCAAAAGCAAAGTATTGTGTTTCTAGTAAACACTGCAGTGTGTTCAGTAACACTTAATACAATCAGCAATGTTGAATTCAGAAACTTGTTAAAAAACAACTAAATGTCATGCAGCCTTACAATAAGCTTGTACATGCTATCAGAGAACACAAGAGAGCAACACTTTTACTTTGCTTTCACAAAGTGGTGCTTTTTGTAGATCTCTCCTTTTCCTCGCAGGATATTTCTTTGTAACTTGTGAGCTGTTTGTGTCGTATTACAAGACGTGTTACACCTGCAATGCAGATCAAAGGACAGCGTTGAAGGATGGGCCGGTTTATTGTCCATTGGCCTCTATAAGAGAGGGATTAAGAATATTAGTTTACAGTAAGTATCGATTTTGATTAAGCAGAACGACTTTAAGAGACTATGGAGAATATTCAACTGATCGGGACAGCAATGGATTTAAATACCACCACTTTCAAAAAATGAATAAAGGGCAACAGTGCATGTTAGTGTATTTAGTTCTTATAATGTTTGTAGAAATATTTAAATGTGTAAGATTCATATTTTTAATTATTTAAATGGTGGTGACATTGAGATCCACAGCTGATTATTTTAGCCAAGATCCTTTTCTTTAATGAGACCAAGACACAACCATTCTATGTAGCCAGGAAAACAGGATAGAGGCTTTTCATGCAAGTGCAGCACTGTGTAATAAATCAACAGTCAGCATGCAGGCTGAGCTCCAGCAATAACACTGTGTAATAAATCAACAGTCAGCATGCAGGCTGAGCTCCAGCACTAACACTGTGTAATAAATCAACAGTCAGCATGCAGGCTGAGCTCCAGCACTAACACTGTGTAATAAATGAACAGTCAGCATGCAGGCTGAGCTCCAGCACTAACACTGTGTAATAAATCAACAGTCAGCATGCAGGCTGAGCTCCAGCACTAACACTGTGTAATAAATCAACAGTCAGCATGCAGGCTGAGCTCCAGCACTAACACTGTGTAATAAATCAACAGTCAGCATGCAGGCTGAGCTCCAGCACTATCACTGTGTAATAAATCAACAGTCAGCATGCAGGCTGAGCTCCAGCTCTATCACTGTGTAATAAATCAACAGTCAGCATGCAGGCTGAGCTCCAGCACTAACACTGTGTAATAAATCAACAGTCAGCATGCAGGCTGAGGTCCAGCACTAACACTGTGTAATAAATGAACAGTCAGCATGCAGGCTGAGCTCCAGCACTAACACTGTGTAATAAATCGACTGACAGCATGCAGGCTGAGCTCCAGCACTAACACTGTGTAATAAATCAACAGTCAGCATGCAGGCTGAGCTCCAGCACTAACGCTGTGTAATAAATCAACAGTCAGCATGCAGGCTGAGCTCCAGCACTAACACTGTGTAATAAATCAACAGTCAGCATGCAGGCTGAGCTCCAGCACTAACAGTGTGTAATAAATCAACAGTCAGCATGCAGGCTGAGCTCCAGCACTAACACTGTGTAATAAATCAACAGTCAGCATGCAGGCTGAGCTCCAGCACTAACACTGTGGCAGCCAGTCAACAGTTATTTATGAGCTTATGCCTAAATTTGATTCCTCCCCAAACTTAATTCAAAGTTAAGAAATTGCATAACAGCAGTGAAAGAGTAAACCGTGGATATTCACCTTCATTTATTATAAATCATTTAAACAAAAGCTTTGAAAAGTACAAGAAATACCAACAGGAATACAAATAAAGTTTTATTTATTTAAAAACATTTATAAGGGATTTTTAAACATTAGCATTTAATATTTAATACATTTAATACAGTTTCACAATTTACAAATCAATTCTAATCCTCTGATGTTAGCTGTGCCAGAGACATAGTTTGTGAGACAGTGTGTAAAGGGCAGCTGGAAAGCTTGAGATAACATAGCAGACATAACAACCGGGGAGTCCATGCTATGCATGCAGCTAAGCATATTGCATGGAAACCCAACAGTACCCGGGGGCTGGGACTCTTCAAGAGCATGAGCCAGTGCTGCTCATAGCCTGGCTGTGCGAGACGTGTACAGAGTTCATTTTAGCAAGCTTAGAAAGGAGCTTAAAACACTGCTTCAGCAAACCACAGGATTTAAAATAGAAATGTTAAGAGGCCATCAACACACAACATGTCATTTGGTGGTTACAGTGTGCCCTGATGAAAAGAAGCAAATATGTAATGTGTGTGAGATAATAGACCCAACACTGTTATTTATTTGCAGTTTGGTAACTTTATTGGTTGTGTTTTTGTTTCTATCAAATGAGGAAAAAAGTGCCTTTTTGCTTATTGTCTCTGATTAAGTTTGCAGCACTTTATTTATTATTTTTTTGATGGTGGACTTTTGTGATAGACGCTTCCTGCACCTAGAAATAACTTAGCATCCCATCAGAGAAGCTAAACAGAAATTCCAAAGAACAGATTGCCGACCACAGCATGTGTTAAAAACAAAGAATCGAGCAGCACTTTGAACACCTGGATCTGAAATCTGAGAGCAGGTGATCAGAAACTGAGCACTTTTAAAATTTTTGTACATAGTCATTTTTACTTCACGTCAGTACAAAATAACTGTGAATTCAAAAAAGTAGATTGCATCAACAGTAAAATCACAGGTCATTTTAAATGTAAAAATCTGTAATATGGAACAGAAAGGAACATTAGTAACTATCTGCCGTGTAGTGTGTGACAAGACCAGGAAGCAGTACACAAAACTCTGAAATGAGGGGCTGAACACTGCCGCAGCAGTATGTTTATTAAATAAAAACAAAAGACTTTTCAAACTAAATAAAACACTGTTGTAAACACAAAACAGAAGGGCACACGGCCAAAACAAAAGGGTCACAAAACCAAATACAAAAAGTCTAATTAAACGAGTACCTTTGTAACAACTTCACAAAAATTAGCAGCAATCATCTGTTTGGCGCTCTGTCGCTGAGAGTCTCTCTCCTGCTCCAACCACCCCCTTAGAGCCCAGAGTGGGTCCTTATATACTGTGGCTGGAGCCTTAACTACCCATCAGTTCAAGCAAATACCTCATTAAGGCTCCAGCTACATTCTTCTCAAGGTTTTTATGGATGGAGAATTCACCCTATCCTTGCCACAATACACAATTCAAGATAATAATGCATAATGCAAATAAATACACAAAAAGGTAACAACAATAATAATAATAATAATAATAATAATAATAATAATAATAATAATAATAATAATAATAATAATAATAATAATAATACAGTGCACATATGTACCCCGTCACAGTAACAGACACATTGAATAGACAGTATTAATTAAAAAGTGTTTTTATGAATGAAAAACAAACACATATTAGGCAATACAAAAATAAATGTGTCATTACAGTACATTGGTTACAAATTCTCTTTTTAACATTACCTTTACTGTTTTACAGAGTTTGCAATCATCACTCTATTTCTGAGCGGTTCTGAGTTCTATTGCTCCAGTATTGAGTTTGTATCATATTCCTAATAACTCTGTCTTCACTTGGCTTTGAGCTTGTCTGGAGAATTGGAAATGTCTTCACTGGACACCCTTCCTCATTGAATTCAAACAATATCATCTTTCAACTCTGTGTTTGCTCTTTGCTGAGTTTACAAGATTCTCTTTTCCATTGACACATACGTAGTTTCCAGTATCACTCCTCTTAACTTGTTTAATGGAAAAGACGACACCTGGTAAGCCTTTGGGAACAGGTTGTGAATCGACAAGGTTGCATCTCTGAGTGAAGCTGCTATTATACATTTAAATTATACATCCATTCCTTCCATTGCACTCCGTCTGTCTAGCTGAAGTGTGTGCAAATAGCGTGACTCTGAAAATACAGTTTCTATGTGATATTACATAATCTATCAGTATATAGCAGCTTAAAATAAAGGAATAATGCATGATAGGGCAACACACAACCTGGAGTGCATTATTCCTATTATGCAATGGCTCACACTGTAAAAATAGCAAATAAAACTAATTTCATATGTTTAAAGGTGATTTAGTTAGACAAATGTGGAAATAACATTCCACCTCATAAACCAGTTCCTGTTTTCCATTTATAACTGTAATAAAGTATTAACTATGACAGCCTAATAGTATATTAATGTTATGACTCAGGGGCGGTCCATTTAAGTATATGTTTAAGCCCGCTTTGAGCCCCATGTAGCTGCTTATGCCATACGGCTCTCTGGAGCTATTTCTAACAGTCATAAAATTGTCGTAGAACTGTATTAAGGTGTTCTATCATGACAGTTTTCAAGTCTATATTTGTGTTACTCTCACTCACCCAGTCATAAAATGCTTTGCCTGCCCAGTTGGTTTGTCGTTCATGGATTTATCATTTCTGTCAAATATCTTGTCTAGGCTGTCAGTTTTTTTTTTCTCTCATTGAGAGGTGCTGTTTGGTCTCCTGGCTTCTCTGTGTTTTGAGGGCTCTTTGCCAGACTAGCTTTCCAAAGTTGTCTTGTTGTTTAAGGTAAAATTCACTTCAGGAATTGTGTTATTTATTCTCTGTTATTGACAGTCGTGGCAGATTTATATGTTTGTCTAGGTTTTCAGTGAGGAGGGTGCCGGTACTAGATCCGTGATTTTATGCTGGATAACATCACGGGTCTTGTACAAGGCTGACCAATCAGAGCTCAGGAATTTTTCATGCAATTGTATAATATACAGTAACAATACAGTAGACTCTTGCTCATCAGAAACCAATTGGGACTGGACCCAGTACTAAAATACCTTAATATAGAGACAGCCAGTTGCTAATCTTTGCACTGTGCATAGATTTTACATTGAGATAAACTGAAGAACCATGGCTAATGTTTTTCACATATCCTGGATTCTCTTTTCCATACATGCAGATATAGTTTCCAATGTCATTCTTTCTGATGTCTTGTTTTATAAATGTGACAGCTCCCATTCCTCCGGGCTCTGGCAGTGAACTGATCTCCTCTCTGTTTTTATATAAATGGAACCAATTCATCTCCTTGTTCTCTGGTTGTTCTCCGTGCACAGATGATATTACACATGTGAATTCAATGGTCTCTCCTTCCACTACAGTCGTTTTCCCAATTTGAAGTATCGTCATACCCAGTGGCTCTGTAATCATTTATAAAAAAATGAAAAATAACACATGACAGAAATATCTGTTAAGCAAGTAAGAACATGGACATTGTATAACTGAAATGTGTTATTAACCACAGATTACAATATTAGCATATATTACATGATGTAATAAGAAGAAGAAGAAGAAGAAGAAGAAGAAGAAGAAGAAGAAGAAGAAGAAGAAGAAGAAGAAGAAGAATACCCGTGCATGTGCTCAACCTGTATTAAACATGCTGATATCAGAACACTAAATAAGACACATGACTTGGACTGGTTACTCCAATAGGAATATTCTATTTAGCACTGAGTAAAGGCCAGTGCCTTTATCACTATGATATAAAGATACCAGCCAACGATATACAGCAAAAAAATAAATATTTCTGATAGAAAAACAGAAGAGGTGAATATCACAACGCTTTTATTCCAACCCATTAATGTTAGCACTAGAAATCAACAACTAGAAATCAACAACCGAAGAATACCTAAGAGACCTTGCATTCAATTTCTGAGTTGTTTATTTCAGCTTTTATATGTTTAATGTGTGTGTGTTTATTCTTTCAGGAATAACAATGAGAAAGACACTTCAGAGTGAACAGCCATGTGAATTTCACTCTAAATGTTATTCATTTCTAATGTAATCAAGCATTAATCATTGTATCTTATTATGTGAACGTGTCAGAGACACACATACCTGTCCAAACCAGCAGCACATCTCCAAGTGCAAAAACTGAAAAACAAATGAATCATTTTACAAATAAGAAAAGGAACATTTCCAATATACTGTCATAAACAAGTTATAAAATAAATAATACGTACGTATCATGGTTAATTTCCCATTCCAGGGCATATTAAAATGCAGTTTACTTAATCTTTGATACTAACACTATTCGTTTCCTCTATCTGTAACACAACTAAATATAACAGTGCACACTATGAGATTATAATGCAGCAAAGGAAACTCATGCACAATAGAAATGTGTGTTTCCATTATGCATGTATGTTTCTGGCATAATCAAATGAATACCTGAAAACCTGAAAATGATTATTTAAAAAGAATAGGAAGAGTATGTACACACATAAAAAAGTAATGAAATAAATTATACTTACAAAGCATTATTACATTAAAATCCCAAGTCATTTTTACAAGCTGTCCAGTGACTACTTATAGCGCACCGGTCCTCTGTTTGTAACACACCTAAAGACACAGTAATGGAAATACCACAGCCCCCTGCATAGATATGGGGAGATAATACTGACCTAGTGTTTCCGTTTCACATGCAATTCTGATACAATCAAAGAAACAGATCAACAGCAATTCTTTATTGATCAGTTTAACTGTTTGTTATAAACTGTTTTAAACAGTTCTGATGTGGTCCATGTTTGATGCCTCCTTAGACAGGTTCACACAACAATGATGTAGTATGACTATGTCACAATATTGTATATGCACCAATGAATCAGATACTAAAATATCCCTACAAACAGTAAACATGCGTGCAGCTAAGCGTATTGCATGGAAACCCATGAGAACCTGGGGGCTGGGACTCTTCAAGCGCATGAGCCAGTGCTGCACATAGCCTGGTTGTGCGAGACGTGTACAGAGTTCATTTTAGCAAGCTTAGAAAGGCGTTAAAACACTGCTTCAGCAAACCACAGGATTTAAAATAGAAATGTTAAGAGGCCATCAACACACAACATGTTATTTGGTGGTTACAGTGTGCCCTGATGAAAAGCAGTGAATATGTAATGTGTGTGAGATAATAGGAAAACAAAAAGCAAATAGCAATTAACTTTATAACAATGACATGAAATACATACAGAGCTGTGCTGAAGAGGCTCTGTCTAAGTGTTGTCTAATTGGGCCCCCTTTGGAGTGACTGCTGTGAACACCAATTACAATTAGAACTAGAACTGCCAGGCAGTTTTATGGCTTCCAAGCTCAGTACCAATTGTAAATGTTACCAAGCTGTAGCATTGCAGCACAAGTGTCAGCAATAGATCAGTTTTATACAGCAGATTCAATCCCAAATACTGCATTAGTTCATTATCTCATGATGCTTTATAACTTTAAAGCTAATTTTACATTTAACCTTAAGGAGCGGTCAAAGGTCACGGCTTATAACATTAGAGCATACCATGACCCTATCTGTACTCTCTCAGGAGTTAAAAGCCAGTTTTACATTTGACCTTTAGGAGAGGTCAAAGGTCATGGGCAATGACGTTTTTTGATAGAGCATACATGGGTTACTATATGTGTTCCATAGTAACCATGGCCCTTTCTGAGTCAATATAAACTCCTAGATCTTTTTCATAGATTCCTTCTTCAATTTCAGTATCTCCCATATGATATTTTTATTGCCTGCGTGCAGTACTTTACACCATTCTCTATGAAATATAAATACAGTTCTGCACAGTTCTGAATGCTGTCTAGATTATTTTGAATGACCTTTGCTGCTGCAACTGTGTTTGCCACTCCTCCTATTTTTGTGTTGTCTGCAAATGTTATGCAGTGTTTAATTTTAGCATGTGTAGCGAGGTGACAAGAATGACAGAGAATCTAACTTAAGCAAACCACAGTATTTAAAACAGAAATGATAAAAGACCATCAATACAAAACATGTCCGGTGGTGTTGGCCCCGATGAAAAAAAAACAGTAAGTTGAGATCATAGATAACAGAAAACACAACCACACAAATGCATATTGTACACTTTATAACAATGAAGTTAAATACATACAGTCATGATGAAGTGACTGTAGCTCAGAGATGTGGCTGATTCAGCAGACCCACATGAACACTAATCATGTACTGCCTCTGTATCTTAGGTAAGGTAACTTAGCACTGCTGCTAACTGGGGTCTGTGTAACCCACTGCTGTTTATTGAAGTACTTCTAATTGTTTTACAGTATGAACAGGAAACTCATGAACAACAGTAAATAAGAATCATTACCGATTCCATTCACAACACAACAGATAAGGATTTCAAAGCTGTTATCAAGTTCTTTTGAAAGGAAAGAATACTATTTACAATTCTAAACAACTTACAAGCTGAACATTCAGTCCTGGGCCTCTGTCGAGCACACTGGCATTTGTACAGAATTGCTTGATAATGAATGCTTATAGAGGATAAGGTTGAGCCCACCAAACTTCACATACATTTTATAACCTGACAAATACAGAATATAAAATGATAGACTAGGAATGATTCAAGGAAGGACTAGGAATATCATAAAAGTGAAAAGAATTGCTCTATTCATTTTACTGAACTAGTTTTGCTTTAAAAATATTAAACATTTTAGGACCTTTTCAGATATGGTTTGTTGCAAAATTAACCTAATTTTAGACGCTTTTGCATTCACACCACACCTCAATGCAAACTAAATCACTTCATTGAGAATTCAGAACTGATCTTGCTTTCAAACAATAATGAAATGATAATCCCGCTCTCTTTGTCATTTGGAGTAAGTGAGGCTGGCATAGTTGAAAGGTCATGTTGTCACATGATTTGTCATTTAGAGTACCGTTAAGTCGGGCTGGCATGAGGCAGGTTGTTCAGTCCTGGATCCTCGAAGCCAGGTAAGATTTACAGAGAAATTATTAGAATGTAATATTGGAGCAACAGAAACCCAGAACCACCCAGAATGATTGACCATAAGAAATGCATTGTGTGTTAGCTTTGAGTAAGAAATGCATTGTGTGTTAGCTTTGATTAAGAATCCCACACTCCTGTAGGGAAACACACAGTATGCTACTGGCTCTTTAAACACTAGAACCTGTGCAGAAGGTTTCATAGAAAAGTTTGTCTCCCAGCATTGATGGAAGTGCTATTAATGTGTCTTCTATTGTTTGACACATTCCACCACAGTCCCCTAGATTATTTATATCTCCAATGGTTTGTCAGTTCTGGGACAATAACTAAAGTGCCTCCCTCTGACCGGACTCTGTATGATCGTTCTGGTAGGTATGAAAGTAGAGAGTACGTAGATAAAAGAGAAAGACCATTTTGATTCATTGAATATTCATGTATTTTTCAAAACAACATTCATTTTTCCCCAGTGGTTTTCAGTATCTGGAAGTTTTAACTGCTGCATATGTTACATTGTCTTCATCAGGTGCAGAGCTGGGTTTCTTCTTGGTGACACGGGCAGTGTTTATTTCTGAGTATGTGAGTGTGTCGTCCTGTTGCTTTGAAGGCTGCTTAGGCTTACTCTGCAATAAATTATCAGATTGGAGAGAGATCAGGGTGGCGAAACGATACTAAACAAACTGTCCAAACAAAGAGATACAACCTAATAAAAGTAAACTGCCTTTTATCCATCTGTAAATATATATCAGTAGCTGCACAATATCTTCTTATTATACCCTATCCACGTTACTAAAAATAATACCTAAACAATGTGCAATGTGTTGAAACCATGTCATTATCATTCACTTTGTTCACAGTCGTGTTTTCAGCATGTGATTATCATGCATTATTTAGGTTGTGTGAATGAGGCATTAGACACTCTCAAAGTTCCTCTACTGCATACCTGCTGTAAGGTTTCAATACAATTTATACCCTACTCAACTAAGAGTTTTTACCTACAGCCTATTTACAGGGCAAATGTAGCCATTAGTCAATGGAACCCAAACATGTCAAAATACCCTTTCCTGGAGCAAATTCAAATCGCTCAACTCATTACATAAGGTCTAAATGAACTTTACAAAACAGTAATAATAACAGTACCTGGATTATTACCAGAGATTCTCTATATCCAATGTTTTATGTGTGTTTTTATAACTTTGCATGATCTTATAAACCTATATTGTTCACACAGCGATGGTAAATACTGAAAAAACATGTATCAGTCAGCCCAGTTTGATGTGTCTCCAGCAGTATATTTTGCTTGGCTAAAATGATAAATAATGGAACTGTATCCATTTAAATAAGAAATAACCTGTATATGTGCAAGCAAATTGTGTGAGACACATGTAACATATAGGACTTACCACCGTAGCATATTCAGAATCAGTCTGGACAGCATGGCCTGGAATGGCATTGTATCAAATAGATTAGTTTCCTACTTTGAATGGGATGGAAACAGCTAATGACACACTATGCATCAGAAACATCAAGATGTATATTTTTCACCAAAGGCTGAACAATGGAAGACTGCAGTAAACACTCACCCAAGAATCATGCTTTTAAAATAGAATTGAACATGACTGAGGGTCACACCAAACGAGCAAGATGGGCTGAATGGCCTCCTCTCGTTTGTAAACTTTCTTATGTTCTTAATAAATTGACACAGCAAGATGAAGAAGTCCCCATCATTTAAACATACTTCATTTGTATCCATTATGGTGAAGAATGCTGTGCCCTACCTCGTTTGGATTGCAGCCACTTCAGCACTCCTCCTATCAGCAGTACCAGCAGCACAAGGACCCCACATCCTACCCCTGCACCCAGGTATGGAGCTGGAACAGATCCTGGGGGGATCCACATTCAAATGGGATTCATTGTAAGATCCAGTTAAATATGTGCAAACAGATTCTATAATTCACTAATAACCTACTGACATAAAAGTCTGATCACAATGTGTTTAAAACAGATGTAATCCAGTGTAATTACAGTGACTTGATCTTGTGAATAGAATACATACAATATGCTCCACAGCGAAGACATACATTCTTTGTTTTTGAGCAGTTACACCAAACACACAATAATCATGTTTTCCAGAAAGCCTAGTTTTTGGAGTTGGTTTAATCTGGTATGAAAATGTCCATATGTACCACCAATAATCAGAGCTGTGGACATTCTGATTCAAATATAATTTCTGATACAGTATATATGTTACACTCAGAGTCAGGATTTGGTTAATCACAGACAAAAATAACAATTCATGATTTGAACATTTAACAA
The DNA here is from genome assembly GCF_902713425.1 of Acipenser ruthenus. Lineage (NCBI taxonomy): Eukaryota > Metazoa > Chordata > Actinopteri > Acipenseriformes > Acipenseridae > Acipenser > Acipenser ruthenus. The sequence goes on along the minus strand of NC_081240.1, from coordinate 4,593,890 downwards.
TTAAAATTAACATTAACATTTCAAATTATCAAAGAACGAAATGAAAGGTTAAATGAAAAATGTACCCAAAGAAAACAAATGTTCTCTTCGTGCAGCAGCAACAAGTTTTGTCAAACAAAGAAGTGCTTCTGTGCGAGTAAGTGAGTTCAGTGCTATTCTGAATCCCAAGCAGCAAGCCTTGCAAAAACAAATACAAAATTCAGTGATTTGTATGTTTCTAAATTTTAAATTGTGATTTTTTAAAATGTCTTTATGTATCTAATTTGATTAACTACTTTCATTTTACTTCACTTTTATTATCTAAACAATCAAATCGATGTTTTACAATGAGGCTCAGTATCCCAGTGGAGCTCTCAATACGGTTTCTTTTGAAAATGCCAATTTATCAAAGTTGTCATCGTCTAAAATAAAAAACATTTAAGAAGGTGTTCTTGTTGTCAAAAGGCAGTCTCTGTCTTTATTCCAGAGGCGTGGCAGTGTCTGGTGCTGATCGGGGGTCTGCAAAACCTGTTCTCTAAAAAGTTGTGGTACAGACCTTCCAACGATTTATGAGAATATGAAACATTTAATAAGCATACTTTTCTTTCTTTCTTTCTTTCTTTCTTTCTTTCTTTCTTTCTTTCTTTCTTTCTTTCTTTCTTTCTCTTTCTTTCTTTCGCTTAAAAAATGATTAGACAAACATGGATTGACATGTGGCTTTGCAGTTTAAATCTGTGTATACAGAACTCTTATAATATGAATAAAACAATCCATTTTAAATGTGTTCGTTTTTTCCTCTAAAACTGTATTTTCTAAATTACAAGGTGAGAACATTCCAAACTCGCTTGAAGAATGTTTGCGGTCATTATCCTCCTAAATTGCTTACCACGGCCCCCGTGCAAATGATGCCACGGTCTCAATGGGTTAACTTCCTGCATAAATAATAAATACATCAATAATTAATCAATGACGTGTATCTCAAATATAATTTACTGATTTTATGTCCATTCAATAAAAAATATTGTATTAAAGTTTGTATTTCACTTGATGCCCATTTTTTGCTATTCGCAGATTGAGCAGCATCTGTCGTTCTTTGATAAATTTTAAAAAAAATCGCGAAATGGTTATTTCTTATTTCATTTAATGGTTATTTAATGGTTAATCCTGACTCTGACTGTAACATATACACCGATTAGAACCTTTATTATCAACAACTTAAGAACTTACTTTGCTTTTTAAAACCTGGACTACTTTAAAGTGATACGTTTACTGAATCAGTAAACGTATCACTTATTTTACACTTGCCTGTCCCATTTGTGTGTTGGGTCTTGATAGATGTGTTTGGAGTTGTCATATCTCCTGTGGGAACATAAGCAACAACGTATAGCAAATAATCACCACTGGGCTAAAAAAAAAGTTGCCAGCTGTTTAATAATTTTAATAATTCAGACTAACATTCATTTGATGATAATGTGTTCTTTGTAATGATGTGGATAGTGGGAGATCTAAATACTGCTCCTATAATGTATAAACCTGATTATCTGTAGTCATGTTAAAAAGGGTTTCAATGAATCAATGTGGAGGAAGCATCAGAGGGAGTCATTTTGAGTGGCAGTATTTGGATCCACGGCTGTTCTCCTGCCCGGTATTCTATCTACTTCGATCTAATCTTGTCACCATTCCTTCATTTAAACATATTTGGCCATAATATCAAAAGCATGGGTGAATGAATTTCCCCTATTAGCATGCTGTATTAGCATAATATTAGCGTACTGTACTTCATCGTGAGTCCTGTCAGAATGGTTTCATTTGAAGAAACTACCCCTACTGTATGCAATGATGGCTAACTCCAAGTCAATCATTTTAATTGTGAAATAGACACATTTTAACTATTTTGTCAAAAACTTTCTTTAAATCAGAAAACTGAATTGAAAACAAACACAGACTTGCCTGTCAGTTTCTGTTGGGGTGGAGTTGTCGTATATACTGTGGGAATATAAACAACAAAAAAATAAACAACACAAATTAGAAACTAAAGCTGAGGTGGCAGTTTCTTTTCTAAATAATTTATACACCTAGGACTTCTGATTACCTCCCCAGATTTATGAACTGCATGGAAATTGATCTTTGCAACATTTCAAAGCAGTAAAGAATACATTACAATAAGTAAATCATATATATATGGCAAGCATTACGTTTTTTATTATATTTATTTTCCTATACCATATGTCCCAAAAGTATGTTTAATTTTAATCTTTATTTAGCAGAGCTCCACCTATGACATGTGTTGTTAGTTTCATCTTACTAAAAATACTGTAAAAAAGACTCACAAAAACCTTTACAGACGTTGTTTTTCACAAAGTCCCCTCATCTGATGATTAAAAGATGGAGGCTGTATGGGCCACCGTTTAGATCAACTGAGTCGACCCCACTGTGTCACAAAGTATTCAGCTCAGTCCTTACCTGTCACATGAAGGTAGACTGGGCGACTGCGTTTGCTGTTTGCTGAGTTCACAAGCTTCTCTTTTCCATAGATACAGGTGTAGTTTCCAGTATCATTCCTCGTAATGTTTTTAATGGAAAACGTGACACCTGGTACGTCTTTGGGATGGGGTTGTGAATCGACAACGTTTCCAGTTTTATATAGATGGAAAATTCCTTCTTTTCCTGTTGCTTCTCTGAGTTCAGCTGGTATTATACATTTAAATGATACATCCATTCCTTCCATTGGGCTCGGTTTGTCTAGCTGAAGTGTGAGTGTATCTAAAAATAACAAGTAGACTCTTACTAATCCAAACCCTGTTCAGATTAATGGTTTGATCGTAATCTGTATCAAATTATAAACACCTTCTCTTGTCTTATGTTTGATATGTGTTTAAGTTATAGTTCATGATAAATCAGAACCATTTTAATTAATCATTCAGAGACATCTATTTTATACATTCTCACATAATTATAAGATTGAACTTTCTCCAGCCGATATCAGCAAGCATTTAATTCTCATAGCATGGTTCGGATTAGTGTGAGTTTAATGTATGAGAAATTTAGAGAAATATCTTAATACAGTTTTAATACTAGTTTTAAAAACTCATCAATTGACTGAAGGAGCAGTATATTATGTATATACATTTCAAGTACAATAACATTATTTGAATGATTTAGGCTCTAAAAGCTGTAACATAAATCCATTTAAAAATAAACCCATCTATTTAGAACAAAGCCAAGCATTTTTAATTTGTTTTTTGTAATTTGTTTATAGTTAAAAACACCTTATCTAGTCCTATGTTTGATATTTTTTAAGTAAATCAGTTTCTTTTTTTCACATAAAGTTACATTCAGGTATTTTATCATAGTTTGTACTCACCTCTTACAGTGAGATAAACTGAAGAACCATGGCTGATGTTTTTCACATCTCCTGGATTCTCATTTCCATACATGCAGGTGTAGTCTCCAGCGTCATTCTTTCTGATGTCTTGTTTTATAAATGTGACAGCTCCTATTCCTCTGGGCTCTGGCAGTGATCTGATCTTCTCTCTGTTTTTATATAAATGGAACCAATTCTCCTTGTTCTCTGGTTGTTCTCCATGCACAGCTGATATTATACATTTGAATTCAACCTTCTCCCCTTCCAGTACAGTCGTTTTCCCAATTTGAATCATCGCTGTACGGAGTGGCTCTGTAAACATGTATTTAAAAAATTTACAAATAGCATGACAGAGAATAATCTGTTAAGCAAATAAGAACATGATCATATGGACACATATCTGTTTGAAACATGCAGTTTTCAGAAAATTAAAAAAGACCATTTGTTCTCTGAAAACTCCACTTTTCTGTGTTCATGTGATCTGGAACATTTAATCTAATAACAATAGTAGTTTTTTTGTTTGTTTCAAAAGACATTATAAAAGTTATCAGTAAAAAATCAGTTATCTGTAACCAGGAGAAAAGTTTAAATATGTTTTATTCTTTTTTGCTATGGTCATGTGTGGTTATGGTTATGTGCGTTTGTGTTATAGATGTTATGTGTGAAATGTAAAAAAGTGAAGATGTTGAGGACTTCATTAGAAGACAATGTTTAAATTATGTCGTCTCTATTTATGAACATGGTTAAAACTAGGGCTACTTAAAAACAGATTTATCAGTTTGACAATACAAGAAAACAGACACCTCTGCAAATGTTAATACATTTATCAGTAATTTTATAAACACGTGTTTATTGCATGTAGCTATTTCAAATTGGCTCTAGTTCAAGCATTTCAGAATAGTAACAGTGATGCGATTTGGTAAAAAAACACAACTATCATTTGCACCACTTCTTTCTGAAAAGATAAAGACACCCATTAATGTGAGAAAACTAGAAATAAGCAACATAAGAATACCTAAGAATTCAATTCCTGAATTTCAGGTTGAGTAACTTCATTGTGTGTGTTTATTCTTTCATGGATAATGGTATAAATGGAGTAAATGTCTTTGTGAATTTCACTCTAAATGTTATTCATTTCTAATATAATCAAGCATTAATCATTGTATCTTATTATGTGAACGTGTCAGAGACACACATACCTGTCGAAACCAGCAGCACGTCTCCAAGTGCAAAAACTGAAAAACAAATTCATCATTTTACAAATAAGAAATGTAACATTTCAAATTTTCCTACATAAAAAAAACACGCTTCAAACATATAATACTTACATATCATGATTAAGTTCACTTTCCAAGGCATATTAGAATGCTGTTGAACTAATTTTTGAAACTAACACTATACAGTTCCTCAATCTGTAACACAACTAAATGTAACAGTGCATACTATGAGATTATAATACAGTAATGGAAACTCATGCGCACTAGAAATGTATGTTTCCGTTATGCAACTACTGCATTGCACACACTGTAAGCCCACACATGTGGCAATCAAGGTATATCAGTTTCTACGCCTGGATTAACAGCATGTGAGTGGCTCTTAACACAAGGTGTTCTGTGGCGGGAACTGTTTATATTTGACTCTTTTTATTTCAACATCATTTCTTATAAGACTGTATCAGGTGGGGGTGGGGGACTTTTCTTTATAAACATGTTTACAAATGTTTATGTGAATGAATTATTGTTAATAGTTTAATATTGATGTCATCTTATTGATTGAAAATTAATTTTAAAAAAATAAAGAAAGAAAGAAAGATGATGCGCAGGATCTGGGTCCTTTATGGTGTTACTAAAGCGGTTCTGGGCCAGAATGTGTTAACCCTTGCGGTCCATTGTCGGACTGGGTCCGACATTGCAATTATTCCTCTCAGGTCCTTTGTCAGACTGGGTCCGACATCATTATAGCAACGCAAAAAACTGGTTTCTAGTCTTTTTTTCTCCGGAAAAAGCAGAGAAAACCATTCAATTGCCGAGTGGGAGCGACAGGAGCCGAGACAAGTCGAAAAAAAAAAAGGCGTATCTCATGATTAGTCATACATGGCCCTGGTATCAGATAACGGGGCGGTCGTAAGTAAACAAGCTGGCTGCCTGTGAATCAGCGCACAGAGAACATGGACATTTGCAGAGCTTTTTTGAGATGTTATAGTAATAAAATAATGACTTGCATCGCATTATTGAGGAGTTTGTTGATAAAACGAGTGATCAGGAGATGATTGATCAGTATGTACGATTATTATTTTTATTATTATTTATTTCTTACATAGGTGAAAGCTATAGCGAACGAAAGGGTGGGGCGGGGCTGGAGATGCCTAGTGAGTGCTTTGTTGATATGCAGGGCCATTTAAACCCGTTTGACTGTGGAAAAAAATACTTTTAAACAGCGCGTCTAAAATTAACTGCGCGTGTGAAAATTAATTAGACCTGGCGTGCCTGACGCGCAATTAATAAATGGACTGCAAAGGTTTAATGACAGTGGTTCTCATTCCAAAAACATTCTTCTAAAGTGTGTGTAACTTTCTCTACTGTTTTTTAATACAACTGTATTTATTAAAATGCCATTCTGGGCCATTCTGGCTTTTACTCCATTCCAACAAATGTTAACCTATTAAGTGTGGTTCGGGGGCGGGAGCTAGGCTCCTCCCTATCCTCTGATCTCCTATCATCAATCAAATCTACTTCCTATTTAAACATTAGTCACACCCTATTCCTCTGTCTTGTGATTCTTTGTTTTGGTTGTGAACCTAAACAGATAACAAGACCCCCATCAATTTCTTTTAAAGAATTTAAGAAAAATCAAGTATGGTGTACTTACCACACATCTCTTCCTCAGATTCGGAGATTTTCGAAGATAACTTCTTGTCTGTGTCAGAACATTGTCCGACAGCTTTAACCCAGGGTATGGTCAGCCCACCATTCTTTCCTCTATCAGACGTCGCCGTAACTTGTGAACAGGTGCCTCCCAAGCAGGACAGCATACTACCCACCGTCCAAGGAGCCAATCCCCATCGATCTAAGTGGCTCTGGACCCAGGATATACCTCCAGAGTGACTGTACTTTAAAGACTGGACTCAACAAACTCAGAAAGATCCTCCTCAAAAACGACAGTGAGCAATCAGGAATCTCCTTTCATTTTCTATTGTAATTCCATCTCAGCAGAACCAATTTTTCCACCCAAGAAAATTCCCCAGCTGTGCTCGGCTGTCTCAGACCAAGCTACTCCAGTAGCCAGCACATCAGTCCAGCAGGCAGCTGCTCCAGTCAACGAAACTCAGCAGGAACACTCTCGGATTTTTAATGAAATAAAAGTATTCATGCCATCATTTGCGGATACCTTATCCTCAGTCAATACCAAACTCAACTTGGATAAACGGGTGTCCAACATCATGCAAGCGAAGCAAGGTTCCGCAGTTAAAGTATTTTCTTCCATTCCTGCACTAAACTCAGCTGCCTCTGTAGCAGCTACAGTCACTCCCAGTTTGATACCAACCCCAGTCCTTATGGTCGAGCCTCTGATCTACAACCTTGCAACTGCCACAGCATATGGTTCCTTCACCTCAACCACTGCCCGTCGTCACTCAGTATCCCCACAGATTTGGCAAAGCATAATTGAAGGAAAGGACGTTAATCTGGTTTCTCTATTAATGGCTACATCTGAATTTCTGGACCATAGGGTGGTGGATTGTGGAGATTTATCAGTCACGCTGAAATCCAGAGACAGAGCTGTGCTATGTTCAGTATACCCAAACCGCAGACAAAAACTAGATTCTTACAAATTCTACATAGTGGAGCTATCTGTCAGATATGGAGGAACCATGTTTTTCGATTACCACCAATCATTTTCAGCAAAAGCAGCAGCTATTGTGGCATCAGATAACCACACCATCGACTGGGCATAACCTGATTTAGATCTGTTCAACAGGATTTTCAGCACTCTCAGAGCCAATGCATGTGGGGTCTACGCTTCCACTGGCTATTCAATCTCTCTCTGCCCAAAAGCTGCCATAGCATCAACCTCCTCCAGATCAGCAATTGGCATCACTCCTCCACGTTCCTCTAACAGAATCTCGATCCCTAACTCCATCCATTCCTCAGCTCCACCTGAGCAATCTACAAGGGAAGAAAAAGGCAAATAATCAGATTCACAGGAGGAAAGCAAATCTGTAATAATGTCAACTCCGGTATATGCACTTTCAAACAGTGCAAAAACATCCATATGTGCGGTTTCTGTGGGGACGCCCATTTCAAAGCCATCTGCCCCGTAACTCCAAAGTGACACTCTCCAACACTTACACTTCCTCATGACCAGTTTTCTCTACAATACATTACCATCTCAGACACAATTCATTCAATTAAATTAGCAGGTCGTGGTTCCTGGTTAGCAAAAGCAGATTTATCAGACGCATTTAAAGTAATGCCAATCCATCTCCGTCACCTGTTTGGGATATGCTGGGAAGGAACATTTTCTTTTTTTAACTTTTGGCTGCTGCAGCAGCCCGAAAATATTTGATACGCTTTATGCTGGATACTTCTCAATTCATATCATGGTCCATTTTTGCTCCACCTACTCGATGACTATCACGTGATCTCTCCTCTCTCAGATCCACCAACAGAAGTGGTCACCAATCTTAAAAGTTTATTTTTAGAAGCTGGCGTCCTGCTTCCAGAGGAAAAAACAATCATCCCCCTTCTTTCACTGTAATTTCTATGAATCATACTGGACACAGAAAAGTTATCTTTTAGTATCTAAACTCGACCATATTCGTTCCCTTATTCAGAACTTTCAGATTATTATTATTTATTTCTTAGCAGACACCCTTATCCAGGGTGACTTACAATTGTCACATTATTTTTACATACAATTACATTATTTTTTACATACAATTACCCATTTATACAGTCAGATTTTTATTGGACCAATCTAGGTAAAGTACCTTGCTCAAGGGTACAGCAGCAGTGTCCCCCATCTGGGATTGAACCCACAACCCTCCAGTCAAGAGCCCTAACCACTACTCCACACTGCTGCCCCAGATCAGTAAAACAATCAGGAAATGCGCACTCCACTCCTGTGCTGGGCCATTTCAGTTTTGCAATTTGCATTATCCCCCAGGGACAGACATTTATATGTCAATTACTCGCTCTGTCATCAACAGCACAAAACTTGGACTCCTACATCAGTATTTCATTAGAATCTAGGAAAGACATTAAAATGTGGTCTGCTGTCATACATCATTGGAACGGCCTGTCTAAGTTCGATGATGATTTCATTTCAGCAACTCATGATCTGGCTTTATTTAAGGGATTTGGAGGTCCTTTAAACAATCAATGGTGCATAGTGCATGGCCACCACATCTAAAATCCACAGCTCTTCTTTTGCGATAACAACTCTACCGTTTACATTCTCAATAAAGGCTGTTCCAGTTCCCCTCTTATTATGCAATTGCTGCCGCGATTAATATTAATTTCAGTAGCAAATAATGTTCTAATCCAAGCCTGCCATCTAACAGGCATTTTTAATAATGCAGCTGACAGATTTCTCGTTTTCAGATTTCCAGATTCCACCATCTGGTTCTTACAGCTCTGCCAACTCCAGCAGTGACACCCCAGTTCAACCAGCTAATTTTCAACTGAACCCAACTGTTAGTGGACTACTCATTGCAGCACAAGCATACATGGCTGCAGCGCTTGCTCCTTCCATCAGATCCTCTTATTCCACCGGCTGGACCACCTATCTGACTTTCTGCTCCCAAAGATGGATTAATCTGACCCCATTCAACCAGGACTGGATAATGGCTTTTATAGTGCATGCAAAGGATTCTTTATATCTTGCACCAGCTACAATCAAATCATATATGTCAGGAACACAATACCAATTTCACTTGAAGTCTATTACCTCCTCAACTCTCCTATCAATACCAGCTGTCCCTCTCCTCCGGCGCGGAATCTCTAAGAGCTCTCTGACCACTTAAGAACATAAGAAAGTTTACAAACGAGAGGAGGCCATTCAGCCCATCTTGCTCATTTGGTTGTAGTAGCTTATTGATCCCAGAATCTCATCAAGCAGCTTCTTGAAGGATCCCAGGGTGTCAGCTTCAACAACATTACTGGGGAGTTGGTTCCAGACCCTCACAATTCTCTGTGTAAAAAAGTGCCTCCTATTTTCTGTTCTGAATGCCCCTTTATCTAATCTCCATTTATGACCCCTGGTCCTTTTTTCTTTTTTCAAGTCAAAGAAGTCCCCCGGGTTGACATTGTCTATACCTTTTAGGATTTTGAACGTTTGAATCAGATCGCCGCGTAGTCTTCTTTGTTCAAGACTGAATAGATTCAATTCTTTTAGCCTGTCTGCATACGACATGCCTTTTAAACCTGGGATAATTCTGGTTGCTCTTCTTTGCACTCTTTCTAGAGCAGCAATATCCTTTTTGTAACGAGGTGACCAGAACTGAACACAATATTCTAGGTGAGGTCTTACTAATGCATTGTAGAGTTTTAACATTACTTCCCTTGATTTAAATTCAACACTTCTCACAATATATCCGAGCATCTTGTTAGCCTTTTTTTATAGCTTCCCCACATTGTCTAGATGAAGACATTTCTGAGTCAACATAAACTTCTAGGTCTTTTTCATAGTTCCCTTCTTCAATTTCACTATCTCCCATATGATATTTATAATGCACATTTTTATTGCCCGCATGCAATACTTTACACTTTTCTCTATTAAATTTCATTTGCCATGTGTCTGCCCAATTCTGAATGCTGTCTAGATCATTTTGAATGACCTTTGCTGCTTCAACAGTGTTTGCCACTCCTCCTATTTTTGTGTCGTCTGCAAATTTAACGAGTTTGCTTACTATACCAGAATCTAAATCATTAATGTAGATTAGGAATAGCAGAGGACCTAATACTGATCCCTGTGGTACACCACTGGTTACCTCACTCCATTTTGAGGTTTCTCCTCTAATCAGTACTTTCTGTTTTCAACCTGTTAACCACTCCCTAGTCCATGTGCATGCATTTCCTTGAATCCCTACTGCGTTCAGTTTGAGAATTAATCGTTTATGCGGGACTTTGTCAAAAGCTTTCTGGAAATCTAAATAGACCATGTCGTATGCTTTGCAATTATCAATTTTCAATGTTGCATCCTCAAAAAAGTCAAGTAGGTTAGTTAGACATGATCTCCCTTTCCTAAAACCATGCTGGCTGTCTCCCAGGATATTGTTACCATATAGGTAATTTTCCATTTTGGATCTTATTATAGTTTTCATAAGTTTACATATAATAGAATTCAGGCTTACTGGTCTGTAGTTACCTGGTTCGGTTTTGTCTCCCTTTTTGTGGATCGGTATTACATTTGCTATTTTCCAGTCTGTCGGTACAACCCCTGTGTCAAGAGACTGTTGCATGATCTTGGTTAGCCGTTTGTAAATAACTTCTTTCATTTCTTTGAGTACTTCTTTCATTTCTTTGAGTACATCTCCTTCTCGTCTGCCTATCTCCATCGATATTCTCGGCAATTTGATTTCAATCCCTCGTCAAGGCTGCTTCTCTACATTTGATGACCTAACAATGGAAACTATATGTCTAGCTGCATTTTTGTTTTTTTTAAGATGCTCAGAATATGAAGTTCCTTCTATTGTCAGCTTTCCTATGCTGGGTATTTGCTGCAGCAGTCTCACACTCATCTTAGATTCTTAGACTTTACCTCTTCCTGTGCATTTGCAAAACGATCAGCTTCGGCAAGGTCAATTTACTTAGCTCTCCTATATGCCCATATGCTTCATGCAGAAATATATCGCAGAACACAAACCTATTTCAAATTCTGACCCCCTGTTCATTGATTCAAACCGGACTGTTATATCCAGACATTGGTTCACATCTCATCTGTCCACATCGGTTTAAAGAGCAGGACTTCCCCCGCAATTCCATACTCCCCATCCACTCAGAATCAGGGCAGCCATATCAGCAGCAAGAGCAAAGATTAACCAGCATCTAATTAAACATATGGGGCACTGGACCTCATCAGCAGTTGAATCATACATACGTTCTTCCCCAGATCTCTTCCGCACAACTAGTATGTGCTAGTATTTCCAGAGTGGGGACAACCTTTCCACCAGGACCACCAAAGGTTTCCCCCCAAAAAGAAAGTTTTTTTTTTCCTTTCCACTGAGCGGTGGGTCTTCACATGGTTAGTAGGGAGCCAGTTACTAACCCTCTTTGTTGTGTTAAATGTTTTCTTTCTTTTTGTTTGTATATGCATTGGCGGTTATTTTGTTTGTCTTCACGCATAGGAATTTTTAGCGGGGAGCCGGGGGTCCATCCATTTGGTTGGTTAGTGTCACACTTCCTCGACTTTTGCTATGCTTCCTTTAGCTACATGAGGGAGTGTGGCAGGATGGCTTGTGGTGGTGAGGTGTGGTGACGTCACGGATCAGGAAGTAACTGAACCAAAACAGTGGATGGGCGGGTGAAACTGAACGCTACTGCGGTCAGCGTATTTAATAAATAAGAACACAAAACAAAAGATTTAAACAAATAACAAAACACAAAACAAAAAGGAGCGTTGGCCAAACAAATAAACAGAAACAAGTATACTTAAATATAGCAATTGTTCTTAACTGTTTTCTCTCTCCTCGCTCTCTCTGCTCCCAGTACTCTCCTCTGTACACTCTCCGCACAGCACGGACAGCTGCAGGTTCTTATACTCTGGCCGAGGGGTTAACTAGCTGTTAATTATCTTATTACCCATTGCCACAGTCTGCACGAGTTTAGTAAGGATGCGTGACTGTCAGCTATTTAAATATTCAGTTGCATGATCAGCTACGCATCCTCAAGAGGTTTTTAAATATAAAAACAATAACAAATACACAGCGCTTTTATCTGCGTCGCAAATAATAATACAAATAATAATAAACAGTGCACCTATAAATATAGGGGCGGGACACTCCGCCACAGAGAGGTTATCTCAGTGAGTAAGAGGGGACCCCCAGCCAACCCAACCTTTAAGCATCTCATGTGCTATTGCTTCCCCTCGCGGAAGGAGCTCTTTCTTCGTAACACGAGGCAATCTTCTTGTTTCAGGTTCTCTGGGGGTGTGTCGCCACCCCGGCTTTGGAAGTCTATAATTCACCTCATCGTGGGCAGCTCTCAACAATGTCATTGTATAACAGATTATTTTGCTCGGCGTCTGAATTTGGCCGTCTATAGCATGCCCCTATTATAATGCCCATTGAATTTTTATCCATTATTCTGACGCATATTGATTCTGCATTTTTTTCTTCCAGATTTAACACCTGGGTTCTATTGCTCCAATATTGAGTTCATATCATGTTTCTAATAAATCTGTCTTCACCTGGCTTTTTGAGCTTCTCTGGAGAATTGGAAATGTCTTCACTGAATACCCTTCCTCATTGCATTCAAACAATGGGACAATATAACCTTGTCCAGCAGCACCTACATGTATAGAAAGGAGAGTAAGAGGGGCTGGCAGAGCTGACAGGTAGTCTGCCAGATTCTTTACATCTCCAATGTGATGTCCGTTCTGGAACCAGCACTAAAATGGCTCCCAATGATCTGACTCTTCATTCTGGTTGGTATGTAAGCAGAAAGTGCTTTGATGAAAAAGAAGGATAATTTTGGTTTACATTGAATATGAGGTGGTTTACTATTACAAAAAAGGAAGCAGGCTATTTTCCCCCAGTGGATTTCTCATCAACAGTCAGCATCTGGAAGTTTCAACTGTTGCGTATTCGGTAACACTTTAGTTTAGGGATCCGTTATAATTGAAAAAAAATAGTGGCCAAAGTGTGTAATGACTGTATTGCATAAACAAAGCAACCCCATAGAATTGGTGAGACAGACATATAATGACAGACAGACAAACAGACACACAGGCATATAAAGACACATAGAGGCTCCCGAGTGGCACATCCAGTAAAGGCGCTCCACGTGGAGTGCAGAATGTGCCCTATAGTCTGGACATCGCGAGTTCAAGTCCAGGCTATTCCTTTGCTGACCGAGGATGGGAGCTTCCAGGGGGCGGCGCTCAATTGGCCACGCGCCGCCCAGGGGGGAGGGAGTGTTAGGTCGGCCAGGGTGTCCTCGGCTCACCGCGCACCAGCGATCCCTGTAGTCTGGCCGGGCGCCTACGGGCTTGCCTGTAAGCTCCACGAGAGCTGCGTTGTCCTCCGACAATGTTGCTCTTGGTTGGCTGCATGGTGAGTCCGCAGTGTGAAAAAAAGCGGTCGGCTGAGGGCACACGCTTCGGAGGACAGCGTGTGTTCGTCTTTGCCCTCCCGAGTCAGTGCAGGTGTGGTAGCGGTGAGCTGAGCCTACAAATAATTGGCCAGTTCAAAGAAAATAATACAAAATAATTGACAACGACTAAATTTTTATAAAAAAAATAAGAAAAAAAGAAAGACACATAGACCTCAAAATACAGACAGACTATATCCATTATAAGCAATTATAAACGTGCAAAAAGCAATAACAAAAGTGTGTAATAATCATTTCTATTCATATTCTATAATTGTTAATAGCATAATTAATACCATGTTTATAGATTGTTTATAATCACTTATATCAGATTCCTAAAGTGTTACCGCGTATTCTGCATTATATCTGTCAGATTCTTATGTAAATTTTAATCTTGGGGACAGGGAGTGTGTGTTTCTGTGTTGGGGATTGTGTTGTCCTGCTGCTGTGGAGACCGATTCAGCTTATTCTGCAATAAATAAAAGGGTAAATTATTTGGAGAGAGAGAGCGAGAGAGAGAGAGAGAGAGACTGAGTGGAGCAAGGGATAGATCAAGCATATATCACCTGGATCCTTTAAGGGAACAAATACAAATATATGAATAGTGGCTGCAATACAATGTTCCATTCTTTTATCTATAACAATCCTTTGTCACTAGGTTTAGCTGTGGGACAAAGAACTCCAGGACTTAGTAACAGTTTGAGGAACAGGCGGATCACATGAGCAACATAACAACAGTTAGGTACATACTGTGCATGCAGCTCAGCATATAGCAATGAAACCAGTCGCTGAGTTCAGCACCCCTGACTCTGAAAGCACAAAGCAGGCAATGCATGGCTGAGGTGAAATAGAAATTACTCATATGAAGTTACAAACAGAAATTAATTATTTTTAGACATTAGACTGAAGAATGAGAAAGCCAATGCTACTCACAGCCTCATTGTGCAAGGCATATGCAGTGTTTAATTTTAGCATGTGTAGCGCTGTGACAAGAATGACAGAGCCTTGCTTAAGCAAACCACAGTATTTAAAACAGAAATGATAAAAGACCATTAATGCAAAACATGTCCGGTGTTGGTGGCCCTGATGAAAAAAAAAAACAGTGAGTTGAGATCATAGATAACAGACAACACAACCACACAAATGCATATTGTACACTTTATAACAATGAAGTTAAATACATACAGAGTCATGCTGAAGTGGCTGTAGCTCAGAGATGTGGCTGATTGAACAGACCCACATGAGCACTAATCATGGACTGCCTGTGTACCTTAGGTAAGGTAACTTAGCACTGCTGCTAAATGGGGTCTGTGTAACCCACTGCTGTTTATTGAAGTACATCTAATTGTTTTACAGTATGAACAGGAAACTCATGAACAACAGTAAACAAGAATCATTACCGACTTCCATTCACAACACAACAGATTAGGTTTTCAAAGCTGTTATCAAGTTCTTTTGAAAGGAAAAAATACCATTTACAATTCTAAACAACTTACAAGCTGGACATTTAGTCCTGGGCCTCTCTCAAGCACACTGGCAGTTGTACAGAATTGCTTGATAATGAATGCTTATAGAGGATAAGGTTGAGCCCACCAAACTTCACAAACATTTTCTAACCTGACAAATACAGAATATAAAATGATAGACTAGGAATGATTCAAGATCTTCTTTCAACAGTTTTAAAAGGTTAAGAATAGTTGCACTTTAATTTTGCAGTTTCCAATTCTTTTCCGATTCCTATGCTATGAATTAACGTCAGATTACCATTGCAATGTGTTTTACTATACTAAACGTTACTGTTTGGTTTACCACTGTGTATTGTAGTAAAAGTGAAAAGAATTTAAATTGATTCATTTTACTGAACTAGTTTTGCTTTAAAAATATTAAACATTTTAGGACCTTTTCAAATATGGTTTGTTGCAAAATTAACCTAATTTTAGACCCTTTTGCATTCACACCACACCTCAGTGCAAACTAAATCACTTCATTGAGAATTATGAACTGATCTTGCTTTCAAACAATAATGAAATGATAATCCAGCTCTCTTTGTCATTTGGAGTAAGTGAGGCTGGCATAGTTGAAAGATCATGTTGTCACATGATTTGTCATTTAGAGCACCGTTAAGTCGGGCTGGCATGAGGCAGGTTGTTCTGTCCTGGATCCTCGAAGCCAGGTAAGATTTACAGAGAAATTATTAGAATGTAATATTGGAGCAACAGAAACACAGAACCACCCAGAATGATTGACCATAAGAAATGTATTGTGTTAGCTTTGATTAAGAAATGCATTGTGTGTTAGCTTTGATTAGTAATCCCACACTCCTACAGGGAAACACACAGTATGCTACTAGCTCTTTAAACACTAGAACCTGTGCAGAAGGTTTCATAGAAATGTTTGCCTCCCAGCATTGATGGAAGTGCTATCAATGTGTCTTCTATTGTTTGACACATTCCACCTCAGTCTCCTAGATAATTTATATCTCCAATGGTTTGTCAGTTCTGGGACAAGAACTAAAGTATCTCCCTCTGATCGAACTCTGTATGATCGTTCTGGTAGGTATGAAAGTAGAGAGTACGTAGATAAAAGAGAAAAACCATTTTGATTCATTGAATATTCAGGTATTTTTCAAAACAACATTCATTTTTCCCAGTGGTTTTCAGTATGTGGAAGTTTTAACTGTTGCGTATGTTATATTGTCTTCATCAGGTGGAGAGCTGGGTTTCTTCTTGGTGACACGGGCAGTGTTTATTTCTGAGTAGGTGAGTGTGTCGTCCTGTTGCTTTGAAGGCTGCTTAGGCTTACTCTGCAATAAATTATCAGATTGGAGAGAGATCAGGGTGGCTAAACGGTACTAAACAAACTGTCCAAACAAAGAGATACAACCTAATAAAAGAAAAGGGCCTTTTATCCATCTGTAAATATATACCAGTAGCTGCAAAATATCTTCTTGTTATACCCTATCCACATTACTAAAAACAATACCTAAACAATACGTAATGTGTTGAAACATGTCATTATCATTCACTTTGTTCACAGTCGTGTTTTCAGCATGTGATTATCATGCATTATTTCAGTTGTGTGAATGAGGCATTAGACACTCTCAAAGTTCCTCTACTCCATACCTGCTGTAAGGTTCCAATACAATTTATACACTCCTCAACTAAGAGTTTTTACCTACAACCTATTTACAGGGCAAATGTAGCCATTAGTCAATGGAACCCAAAGATGTCAAAATACCCTTTCCTGGAGCAAATTCAAATCACTCAACTCATTACATAAGGTCTAAATGAACTTTACAAATCAGTAATAATAACAGTACCTGGATTATTATCAGAGATTCTGTATATCCAATGTTTTATGTGTGTTTTTAACTTTGCATGATCTTATAAACCTATATTGTTCACACAGCGATGGTAAATACTGAAAAAACATGTATCAGTCAGACCAGTTTGCAGAATTTAGTGGTCAAGTTTGACGTGTCTCCAGCAGTATATATTGCTTGACTAAAATGATAAATAATGGAACTGTATCCATTTAAATAAGAAATAACCTGTATATGTGCAAGCAAATTGTTTGAGAGACATGTAACATATAGGACTTACCACCGTGGTGTATACAGGATCAGTCTGGACAGCAGGGTCTGGAATGGAATTGTATCAAATAGATTAGTTTCTTAGTTTGAATGGGATGGAAACAGCTAGTGACACACTATGCATTAGTAACATCAAGATATATTTTTGCACCAAAGGCTGAACAATGGAACACTGCAGTAAACACTCACCCAGGAATCATGCTTTTAATATAGAATTGAACATGATTGAGGGTCACAATAAATTGACACAGCGAGATGAAGAAGTCCCCATCATTTAAACATACTTCATTTGTATCCATTATGGTGAAGAATGCTGTGCCCTACCTCGTTTGGATTGCAGACACTTCAGCACTCCTCCTATCAGCAGTAACAGCAGCACAAGGACCCCAGATCCTACCCCTGCACCCAGGTACAGAGCTGGAACAGATCCTGGGGGATCCACATACAAATGGGATTCATTGAAAGATCCTGTAAAATATGTGCAAACAGATTCTATAATTCACTAATAACCTACTGACATAAAAGCCTGATGAAAATGTGTTGAAAGCAAATGTAATCCAATCCTGTTTTTACAGTAGCTTGATCTTGCAGTATGTGAATAGGGTACATACAGTATGCTCCACAGTGAAGTCATACATTGTTGGTTTTTGAGCAGGTACACCAAACACACAATAATCATGTTTTCCATAAAGCCTAGTTTTTGGAGTTGGTTTAATCTGGCATGAAATTGTCCAGCAATATGTACCAGCAATAATCAGAGCTGTGACCATTCTGATTCAATTATAATATCTGATATGTTAGTTATTTACTGCCTTGAATATTGACACATTAAGAATGTAATTTTCTCTCTAAAACTCTGACTACTTTAAAATAAGTGATAGGTTTACTGATAAAAAATATAGTTTTTCACACTTGCCTATCCCATTTGTGTGTTGGGTCTTGATAGATGTGTTTGGAGTTGTCATATCTCCTGTGGGAACATAAACAACAACGTGTAGAAAAGTATCACCATTAGGCTAAAGAGGTAGCCACCTGTTTAATAATTTTAATAATTCAGACCAATATTAATGTGATGATAATGTGTTCTCTTTAATGCTGTGAATAGTGGGAGATATCAATACCGCCCATATAATATATAAACCTGATCTTGTGGGGATTGTACTTCATGGTGAGTCCTGTCAGAATGGTTTCATTTGAAGAAACTACCCCTACTGTATGCAATGATGGCTACTTGACCATATGGCCCATTTTTTTTTTCTTCTTATTCGTAGGGCTTGCGAAGCAAGAGTCCCCACTTTAAACCTTCGACATACTTCTTCTTCTTCTTCTTCTTCTTCTTCTTCTTCTTCTTCTTCTTTGGCACGCTACTCCTCTTACACCGTTTAAGCTACAAATGCCATTCAAACTTTAAAACGGGTAGACCGGTCTGGAATAGTGTGCATGTATACAACTTTTTGATATCTTTTATACTTTTTAAACTATTAAGCTTTTTGTCCTTTTTTTGTCCATCTTCATTCACTTTAATGGGACTTTCTTCAACATTCTAAAGCTCCCCATTCTTTAAAAACTCCCAGCATTCTATTTACTGTAAACGATGTAACTTTTGACACAAATCAGCTACTTTGACCACTTTCCCAACAAGCTAGACAAAAAGTTAGAGTATATGACATCTTCATCTACTTCTCTGCTAGTCAAATATGAAATGAAAACAGAAATAACTTTTACCAATCAAGAGGTACACCTGTTTTAGTAACCGCATCAACTAAATTTTCTGTGAACTTTTAGGAACAACTGCCGTTTTGACCACTTTCCCAAAAAGTTAAACAAATATTTTGAGTAAGAAATCTTCCTCTACTTCTCAGCTATTCAAATATGAAATCAAAACAGGAATGGCATCTACCAATCAAGATGTACAGCTGTTTTAGTAACCGCATCAACTTCTTTCAGTAGGCTACTTCCCACTGTTGAATTAACTGTTATAGAACTTTGAGAAATTTCAAACTAAGCATGAGACAATTAGTAAACAATGTGACTTTTGACACAAATCAGCTACTTTGACCACTTCCCCAATAAAGCAAGCCCCACAACTTTACTTGTAAAGTTACCATCTAGTTTTAATTTTTTACAATTGTAGTATAGCCCCACCTGGGACATTTCTTGTTTAATCTTTCTCAGAATTACTGTAAAGAAGACTCACAAACACCATTGCAGATGTTGTTTTTCACAGTCCCCTCATCTGATGATTGAAAGAAGGAGGCTGCATGTGCCAGAGTTTAGATCAATTGAATCGACCCCACTGTGTCACAAAGTATTCAACTCAGTCCTTACCTGTCACATGAAGGTAGACTGGGCGACTGCGTTTGCTGTTTGTTGAGTTCACAAGCTTTTCTTTTCCATAGAAACAGATGTAGTTTCCAGTATCATTCCTCTTAACTTTTTTAATGGCAAAAGTGACACCTGGTAAGTGTTTGGGATCGGGTTGTGAATTGACAAGGCTTCCATTTTTATACAGATGGAAAAAACCCTCTTTTCCTGTTGCATCTCTGAGTTCAGATGGTATCATACATTTAAATGATACATCCATTCCTTCCATTTGGTTGTGTTTGTCCAGCTGAAGTATGAGCTGATAGCTTAACTCTGAAAATACATTTTAACTTGTTAAAAACATGCCTTCAAAATGTACCTAAATATATGCACTAACAAACAGTAGAGGTCTAATAATCCCAATTCTGTTCAGATTAGTGGTCTGATTATAATCTGTACCATATTAGTGTATGGAAATTTTAATTTAAATATTTTTAATACAATTTCAAGATTTTTTATTTTAAATCACCAAGTGACTGAAGGGGTAGTCTATTATTTATATATGCTACACATTTATAAAATAACATCAGTTGAATGATTTAGGGTCTAAAAGTAGTTGTAACAAAAATGTATTAAAAAAATAACCCACCCATTAAAGAACAAAGCCAAGTATTTTCAAGGGTGTTTTTGTTATTTTTTTATATTAAAATCAGTTAATGTATTTTACAAAAAGTTTCATTCAGGTGTTTTCTCATTGTTTGGTGTTGTACTTACCGTGTACATTGAGATAAACTGAAGATCCATGACTGATGTGTTTCAAATCTCCTGGATTCTTTTTTCCATACATGCAGGTATAGTCTCCAGTGTCATCCTTTCTGATGTCTTGTTTTATAAATGTGACAGCTCCCATTCCTCCGGGCTCCGGCAGTGAACTGATCTTCTCTGTGTTTTTATATAAATGGAACCAATTCTCCTTGCTGTCTGGTTGTTTTCCGTGCACTGCTGATATTACACATTTGAATTCAACCTTCTCCCCTTCCACTACAGATGCTTTCCCAATTTGAATTATTGCTGTACGGAGTGACTCTATAAAAATGAAATAAAAAAATATATATTTAAAAAATACCACGAAAGAGAACAATCTGTTAAGCAAATAGGAACATATGGACACTTATTGAAGTGTGTGTTTAACCACTAATTACAACTGTAGCAAATCAACTGCATTTATATTATACTATAGGTGGTAAGTAATAATACTAATAATATCAAGCAGTAGAAATACAGCTTTGTAAAACATGTATCCTGAGGCATAACATGAAACCACACAGCTTTCCACGAGCAGTATCACTAGAAATGGTAATAAACTATAATGCCTCGATAATAATCATCAACACCTCAATAACATGTTAATAGATGTTTCATATACACTTCCAGTAGGCATCCCTAAAGTGAGATTAAACTTCATTATAGACATTGGACATTCAGGGCATATAAATGTGTTTGAAACATGTAGTTTTCAGAAAATGAAATAAGACCATTTCTTTTCTGAAGATGCCACTTTTCTGGGTTTAATATTATTATTTTTTTAAAAACTGTAATTTAGGTTTGAAAGCCGAATTACTTTGCAGAAAACATGTTTTCTGAAAACTGTCATAGTGTATGTAACAGCACAGACTGATAAAGAAATGAACTGTTTTAGGTAATAAAGTGACAACAGCGAGCATGTTAACTAAATGTGTATTGTTAATTTTCAACTCACAATTTCAAGCACAGCTGTTTCAATGAAGGTATTATAAAAGTGATATTTACAATTAAGCAAAAATGTAAGCAGGAAAAAAGTTTAGATTGATTTTTGTATTCTTTTGTGTTATGGTTATGAGCGGTTATGATTATGTGCATTCATGTTACGAAGGATATGGAAGAAGTGTAAAGAATGATAAAGATGTTGAGGACTTCAGAACACAGAAAATGAACCGACATTAAATGTTTGCCAGCTCTTCTTAGCAGAATTCTAGTGGCAAGCGGGATATCACACGGATGTGTTCTGCTGCTGTAGTGTTGACCGATGCAGTTGCTGAAACTGCTTTTAAATTGTGCCCTGAGGTACAGTATATGAAGTATATATTTGTTACATTAATTCAGGACGAATGTTTTAATTAATCAGTCTCTTTTTAAAACTGGTTAAAACTAGAGCCATTGAAAACAGATTTATCAGTTTGACAATGCATCAATAATTGATCATTGGAATGCGCTTTTTTCTGGTTTCCCAAAACGTTTGGTATCCCACTTGCAGCTTGTCCAGAATACCGCCGCTAGAATTCTGACTAAAACCAGGAAAAGTGAACATATTACCCCTGTTTTTGTCTCTTTACCTGGCTCCCTGTGCAGGATAGAATTGATTTTAAGATTTTGCTGTTAACTTACAAGACCCTGAATGGTTTAGCACCTAGTTATTTGTAGGAGTTACTGACCCCAGAGGTATATATTTGTTAAATAATCAAAGGCAAAGTTTAAATTAATCTGTCTATTTTTAAAACTGGTTAAACTAGGGCCACTGAAAATACAGATTTATCAGTTTGACAATACAAGAAAAAAGCTACCTTCGTAAATGTTAATACATTTGTCATTCATTTTATAAACACATGTTATTTGAAATTTGCCCTAGGTAAAGCAAGGGTGTAATTTACAAAGACCTTTACTAAAATATCATGGGCACCACTTCTTTCTAAAAAGAGAGACAACCATTCATGTTAGAAAACTAGAAATAAACAACATAAGAATATCTAAGAATTCAATCCCTGAGTTGTTTATTTCAGGTTGAGTAATTGCATTGTGTGTGTTTATTTTAACAAGAATAATGGTGCTAAAGACACTTTGGAGTAAATGTCTTTGTGAATTTCACTCTAAATGTTATTAATTTATAATTTAATCAAGCATTAAATCATTGTATCTTATGTGAACGTGTCAGAGACACACATACCTGTCGAAACCAGCAGCACGTCTCCAAGTGTAAAAACTGAAAAACAAATTCATCATTTTGCAAATAAGAAAAGGAACATTTCAAATGTACTCACATAAAAAAGTTAGAAAAAATACTTACATAGCATGACACATTTTACATTCCAAGGCATATTAGAATGCTGTTCACTTAATCTCTGAAACAAACACTGTACTGTTCCTCAATCTGTAACACAACTAAATGTAACAGTGCACACTATGAGATTATAATACAGCAATGAAAACTCATGCGCAATAGAAATGTGTGTTTCCGTTACGCATAATCAAATGAATATCAATGTGGCAACAAAAGATCAAGAGTGATAAACAAATAGTTTGAGCCCTTCACATGCTCATTGGCGTTATTTAAACAGTGCAACTAAAAATATTGTTCCTGTCTTAATAAAAGGCAGTGAAACTATGCCACTGGACACATTGTAAGCCCACACATGTGGCAATCAATGTATAACATGTAGGCCTGGATTTACACAATGTGAGGGTGATGGCTCTTAATGTGTGGGAGGAACTATGTTGTAATTTATATCTTTTTATATTTGACTATTTTTATTTCAACAGAATTTCTTATAAGGCTGTATTAGGTGGGGGTGAGGGAGTTTTCTTAAATGTATTAATATATTTATGAATGTTTATGTGAATTAATTCATGTTAGTAGTTTAATATCGACGTCATGTTATTTATTGACAATTCATAAAAAAAATAATAAAAAAGAAAGATGACGAGTAGCAACGGTGTGTAAACAGGATCAGAAAACTCAGATACACATTATTTAGCACATCATATACACTGATAATTGAAGGCGGTTTAGAAGTGGAGTCAGTTTAGACTCTTGGTTCGCAGGTATGGCAGTACAAATGTCAGCGTCCCGGATGAGAGGAAAATAATCTTCCAATCAGCTTTTAAAACACGCAATGCAGAAGTTAATTCTCATTGATTAGTACCCAACTGTAAACGTGAGCGAAGGGCAGGTTTTCTTGTTTTGAAATCAACATGTTAATGAATGGGTTTATTGAATACCTGCTGATAAATACTTCTTAAAAGCAATCCCGAGAACGAGTATCAGCACAGCCCTAGAAATGAATAGGGATGGAAGTCTGCACCGGGAGGCCTGCGGCCCGGAATGAGTTCCAGGAGATCGGCTATAGAGAGCTGATATCCCCATCGAAAGGGCAGCATTGACACACTTTGCCTTATGATATGAAGGGCGTGTGTCTTTCTGAGCAGACCTGATGGAAGAACTGCCACCTCCCAAACACTCAAATGTGCACAAAAAACAACATTAAAGTCCAAATAACTGTAAAGCCACAAATCCAGTCAAATTCTAACCACCATAGGGAATGAAGTCAGCAGACCCTGCTGTCTCAGTGCTGAGTACTATAGCTGTAGCTAGTACACTTTTTCCTCCAGATCTACTGAAAAATGACATTATAATTCAGATTGCAGATTGGAAATGTTAATGTTTTAACCCCTCCTTTATCTTTTGAATCCTACTGAAAGAGTGTTTAAAGATTTAAAGAGACAATGTCACAAAGTGTTCATGTTTGAAAGGATGCCACTCTACCCTCTACCAATGTTGAGATACTAATGGTTGAATATTGGAGTTTAAAAAAGAAATGATGTTGAAACCACATGGCCACTAGGGGCTGTAGAGCAACATAATCCAGCTGTGTGACTCTCCACAAGTTTAGACACAGTTTGATGCTTAGTTGTATGTATTTTTAACAAATGCGCTCTACAGGAGCTATTGTGTATGTTTCTAGAAGGAATGCAAACATCATTAGATCAAAAGTAGGTTACTATTTTTCTTTCGTATTTTTGTAATCTAATTAATCTAAATTTTTGTAATGTAAAGTTTCTGTACCATCCTTTGGGGTATAGTTAACCTTACACTCGTGGGTCTTACTGATCATTGCAATGTATTTAAAGTTGCACGATTGGATCGTATTGGTCCTTGTAATACATTTAAATTCACATGACTGGATATACTCATTGTGTTCTGAGTAAGTTCTAAATTGAGATACAGTATGCAATATATTTGCCTGATTGGATACCATTTCATTCTTAAAACCATTTGGAATCTTTAAGAGTTTTGCATCAATGAAAGAGTTTTAAAGGCATTCACTTTGTCAACTCCATTTTTTTTGTTTTTGTTTAATGAAACTCACGAATAGCACATTCTGATCTGGTCCTGAGTGCTGGTCCTCTCTGGTATTTTACATTAACATACTCGTACAAACAATTCTGCAGGTGAAAAACAATGTTATAGGCCGACTGGACAAGTAGGAATAATACTAATGAGACAACTTAGATCAAAATATTTATTATGTACAACAAAATAAACACAACCAAATGAAATGCCATTTTCATCTACATAATAAAGAGTGTGTGTGTGTGACTAATGAAGCTAACAGTAACCCTGTAATGTCAGCAGCACTCTGCAGCTCTGTGCTGTAAGTTCAGTGTGCAAGATGGAAATCATAACAAATCTCATTGACATTGATGTATGAATTATGAATCAAACTGCAGTGTATCAAGTTCATGCTCCCTCTTGTCACAACGCTAATTTCCTGTTCCCACAACTCATCACTCATTCAGAGCACCAGCTTTGTTACAAGCAGGAGCCTGATCTGGATACACTGTGATGATTTTAAGAGAAATGATCTTCTCCTGATAAACACTCCTGAGAAATGTATTTCCATGAGGTGTGAAAAAAACACAAATAAATTGAAGAAGGTATGAAAAACAGATACAGCAAAAGCAAAGTATTGGATTTCTTGTAAGCACTGCAGGGTGTTCAGTAACACTTTATACAATCAGCAATGTTGAATTCAGAAACTTGTTAAAAAACAACTCAATGTCTCACAGTCTTACAATAAGCTTGTACATGCTATCAGAGAACACAAGAGAGCAACACTTTTACTTTGCTTTCACAAAGTGGTGCTTTTTGTAGATCTCTCCTTTTCCTCACAGGATATTTCTTTGTAACTTGTGAGCTGTTTGTGTCGTATTACAAGATGTGTTACACCTGCACTGCAGATCAAAGGACAGCATTGAAGGATGGGCCAGTTTATTGTCCATTGGTGTCTGTAAGAGAGCAACATTTCATTAGGTACAAATAGAACCATCTTCAGCAAACCCAGCTAACTGCATCCACATAGTTCATTTTTTCCTTTTAAAAACTCATTGGCAGTGTACAGCATGCTGATTGTATAATTGAGGTTATTTAACATAGTTTTTTTTTTCTTTTTGGGAATTCAGATGGTGCAGTGGGGTGCACTTCACACTGAAGGTTGATTAAGCAAGGTTCCACTGTATATTACAATATATTTGAAAATACAGTCTAATATATTGATTCAACAGTATATTACGATATATTTTGGATAACCAAATATATTGCATATAATACATATTTCATCATATTTTAAAAATACATTGGAAATGTAATTGTTTTTCTGAAAGGAGAATCCGCCCCCTAATCTAATATGTAATCATCGAATCACATATATGTTAGGACCCCAACCTGAAATACGCCCCCATCTAGATCGGGTCGACCACATCGGGTCGGGGTTAATTAAAATGAAATTTTTCGTGCTCTGGGTGGGGTTGACCGAAAATTCACTTAAACCGGATCTGATCGGCAGAATCTTCTAACTCAAGCAGTGAGCAGCAATGTCACAGTGCTCATAAGAACATAAGAAAGTTTACAAACGAGAGGAGGCCATTCGGCCCATCTTGCTCGTTTGGTTATTAGTAGCTTATTGATCCCAGAATCTCATCAAGCAGCTTCTTGAAGGATCGCAGGGTGTCGGCTTCAACAACATTACTGGGGAGTTGGTTCCAGACCCTCACAATTCTCTGTGTAAAAATGTGCCTCCTATTTTCTGTTCTGAATGCCCCTTTATCTAATCTCCATTTGTGACCCCTGTTCCTTGTTTCTTTTTTGAGGTCGAAAAAGTCCCCTGGGTCGACATTGTCTATACCTTTTAGGATTTTGAATGCTTGAATCAAATCACCGCGTAGTCTTCTTTGTTCAAGACTGAATAGATTCAATTCTTTTAGCCTGTCTGCATACGACATGCATTTTAAACCCTGGATAATTCTGGTTTTTCTTCTTTGCACTCTTTCAAAAGCAGAAATATCCTTTTTGTAATGAGGTGACCAGAACAGAACACAATATTCTAGGTGAGGTCTTACTAATGCATTGTAAAGTTTTAACAATACTTCCCTTGATTTATATTCAACACAATACACAATATAATCCACAATACACAATATATCCGAGCATCTTGTTGGCCTTTTTCATAGCTTCCCCACATTGTCTAGATGAAGACATTTCTGACTCAACATAAACTCCTACGTCTTTTTCATAGTTCCCTGAGTTTAGCTGAGTGTCAGGGGGCGTTTGATAGTATTAAGCGTAGACCTTGCTAGGCCCACACTCTTATCACATCGGCTTTCACCAAGAGATTCATCCTTCACACCATTGTGTCGGATGTGGGTTTGGATGCTGTCTTGTCTCAAAAGGTAGATGGAGTAGAACACCCGATACTGTATCTCAGCAAAAAGATGCTACCTTGGGAGCATAACTACTCCGTAGTCGAAAAAGAGTGTTTGGCCATTAAATGGGCTACTCACTCTTTACAATACTACCTGCTGGGACACTCATTTGATCTTGTCACAGACCATGCCCCACTCAAGTGGTTAAGCACAATGACGGACAGCAATGCCCGTATAACTCGGTGGTATCTGGCATTGCAGCCCTTCATGTACCACATGGTACACCGTGCGGGGAAAGACCATCAAAATGCTGATTTTTTTTCCCGGGAGGGGGAGTAATGGGAGAGATAGATTCAGCCGAGCGTTCCTTCGACTCCACTCTGAGCAGTGGGATATGTGATGACCTGTGAGGGCACCAAGCAGCATAAGGGAAAGGCTTTGGACGGGCTAGCCTGACAGTTCTTTCCCCGGCCGGGAAGTCGGTCAGACTGGAAGAAGGCGAGACTCTGTTGCAGGAACGTATTGACCCGTAAGGGAAACGATGTAGCAGTTGCAGACAGTAGAGACAGATGCAATCGGTTACCAAGGGGTCATGCATGATAGCATAAAGGGGCTGGAGGATCGTAAATCTTTTCCTTCGCTTGGTTTCAGAA
The DNA here is from genome assembly GCF_902713425.1 of Acipenser ruthenus. NCBI lineage: Eukaryota > Metazoa > Chordata > Actinopteri > Acipenseriformes > Acipenseridae > Acipenser > Acipenser ruthenus. The sequence goes on along the minus strand of NC_081240.1, from coordinate 4,566,179 downwards.
CCAGATATGGAACTGGAAGGACCGGGAGAGATTCCCTGTGAATTATTGTGAAAAGTATTTGTGAGTGTTTTGTTTGTTTTTGTCGCTGTTAGTAATTGTCTTTTGTTTTGAAAATTCACTAAATGGCTAACACATCTCCAGAGCTGTCGCCTTGGGCCAGCACTACCCGGAACAACACTGCACTACAGTCACTGTTTAAATTGTTATCACCCACCACCAACACTACTGCACGCACCTGGACTGGTGTATTGTATTGTATTGTGGGGCGGATAACGTGTACTATTATTTTGTTTGCAAAACCAGTTATTATTGTTCCTGCCGTGCTCTACACATTGGTGTGTATTGCCGGGGGATTATTGTTTGGTCGCCAGACCAGGAGTTTTAAAAATAAAAAAACCCTTTTCCAAACCGGATTACAGTTTTCTCTGAGTGATTATTCCTGCACTGCATCACCTCTATGCCTGTTTCTACTCAGCAGCCACTTTGCCACAGGGCTACACATGAATAAACAAACATTTGAACAGAATGGGCTTCAGTCAAATGTGTGTATATACAATTATATAATGTACATAAAAATGTACAACTGAAACAATGTAAATAAGTATCACATTTTTTAAATAAACATAACAGAGTGCAACCAAAGCTATGCGTTTATATACAGACATACTATAATCGAAATGAATAAATAAACATTTGAACAGAATGGGCTTCATTTGCAATTGTTTACAAAGTCTAAGTGCTGGCACAAATCACACAGATACTGCTTTTCAAAATATGCAGTGCACTTACTGCATTGTCCATCTTTGCTGCATTAGAATCTTGTTTGGTAAAATATGCAGTAATTCCAAACACCCTTTTCTGTCCTGCTTCTTTAGCAATTCATTTGCAATGTGTATTGGGGTAACATTGAATTGCGTAGAAAAACGTGTGACTTGTAGTAACCAATTCAGACAGACAGCCTGGAACTGTGAGCTGTCAAGGCTGACTGATGGGCTGTCAGAGGCTCATTGAAACAATAGTAATGTCAACAGACAGCTCACCTGAGGAATGCAAACTGATACGGCTGCAAGTCACGACTGATAAACACAAATAATACCGCAACATTTAATTGTCATAATATGTTTTATACGTATAAGTCAATTTGATTGCGCCTGATCGGAATAGGTATAACAGTTTTTTTTCTGGCTAATTTTTGCAGCTACGAGATACTTTCTTTGTCAGGTGAATTAGTACATATATTGAGAAGAGACAGGACAGGGATAAAAGTATTAGGATTTTTTTATGGACAGATTCCGTTATGGAATGTAACTGGGAGGGCCTGGTGGATAAAGTGAGAGGGTGGCTTCAGAGTTGGTGAGAGTTGCTGTCCAGACTGTCCTTAAGGGACAGGTTGGACAGCAACCCGACAGCGTGGGAGAAGTACGAGTGGACAAGTACAGCGCAGTTAGAAGCAGTTTGAAAGCAGGTTGACAGCTGCAGAAGCTAAACTGAACATCCAAAAAATAATAAATAAATAAATAAATAATAATAATAAAACATGGTCTTCAAGCCAGTAATCTGTGACAACTGCATGATGTGGAAATTCCTATTAAATGAATCTATCTTAATGCTAGAAATCTCAGAAACAAAATGTTAGAACTTGAAGCTACTGCACTAACAAGTAACTACGATGTGAAAGGTGTTACAAAAACTTGGTTGTCTGAGAGTGATGGAGACGAATATAATATTAGTGGGTACACACTGTATAGGAAAGACAGGCAGGACAGAAGAGGTGGAGGGGTAGCGCTATACATAAAAAATAGTTTTGAAGCCCAGGTGTTAAACCAGGACAAAGAAAACAATGCAGAATCAATATGGGTCAGAATAATGGACAAAAAATCAAAGGGCATAATAATAGGAGCATGCTATAGACCGCCAAATTCAGACGCTGAGCAAAATAATCTGTTATACAATGACATTCGAAATGCGTGTAGCAAAGGAGAAGCCATACTAATGGGGGATTTCAACTTCCCCGTATAAAATAGGTGAACCCGGTGGGGAGCACGACGGACGAAATTGAAATGGTAGAAATGACAAATGACTGCTTCCTAACGCAATTTGTCAAGGCACCGACTAGAGGGGAGGCATACCTTGATTTAATCTTTTCAAATAATGAAGACAGAATACTAAAACAGAAGTCAGAGCGCCATTGGCAAACTCAGACCACAACATGGTCTCATTTGAAGTATTTTTTAAAAACCCAAAAGTAATGACTAAAGCTAAGGCTTACAATTTTAGAAAAGCAAACTATGAAGGTATGAAACAGAGACTAACAGAAGTAGATTGGAGTAAAATAGAGAAAACATCCACAGAAAAAGTATGGCTGTTTTTTCAAAAATGTAGTACTACATGCGCAAAACAATTACATCCCAAAAGTAGACAAATCTAAATCTAAAACAAAATGACCAGAATGGTTTAATAGATCAATTGAAAAAAAAAATATTCAGCTAAAAAAGGCACTTTACAGAGCGTTTAAAAGGGACCAAAAACAAAGTACACAGAAAGAGTACTTGGAACTGCAAACACAAGTCAAAAAAGGATGTTAGAAAGGCCAAGAGAGAGATAGAAACCAATATTGCTAAGGGGGCTAAAACCAATTCCAAAATGTTTTTCCAATATTATAACAGCAAGATAACATTCAAAGAGGAGGTTAAATGTCTAAGAGACACAAATGGCAAAATCATAGATGAAGAAAAAAAAAATAGCAAATACATTAAATGATTACTTTTCACAGGTTTTTACAAAGGAGGACATGGACAACATGCCCCACATGTCGACCTGTTCCTATCCAATTTTAAATAACTTTAGCATAACAGAGGCAGAAGTGTTAAAGGGACTAGGAGCTCTTAAAATAAGCAAATCCCCTGGGCTGGATGAGAGCCTCCCAATAGTACTCAAAGAAATGAAAGAAATTATTTACAAATCGCTAACCAAGATCATGCAACAGTCTCTTGACACAGGGGTTGTACCGACAGACTGGAAAATAGCAAACGTAATACCGATCCACAAAAAGGGAGACAAAACTGAACCAGGTAACTACAGACCAATAAGCCTAACTTCTATTATATGTAAACTTATGGAAACTATAATAAGATCTAAAATGGAAAATTACCTATATGGCAACAATATCCTGGGAGACAGTCAGCATGGTCTAACTACCCTGCTTGACTTTTTTGAGGATGCAACATTGACAATGGATAATTGCAAAGCATATGACATGGTTTATTTAGATATCCAGAAAGCTTTTGACAAAGTCCCGCATAAAAGATTAATTCTCAAACTGAACGCAGTAGGGATTCAAGGAAATGCATGCACATGGATTAGGGAGTGGTTAACATGTAGAAAATAGAAAGTACTGATTAGAGGAGAAACCTCAAAATGGAGCGAGGTAACCAGTGGTGTACCACAGGGATCAGTATTAGATCCTCTGCTATTCCTAATCTACATTAATGATTTAGATTCTGGTACAGTAAGCAAACTTGTTAACATGACCCCTTGTTAAACTATTACAGCTGACTCTATTGCTTGCAGCTGCTACCTCGTTTACCTTCCAGGTCAATATGTTCCCGCATCGGAGTCTCGTCTTTTTCCAGGCTGACTGACCTCCCGACCCAGAGAATAAACTGTCAGACCAACCTGTCCAAAACTTTTCCCTTTCATTACTTAGTATCCTCACAGGTCGACAGGGAGATTTACAACCAGAACTCATTATATTTCCGTCACAGGGACATGTCCTCATCACTTTTTCAATGACAGGAAAATGTCCCCCTCACATTGCAGGAGTACTAAAACTTTTATTTCAAGGTAATTTATTGGTATAATCACTCGTCAGTATATAAGTCAATGGGAAGAAAAACTGGATCTGTTCCGGGATCACTGGAGCCAGATCATCAGATCATAGTTTAACTATGAGGATCAAGGTCAGGCGCCACTGATCCGTAATGTTGATCCGATTCTGGAGCTGCACACACCTTAACTAGGGAAACTGACCAATGAGGCACATAGTTTAAAGACCCTGGCAGACAAATTTGTATACAGCCTGACACTGTTGACAATGTTGCTGTAATGGTTTAAGTTTGTAATTCACCAGCGCTCGTGTTATTTACTAATGTTGTCACACTGAGGTGTTACAGTTTCACTTTTTATTTTAAATTGAAACAGTAAATTTAAAACAGCAAAATGAACCATGTGCAAATACATATAGACATCAATAAAAACTGAATACATTACCAATAACTTTTTACACAATTATTATACTAAATTAATAACAATTGTGATAAATGTACAGGAGTAAGTAGTAATGCAACATAGAAGGGTGAGGTTCTATAGTTGCATTGCTACAGGGCAATTTATCACAAAGAATTTGGTGATACCTCTTTAAATTACCTCACAGAGTAGCTGCCGTAGGGCTCCACTTCTGGGATGGCTAAAGGGGTTAATTAATAGCAGCTGGAAGGGGGAAGGGGAGCATTATATAAGGCGGTGAATAGCGAGGTACAAGGAGGATAAAAAAATTAAAAAAAAAGAACTGAAGAGCAACAGGGCAGTCGGTGCGGGAGAGAGCGTTATTCTTTGTGTGCAGAAACAAGCGTTTAAAAAGTAAACAACGTGACCAGGAGCGTGGGTCTCGTTTGAAATAAAACATCAGACCAGGAATAAACGGAATACTGTGGAGGGTACCAGCGAAACAAACTATGGACACGGGAAGACAACTACGGTGCAGCAAGGTAGTTGAATTGAACTTTTAATAATCTCAACGGGAGTGTGATTGGGATTTTAGAAGGAGACCTGTGTCGTACATTATTAAGCTGGGAGCTGTGAGTAAAGACAGCAGCCAAAGACTGTTTTATTCCTGCAGTAACACAAGCGAGGAGTGTGTTGATATTTTTTTTAAGAGCGAGTTCACTGAACTTGGAGTGCAGGGTTCAGGAAATAACCCGCTTGTAAAATAACGCTGGCACCAGAGACTGTACTATTTCATACCAAGTAGCGCGTTGTGCAAATCGTGTTTGTTTATGGACTGTGTATTATTCAAAAGGATCACCAGGTCACGCGGTGATATCCCTGCAACATATAACTATGCGTTGGAACCACGAGTAATGGACTGTTTGATAGAGAGTCAACACAGTTAAGTTCGAGATTTTTAGTTTTAGTTGTTGGCTGGAACAAGTACGTGGTATTTTGAGTTGGCTGTGGAGAAAACAAGCCTTGTTATTTTCTTTATTTTTACTTCATAAACGCTGGGATTATTTCATCCTCCTTGCCCGGGACTTACCTGCAGGGGGCACTCTCGATCATCGGTGGACCCTGGAAACTCTGAGCAGGGATAATACAATTGCAAAGGTCAGAAAGGAAAACCTACCTGGGAGTCCACCTGGTGGCGAGTGGTGGAATTGCAGGCCAGGAGACTTGCAAGTGACGGAACTCTTATCACCCCAGAGTGTGTGTGGTGGTGTTTTTGTGTTTGAGTTGGGTGAGGGCTAGCCTTGCCCAACTGTTAAGATTAGGGACCTGAAGCAGTTAAGACTAGGGCCCGGTGAGTGGGCTAGGTTTTTATTTTCTGGCAACCCCCTGGAAAGTTGTGTTTTTTTCATTGTAAATAAACCCTCACTTAGACTTCATTTCCTGCCTCTTGTCTGGTCCTTCATCAGGTTACCACCCCGAAACAGAGCTCCAAGCTCACACAATACATTACCGATTCTAAATTATTTTGCATGTTTAAATACATCGCACAGACGCTCGCATCTCTATGTATCAGCGTTCTAAAAACTCACTCTTGCTCACATTTTACTAAACATTTTTAAATTATTATTATTTTATTATTATTTACTTATTTAGCAGACTCCTTTATCTAAGGAGACCTACAAATGAATAATTACCATAATGAACATTACCGTATTTACTGTAGTAGAGTTGAGTTCTTACCTGTAAACAGGAACACATTTAAAGTTTGAAACTCATTGTCTGGAGCTTGGTGTTATTCACATTATCATTGATACACTGTGGTTTGAGGTTCAAGCTACCTCTGCATATTTTAAGTGGATGGAAGCTGAAAATACTTTTTAAAAACACCCTTTTCTTATACCAACTCAGTACGAGCATCATTTTAAGAGCACAACTGTATTTATCTAAAGTATTTCAATTGTGGGGAAACCTCAATGTTTCTAGCAATATATTTCAAGGGTAATTCTCATCCCTCTCATTAAATCTCCATGATGCCACACTCGCTCTAGTGCTCAGCGCTGCCTCAGGGGTCAGTTGTACTAAAGGGATCTGATTCTGGATTCTGAATCCAGGCTGCGATCTGAGCGGAGCTTCAGTGCTCTTCGAAGACTAATTCCATGACTCAGAAGCGACTGAATAATATAGCTATTTTCCACGATGTATTGTTTTGAATGATTGCGCAGGAATGTCTTTGGTTATACTTGTTTGTAGAATATTGTATTATTTCAGACAGAATAATCTTCATGCATGCACCAGCTACAGAAACTGCCCCCCCCCCCCCCCCCACTCTTTTGAAACCAGAGTTACACCACTGGGTCAAACCATAGCTACCGCACCCCTATAATATATATACACACTGCACTCTATTCATCCAGTTTGACTTCTTGCTGTATGTATATATGAATGACTTGTGATCAGTCAGAAAATGGTATGTACTCCATAAGGGAAGCCTCCTTACCATCCCCATGGTGCTTCCTCTGTCTGCTCCTGAAGTCTTCCCCCAAAATAACTGAGAGCACAAGAAGGATCCCCAGGGATAGGAAGATTCTGATGTCATTCCCCAGCCCATATGACTCTGAATTGAGGAGAAAACAGAATTAGTGGTTGCACAGGCTGTGTGGGGACACAAGACAGGGAATAAGATATATAATATACATATACTGTATATAAAACTGCAGTGTACAAAATTGAAGGCATATGAAATAAAAGGTTTTTAAAAAATGTACACAAAAGGTTTAAAAGATTAATATATATATATATATATATATATATATATATATATATATATATATATATATATTCAGGACACAGTGCAGTAAAATTGTTGTTATTCAATTCAAATTGTAATTATACAAAAATTCTATGGATGGTGTCATGGTTATTAGAATAAAATGTCCATTCCCAGAGAATGAACTGGAAACTTTGGAACCTCTGGGAATGAACAATCTATTTTATTAGGGCAGCAGTGTGGAGTAGTGGTTAGGGCTCTGGACTCTTGACCAGAGGGTTGTGGGTTCAATCCCCAGTGGGAGACACTGCTGTTGTACCCTTGAGCAAGGTACTTTACCTAGATTGCTCCAGTAAACACCCAATTCTATAAATGGGTAATTGTATGTAAAGTGAAATAATGTATAATGTGATATCTTGTAACAATTGTAAGTCGCCCTGGATAAGGGCGTCTGCTAAGAAATAAATAATAATAATAATAATAATAATTAACCATGACACCATCCACCATATATCCAATGTAATCCAATCCTGTTTTTACAGTGCCTTGATCTTGCAGTATGTGAATAGGGTACATACAGTATGCTCCACGTGAAGTCATACATTGTTGGTTTTTGAGTAGGTACACCAAACACACAATAATCACATTTTCCAGAAAGCCTAGTTTTTGGAATTGGTTTAATCTGCTATGAAATTGTCCATATGTACCACCAATAATCAGAGCTGTGACCATTCTGATTCATTTATAATTGAAAAATATAATTGTAAATCAATTAGTGCCTTTATTATTAACAAGTTAGGAACTTACTTTGCTTTCTAAAACTTAGGACAACTTTAAAAAGTGATTTTAAAAAGTTCAAATAAACTATATATATATATAAGTTGCACACTTGCCTATTCCATTTGTCTGTTGGGTCTTGATAGATGTGTTTGGAGTTGTCATATCTCCTGCGGGAACATAAGCAACAATTTGTAGTAAATTATCACCATTGGGCTAAAAAGGCGGCCAGCTGTTTAATTTTATTAATTCAGACCATGTGGTGGAGTGTTTATTTATTTATTATGATTTGTTTATTACGGTGAAAGACGATTTTGTTATTTGTTATTTATATTTTAAAAACCTTGTGAGGATGCGTGGCTGATCAGCTACTGATTATTTAACTAGCTGACAGTCACGCACCCTTACTAAACTCGTGCAGACTGTGGCCGAGGGGTAATAAGATAACTAACAGCTAGTTAACCCCTCGGCCAGAGTATAAGAACCTGCAGCTGTCCGTGCTACGGGGTTGAGTGTACAGAGGAGAGCACGGGGAGCGGAGAGAGCGAGGCGAATAAGAGAAACAACTACTAAGTATCTGCTTATTTGTTTATTTTGTTTGGCCAACGTGCCCTTTTGTTTTGTAGTGTTTTGTTGTTTGTTTAAATCTTTTGTTTTTGTTTAATTGTTTACTAAAATCAGCTGAACGCCGTAGTGTTTCAGCTCTTGCCCGTACTTTCTGAGTCTGTGTTTCTGGTCTGTGACGCCACCACACCTCACCACTGCAAGCCATTCTTCACAGACCAACATTAACTTCATGATTGTGTGTTCTTTGTAATGATGTGGATAGTGGAGATCTAAATACCACCTCTATAATGTATAAACCTGATCTTGTGCAGACCTCATTCCACTGTAGTCATGTTAAAAAGGGTTTCAATGCATCAATATGGGGGAAACATCAGAGGGAGTCATTTTGAATCCACGGCTGTTCTCCAGTACGCAGTTCTATCTACTTCCATCTAATCCTGTCACCATGCCTTCAATTAAAAATATTTGGCTTTAACGTCAAAGGCATGGCTGATTGAATTTTCCCTAGGAGGGCATAGTATTGCCAAAATGGGATCACTGGACTGTATAGCAAGGGTTACGTAGTGTAGATGGTTCCTGGAGCAGGACGCCTCATTTATAAGGCTAGCACTCGCCCTGTGTGGCACCTTTTATTTGTAGTTTTTGTACTGTGTTTTATTTTGCCTTTTGTACAGCTTGCTGTATGTGTCCTCTGTGTGTTACCATCGCTGGTAACATCACACGAACCCTTTGTTTATTTACTTTTGTATTAATAAATCCTGCGCGCCTGTGCTGGCGTTTCAACTCCACCTCCCATGTCGCTCTGTATTGCCTAAACAGCGGTTACCCACACATGTGACACGAGCCACTGATTTCTGTAAATATACTGCTTTTATAAACTTTCTGGTTAGATCATTCCTATGAAATTCTCAGAAACAGAAAGTCATGCAGTAGAGGGTTTAATCAGGAAACATAATTGAAAGCAAAATAAACACAGACTTGCCTGTCGGTTTCTGTTGGGATGGAGTTGTCATATATTCTGTGGGAATATAAACAACAACAATTAGAAACTAAAGCTGAGGTGGCAGTTTCTCTAATAAATAATTCAGACCAACAATTAGTAAACCGAGGGATTCTGATGATCTCTTCAGATTCATGAACTGCATGGAAATTGATCTTTGCCACACTTCAAAGCAGTTTCATGTCTAATTGAAACCACATGAGAGACACAATAGTTAACGTGTCATGAAGCAGACAAACATTAAAGGAGATTCAGTTCTATCCTCCATCCCCATACCAGACCTATTTAATGCTGGTCTTTTCAGTGTTGTACAGCACACGTTGAATCAAGTAAATAATTTAAAAAAATGCAAATTACAGTGATGAGTAAGTAATAGGAACAGGCTAATTATTTTGCTTTTCTATATGGCAAACCATATTTTATTATATTTAGTTTACTTTACCGTATGTCCCAAATGTATTTTTTTTATTTTAATTTTTATAATTGTAGTACACTCCCACGTGGGATATTTAGATCTCCTGATTTTCCATTCTTGGGAATGGCAAATTCCATTTTTCAAAATGACCAATTCCGTTTTTTCCGTTTTTACCAATTTATTAAGAATTCACAACTTAATTTCAACATAAATAACATTTTACATTAAAAATCTATTTAATAAATTTTTTAAAAAACATTTAAGTTCCTGAGATACTGTAGTTTTCAGGAAAAATATTTCTTAAAGCAGTCCACTAGTACTGTACTGTAGGTCAGTGTGACGGAAATATAATGAGTTCTGGTTGTAAATCTCCCTCTCGACCTGTGAGGGTACTAAGTAGCGAAAGGGAAAGGCTTTGGACAGGTTGTTCTGACAGTTTATTCCCTGGGTCGGGTAGTCAGTCAGCCTGGAAAAAGACGGGACTCCGATGCGGGAACGTATTGACCTGGAAGGTAAACGAGGTAGCAGCTGCAAGCAATAGAGTCAGCTGTAATCGTTTACCAAGGGGTCATGCATAAATGCATAAAAGGGGCCGGAGAATTGTAAATCTTTTCCTTCGCTTGGGTTTCAAGCGGGGAGATATCCCCAAAATAAAATAAAGAGTTTGTGAGTGTTTTGTTGGTGTTTTCTGTTTAGTAACTGTCTGTGTTTGTTTCGTTAAATAGCACTAGACGGCTAAACAAATCCGGAGCTGTTGCCAGTGGCCAGCACAAAGCCGGATCACCACAGCACTTGTTTTCACCAATAACTACTGACACACCATCATTGCACAATAAAAACATTGGCTTTGCATTCGATACAGTTGCTAAAGTAAAGAAGTATTTATTGGTCAACTCATTGTTGAATCTACAATTTTCACCATTTTCTGTTCTTACTACAGTAGCTAGAGTATTATTATTATTATTATTATTTATTTCTTAGCAGACGCCCTTATCCAGGGCGACTTACAATTGATACAAGATATCACATTATTTTTACATACAATTACCCATTTATACAGTTGGGTTTTTACTGGAGCAACTTAGGTAAAGTACCTTGCTCAAGGGTACAGCAGCAGTGTCCCCTACCAGGGATTGAACCAACAACCCTCCGGTCAAGGGTCCAGAGCCCTAACCACTACTCCGCATGGTAGAGAGAGCCATGTTATAGCAACATGAGTAAAACAACTTGTATGTGTATTATTAAGGAGTTAATGATACATTAGAAATAATAAGTTGTAAAACTAAAGGTTTCACCTCAACCACGAGCCGTTTCCTTGTGTTGAGCGGGTGACGGAGGAACGGATTTGCGATAATAAATAAATAAATGAATACATAAATTAAATTACGTTTTTTTAGTCAGGGGGGTTGACGATCGTTTTTTTCAGGTACTTTTCACTTTTCTGTATATACAACTCCAACATTATTCCACAGGATAGAACTCTCACAAAACAACTAGTTGCTTTTTTAAACAACTCAAATCACACAGCAGACAAAGCAATCCATTATTTTTTAATAGGAGAATAACAGCGGTAAATGACTGTTTGCACAGTTTTTTTATTTTTTAAAAGGTGGAGTTGCAAAGCAGAATTCCAGTCCAAAAATGCCAATACCATTCCCAATGCCTAATTCCGCGATCGTGGAAAATCAGTAGCCCTAGATATTTGTTTTTACTTTCACCTTACTAACAATACTGTAAAGAAGACTCACAAACACCTTTACAGATGTTGGTTTTCACAAAGTCCCCTCACCTGATGACTAAAAGGGCAGCTGTATGTGCCACTGTTTAGATCAATTGAATAGACCCCAGTGTGTCACAAATATAAAGTTTCCAATAATTAATAAACACATACGTACATGCACAATTCAATTGATCTATACCGAGATCATTCTAATAATGTAAAATGTGCTAAACCTGAACACAGTTCACTCTAAAGAGACTCACACACATATACTGATTTCACAAAGTTCCACCACTATTTGGATCAATTGAATCGACCCCACTGTGACACAAAGTATTCAGCTCAGTCCTTACCTGTCACATGAAGATAGACTGGGCGACTACGTTTGCTGTTTGCTGAGTTCACAAGCTTCTCTTTTCCATACACACAGGTGTAGTTTCCAGTATCATTCCTCTTAACCTTTTTAATGGAAAACGTGACACCTGGTACGTCTTTGGGATGTGGTTGTGAATCGACATGGCTGCCATTTTTATATAGATGGAAAAAACCCTCTTTTCCTGTTGCTTCTCTGAGTTCAGCTGGTATCATACATTTAAATGATACATCCATTTCTTCCATTGGGTTGTGTTTGTCTAGGTGAAGTGTGAGCTGATAGCCTGACTCTGAAAATACAGTTGAACTTGTTAAAAATATGCCTTGAGAATGCAGCTAAAATATGAAATAGCAAACAGTAGATTCTTGCAAATCCAAACCCCTGTTCAGATTGATCGTACACTGTACCATATTCAAAACATCTCATCTATTCTTATGTTTGATATTTTTGTAAGTTATAGCTGATGATAAATCAAAACCATTTGAATAAAACATTTAGAGACAGCTATTTTATACATTCTCACATAATTATAATATTAAACTTTCTCCAGCCAATATCAATAAGCATTTAATTACCATAGGTTCGGATTAGTGGGAGTTTAGTGAAATTTAGTTTAAATATTTTAATACAATTTCAGACTAATTAAAAAAATCACCAATTGACTGAAGGAGTATTGCATTATATATATATATATATATATATATATATATATATATATATATATATATATATATATATATATATATATATATGTTAATCATTTGTAAAATAACATTAGCTGAATGATTTAGGATCTAAAATTAGTTGTATCGTTGCTTTTTCTTCAGTATGTCACAGTAGTTTTTGTTTGAGCAGGTTCATTGTGAGTGGGCAAAATCATTGTTTGGATCTGTACCAGCCTTTGAGATAGATTTAACCTTGCACTACTGGATCTTACTCATCATTGCAATGTATTTAAAGTTGCACGATTGGATGTTATTGGTTGTAATAGATTTAACTTCATATGACTGGACACATTTATTGTGTTCTGAATAAGTTCTAATTTGCTTCTAAATTGAGATACAGTATTCAATGTTTGCCTACTTTATTGTCTTGTGTGATTGGATACCATTTCATTCCTAAACCATTTTGCATCTTTAAGTGTTTTGTATCAATGAAAGAGTTTTAAAGGTATTAACTTTGTCAACTCCATTTTGTTGTTGTTTAATGAAACTCTGTATGACATTTTGATCTGGTCTTGAGTGCTGGTCCTACATTAACATACTTGTACAAACAAAAATTCCAAACTCTTAGGGCCTCATTTACTAAGCGGCGGTAATTTGGCTAGAATTGCAGGAGGAAAACTGAGATGACTGCGCATGGTATTTCCAAAGTGTCAAGCCCTATTTACTAACTAATTAGAAGAAAAAATACTGGTCTGAAAAATTCTAATTAGCATACAAATTGCGGGTGTCAACAGGTCTGAAGTTGCGCATGATATTTATTCTACTGACAACAGGTGAAGGAGCTTACTTACTGGTAGTGGCAGGGATAAAAATATGAGAGACAGATAAAAGAAAATATAATGAAATAAAATAATATTTTACTATATACGCATCCTACAACAATGTGAAGCCTACAATCCATCAGCATGGTTTGTTTTTTTTATTACATGTAGGAGAGATTAAAACAAAGCCTCTTAGGTATTCATTTAATGTTACTACTGTACTGTTTAAGCCTATTATACATAACTATATTTGTACATACTGTAATGTAATGTGTACAAACAAATTCATTTTATTTTAATATTACCTCATATGTATTAGGCTATTTTGTTTTCTTTTTTTTCCTAAAATACTAAATTGATTGAAAATGTACTTATTAATGTTGACATAAATATAGATACAAATATATGAATAACGAGCTAACTAAAATACAGATAAATGCACTTGGTGTTGGCAAACGTAATGTAGAAACAATTAAAAGGCGCTGGTGGTGGGTGGGTGTTTTGGTTCCAGTAAAAACACTGTATAAATAGATACTAGAATTTGAACTCAATTTAACTGTTTGACACAATGTTACAAGATTCATCAAGATTAATTGTTACAACATAACCTCCCAACTTTGTTAAAGTCAGAAATAACCTGCAGACATATATTGTAAAATGGGCTAAACCACAATGGTCCACCAATCTTTGGATCAATTGAATTGACCCCACTATGAAACAAAGTATTCAGCTCAGTCCTTACCTGTCACATGAAGGTAGACTGGGCGACTGCGTTTGCTGTTTGCTGAGTTCACAAGCTTCTCTTTACCATACACACAGGTGTAGTTTCCAGTATCACTCCTCTTAACCTTTTTAATGGAAAACGTGACAGCTGGTACGCCTTTGGGATATGCTTGTGAATTGACAAGGCTTCCATTTTTATATAGATGGAAAAAACCCTCATTTCCTGTTGCTTCTCTGAGTTCAGCTGGTATCATACATTTAAATGATACGTCCATTCCTTCCTTTGGGTTGTGTTTTTCTAGCTGAAGCGTGAGCTGATAGCTTAACTCTGAAAATACAGTTTAACTTGTTAAATATATGCCTTCAGAACACAGCTAAAATATGAAATAACAAACAGTAGATTCTTGCAAATCCAAACCCTCTTCAGATTGATCGTAATCTCTACAATATTCAAAACACCTTCTCTAGTCTTATGTTTGATATGTTTTGTTATAGTTGATGATAAGTCAGTAATAACCATTAGAATAAAACATTCAGAGACAGCTTTTTTATACATTCTAACATAATTATAAGATTTAACTTTCTTCAGCTGATATCAGCAAGCATTTAATTACCAGAGCATGGTTCAGATTAGTGGGAGTATTGTGCATGAGAAATTAAGTTAAATATTTTAATACAATAGTTTAAGAGTCATTTAAAAAAAGGAGTATTGTATTATTTATATATGCTACACATTTAGCTGAATGATTTGGGATCTAAAAGAAATCTTTTTAAGTAAATATTTAAAAAGTAATCCACCCATTAATGAACAAAGCCAAGCATTTTCAAATGTGTTTTTGTTCTTTTTTATATTAAAATCAGTTACTTGCCTTAACAAAAAGTTACATCCTGGTGTTTCCTCATTGTTTAACTGTACTTACCTTGTACACTGAGATAAACTGAAGAACCATGGCTGATGTTTTTCACATCTCCTGGATTCTCATTTCCATACATGCAGGTATAGTCTCCAGCGTCATTCTTTTTGATGTCTTGTTTTATAAATGTGACAGCTGCCATCCCTCTGGGCTCTGGCAGTGAGCTGATCTTCTCTCTGTTTTTATATAAATGGAACCAATTCTCCTTGTTCTCTGGTTGTTCTCCATGCACAGCCGATATTACACATTTGAATTCAACCTTCTCCCCTTCCACTGCAGGTGTTTTCATTATTTGAAGTATCGCTGCACGAAGTGGCTCTGTAATCATGTGGGTAACAAATGAACAAAATTACACATAAGAGAGAACAATCTGTTTAGCAAATAAAAACATGGACATTGTAGAATTGAAATGTGTGATTAACCACAGATTATAATTTTAGCATACATTATACAATGTGATTAATAATAATAATAATAATAATAATAATAATAATAATAATAATAATAATAATAATAATACATGTGCATGTGTTCAACCTTTATTAAACATGCTGATATCAGAACACTAAATAAGACACATGACTTGGAATGGTTAGTCCAGTAGGAATATTATTATTTGTACGGTTAACACTTTCACAAGCACAGGTGTACATAAAGCACTTTATTTAATATACATTGAAAAATAAACTGTATGCTCTTGTTACACTCTGATGAGGGCTATGCTATATAATATGAATGTCTGTAGTGTATGTTTGTTTTTTGAAAAATTTAAAGGCATTTACCTTTTTAATAAAAAAGCTCAACATTTCAAAACAATGTTTATTCAATAAATAATTGGTTAAATAATAATATTAACCAGGTTTCTGTAGTTAAAAAAACATACATTTTTAAGTAACCACGTTTATGTATTTTAATTTTCCTGATGAAGGATTCAAACTCAACTTAAAGTTATTTGAGTAAAGACCGGTGTCTTTATCGGTATGATATGAAGATACAAGCCAAAGCCTTTGTCTTCTTGACTTTGTTTCTCCATAGTTTCATCTTTACGGCAGAAAATAAATATTAAAAGGTTTAGATGGCAATGTGGGGTATGTTATTTGGAAGAAAAACAGAAGGGGTGAAAATTGCAAAGCTTTTAAACCAAGTGATTATTTGTATATTTTTTTCTGAAAAGAGAAAGGCATCCATTAATGTGTGTGTTTATTCTTTCAGGACAAATGGTGAGAAAGACACTTCAGAGTAAACAGCCTTGTGCATTTCACCCTAAATGTTATTCATTTCGAATGTAATCAAGCATTAATCATTGTATCTTATTATGTGAATGTGTCAGAGACACACATACCTGTCGAAACCAGCAGCATGTCTCCAAGTGCAAAAACTGAAAAACAAATTAATCATTTTACAAATAAGTAAATTAACAAGTCAAATTTACTGACATAAACAAGTTAACAAATAAATAATACTTACGTATCATGATTAATTTCATATTCCAAGGCATATTAGAATGCTGTTCGCTTAATCTCTGAAACTAACACTATGCAGCTCCTCAATATGTAACACAACTAAATGTAACAGTGCATACTATGAGATTATAATACAGCAATGGAAACTCATGTGCAATAGAAATGTAGAAGATACGCAACATTTCAAATATACTCAAATATTTATCAAAGAAATTATACTTACACAACATGATTGAATTAATAACCCAAGGCATATTGGTAAACTGTCCAATTAATTTCTGAAACTACCAGTATGAAGTTCCTCTGTTTGTAACACAACTAAACATGACAGTGAAAATGATGAGATTAATACAGTAATGCACATACGACAGCACCCTCCTTCACTGAACAAGTGTTTCCGTTACACATGCAAAAGTTGACTATTAAGTAACCAAAGATCAAGAGCAATACACAAATAGTATTGGTCCATCAAAGTCTCTCATTGTCGTCATCTAAAGACCAGGTAATTGTATTTTCTTTATAGCCTCAATGTATTGTTCATCTGCATCTGCTGAAAGAGAGTGAACTTATTGAGGCTGTGTGGACCAGTGGTTAAAGAAATGGACTTGTAACCAGGAGATCTTCGGTTCAAATCCCACCTCAGCCACTGACTCATTGTGTGACCCTGAGCAAGTCTCTTAACCTCCTTGTGCTCCGTCTTTCGGGTGAGACGTAGTTGTAAGTGACTCTGCAGCTGATGCATAGTTCACACACCCTAGTCTCTGTAAGTTGCCTTGGATAAAGGTGTCTGCTAAATAAACAAATAATAATAATAATAATAATAATAATTGTTAAGAATTAATGAACAGATACTAATAATTTAAATGATAAGGAATAACGTACAGCAGCCTCTAAATAACTGCCTGTAATTTGATCAAGGGTCTGGGGAACCAGAGATTAATTTCACAGTTTTGAACAACAGTCTATCATTAATGATGTTGTCATTATTTTGTTTTACCCATCTTTAGGATTTAAACTGACCTGCTATAAGTCTTGTTATAAGACCTATGAGACGTATAACACATTTTCTACCTCGTCAGTCAAATTGCAAAGGATCTTATCCTGAGAGACTCTGCCTTTGCACTTTTTCACATTCCACTTTCTGCTCCCACACGGTCCCTGTTGAGTTTATGCCATCTTCGTTTCCATGTGGATCTTTCCATCAACCCAACAGCACATTGTATGGCTATTTTTGAGCAGACATGGCTGCTCCTGTGATTTGGAGCTTTCCCAAGGTGTCTCCTTGAGTCTCCCTCACAATGTGCAGTGACCATTTTTAGTGAAAGCAGTTTGAAGCTGGTGTGTTTGAGTAGCCTTATTTATTGATCCAAGCACAATTACTCAACACAATTTATTACAGATTATACAGCATTAACAAAAATAACACAGCTAATCTTCCTTTTCTCTATTTGTTCTTTTAAATTTTCTTTCTTCTTTACTTTTTCTCTGGGAAATCCCCCACCCATACACCTCTTCCCCACACACACCATAAACAGACTAATCACAGTGATGGGTGCTAGATCAGAGCTCTAACAGGGATGCACTAACCCTGCCTATGTGCAATGCCACATAGGCACCAGGATATGCACAATTGTATCAGAAAAGGGTTATATCATGCAAAAATATTTACACATAAAGTACATTGTAACTATGCATAATAGCATTGTAATTATATGTAAGTACACATGTATTTACTAAGTAACTACAATGTAAATACAGAGTAATCAGACACATTTAATGTAAAGTGTTACCATGATTTGACATGGTGTTGGATCCTTTTTGTAATTCCTATACTGTATAACTGTAATGGATTTCCAAAACATCATTATGCTGTATAGCAGGGTGGCCAACCCTCATCCTGGAGAGACGCAGGGTCTTCTGGTTTTAGTTCTACCTGAGTTCTCAATTATTTAACTGAACCCATTATTTTCTGAATTGGTCAACACTAACATTTCTTGCAGGTCTTTAGCTATTGGCGATTTAAAGATACCCAGAAAACCTGCAGAATTGTGGCTCCCCTGAACCAGGGTTGGCTGCCCCTGCTGTACAGTGTGAGCACAACATGACTGAGTTCACATAACAAATGTAAGGGGTGTTTCAGTTTGTACACAGAATACTGGAGGACACGTCAGTGGTTGAATGTTCCCTGCTGTGAAATAATATATTTCAAAGTGGCTAATAGATTGAGTCAAGGCATGCTGGGGCCTGTGTCTAGAAGAGCAATATGTTTGAGTAAGATGGTGACCAGTATTAGGATTCTCAGAGCAGCAGAATACACAGTGGTTTATGGGAGGAAGTGCTGACTCATGCAGTCTACAACAGTACAGGTTCTTGGCTATTAAAGAGACATAAATTAAACCAACTGCACTGTACTGGATAGAGGGATTAGAATGTTGGTTTACAGTAAGTATCGATTTTGATTAACTGGAGAACGACTTTAAGAGACCATGGAGAATATTCAACTGATCGGAACTGCAGTGGATTTAAATACCACCACTTTCAAAAAATGAATAAAGGGCAACAGTGCATGTTAGTGTCTTTAGTTCTTATTATGTGTGTAGAAATATTTAAATGTGTAAGATTCATATTTTTAATGATTTAAATGGTGGTGGCATTGAGATACACAGCTGCTTAGGTCAATTCAAAAGATCTTCATGGGCCTTATTTTGAAGCACTAAAATTTCAAGTTAGCCGCATGCCAAGATCCTTTTCTTTAATGAGAACAAGACACAGCCATTTGATGTAGCCAGGAAAACAGGATAAAGGCTTTTCATACAAGTACAGCACTATGTAATAAATCAACAGTCAGCATGCAGGCTGAGCTCCAAAAGAAACAAGGACCAGGGGTCACAAATGGAGATTAGATAAAGGGGCATTAAAAACAGAAAATAGAAGGCACTTTTTTACACAGAGAATTGTGAGGGTCTGGAACCAACTCCCCAGTAATGTTGTTGAAGCTGACACCCTGGGATCCTTCAAGAAGCTGCTTGATGAGATTCTGGGATCAATAAGCTACTAACAACCAAATGAGCAAGATGGGCTGAATGGCCTCCTCTCATGTGTAAACTGTCTTATGTTCTTATGTTCTTAACACTGTGGCAGCCAGTCAACAGTTATTTATGAGCTTATGCCTAAATTTGATTCCTCCCCAAACTTAATTCAAAGTAAAGACATTGCATAACAGCAGCGAAAGAGTAAACCGTGGATATTCACCTTCACTTATTATAAATCATTGAAACAAAAGCTTTGAAAACTACAAACAATACCAACAGGAATACAAATACAGTTTTATTTATTTAAAAGCATTTATAAGGGATTTTTAAACATTCGCATTTAATACAGTTTCACAATTTACAAATCAATCCTAATCCTCTGATGTTAGCTGTGCCACAATGACCTTAAGACATATTTTGTGAGACAGTGTGTAAAGGGCAGCTGGAAAGCTTGAGATAACATAGCAGACATAACAACAGGGGAGTCCATGCTATGCATGCAGCTAAGCGTATTGCATGGAAACCCATCAGAACCCGGGGGCTGGGACTCTTCAAGAGCATGAGCCAGTGCTGCTCATAGTCTTGCTGTGCGAGACGTGTACAGAGTTCATTTTAGCAAGCTTAGAAAGGTGCTTAAAACACTGCTTCAGCAAACCACATGATTTAAAATAGAAATGTTAAGAGGTCATCAACACACAACATGTCATTTGGTGGTTACAGTGTGCCCTGATGAAAAGAAGCGAATATGTAATGTGTGTGAGATAATAGACCCAACAGTGTTATTTATTTGCAGTTTGGTAACTTTATTGGTTGTGTATTTGTTTCTATCAAATGAGGAAAGAAGTGCCTTTTTGCTTATTATTGTCCCTGATTAAGTTTGCAGCACTTTATTATTATTATTTTTTTATTGGTGGACTTGTGTGACAGACGCTTCCTGCACCTAGAAATAACTTGTATTGTGATGTGATGAGTAGCATCCCATCAGAGAAGCTAAACTCTCAAATTCCAAAGAACAGATTGCCGAGCACAGCATGTATTAAAAACAAAGAATCGAGCAGCACTTTGAACACATGGATCTGAGAGCAGGTGATCAGAAACTGAGCACTTTTAAAATTTTTGTACATAGTCATTTTTACTCCACGTCAGTACAAAATAACTGTGAATTCAAAAAGTAGATTGCATCAACAGTAAAATCACAGGTCATTTTAAATGTAAAAATCTGTAATATGGAACAGAAAAAAAACATTAGTAACTGTGGCAGAATGTGCCGTGTGGTGTGTTACAAGACCAGGAAGCAGTACACAGAACTCTGAAGTGAGGAGCTGAACACTGTCACAGCAGTATGGTTATTAAATACAAACACAAGACATTTCAAACTAAATAAAACACTCTTAAAAACACAAAACAAAAGGGCACGTGAGCCAAAACAAAAGGGTCACAAAACCAAATACAAAAAGTCTAATCAAATGAGTACCTTTGTAACAACTTCACAAAAATTAGTAGCAATTGTCTGTTTGGAGCTCTGTCGCTGTGAGTCTCTCTGCTTCTCCAACCACCCCCTTAGAGCCCAGAGTGGGTCCTTATATACTGTGGCTGGAGCCTTAACTACCCATCAGTTCAAGAAATTACCTCATTAAGGCTCCAGCTACATTCTTCTCAAGGTTTTTATGGATGGAGAATTCACCCTATCCTTGCCACAATACACAATTCAAAATAATAATGTACCCTGTCACAGTAACAGACACATTGAATAGACAGTATTTATTTAAAAAAGTGTTTTTATGAATGAAAAACAAACACGTATTGGGCAATACACAGATAAATGTGTCATTACAGTACATTGGTTATTCATTGTCTTTTTAACATCATTAGCTTTACTGTTTTACAGAGTTTGCAACCATCACTCTAATTCTGAGCAGTTTTGAGTTCTATTGCTCCAGCTGCTTGATGAGATTCTGGGATCAATAAGCTACTAACAACCAAACGAGCAAGATGGGCTGAATGGCCTCATCTCATTTGTAAACTTTCTTATGTATGTTCTTATGTTCTTATGAACTGGAACATTTATAATGATATTGAAACATGAACACTTAACCACACTTCAGAATCAGAATCATTCAGACACACGTTCCTTTCAATGTCTTTACTTATTTACTTCTGTTATGAAGGGAACAAATACAAATGTATGGCTAGTGGATACAATACAATTTTACATTTTTTTGTCTATAACAATCCTTTGTCACTAGGTTTAGCTGCGGGACAATGACCAGGACTTAGTGACAGTTTGAGGAACAGGCGGATCACATGAGCAACATAACAACAGTTAGGTACATGCTGTGCATGCAGCTCAGCATATAGCAATGAAACCAGTCGCTGAGTTCAGAACCCCTGACTCTGAAAGCACAAAGCAGGCAATGCGTGGCTCAGGTGAAATTGAAATGACAAATATGAAGTTATAAACATAAATTAATTATTTTTAGACACTAGACAGAAGAA
Organism: Acipenser ruthenus; assembly: GCF_902713425.1. Classification (NCBI taxonomy): domain Eukaryota; kingdom Metazoa; phylum Chordata; class Actinopteri; order Acipenseriformes; family Acipenseridae; genus Acipenser; species Acipenser ruthenus. The sequence goes on along the minus strand of NC_081240.1, from coordinate 4,544,222 downwards.
TGAGAAAGCCAATGCTACTCACAGCTTCATTGTGCAAGGCATATGCAGTGTTTAATTTTAGCATGTGTAGCGATGTGACAAGAATGACAGAGAACCTCGCTTAAGCAAACCACAGTATTTAAAACAGAAATGATAAAGACCATCAATACAAAACATGTCCGGTGGTGTTGGCCCCGATGAAAAAAAAACAGTGAGTTGAGATCATAGATAACAAACAACACAACCACACAAATACATATTGTACACTTTATAACAATGAAGTTAAATACATACAGAGTCATGCTGAAGTGACTGTAGCTCAGAGATGTGGCTGATTGAACAGACCCACATGAGCACTAATCATGGACTGCCTGTGTACCTTAGGTAAGGTAACTTAGCACTGCTGCTAAATGGGGTCTGTGTAACCCACTGCTGGTTATTCAAATACATCTTATTGTTTTACAGTATGAACAGAAAACACATGAAAAACAGTAAATAAGAATTATTACTGACTTTCATTCATAACACAACAGATTAGGTTCTCAAAGCTTTTATCAAGTTCTTTTGAAAGGAATGAATAAAATTATTCTGAACAATTTACAAGCTGGGCATTCAGTCCTGGGCCTCTCTCGAGCACACTGGCAGTTCTACAGAATTGCTTGATAATGAATGCTTATAGAGGATAAGGTTGAGCCCACCAAACTTCACATACATTTACACACACTCAGTATAAAATTATAGAGCAGGAATGATTCAAGATCTTCTTTCAACAGTTTTAAAAGGTTAATAATAGTTGCACTTTAATTTTGCTGTTTCTAATTCTTTTCCCATTCCTATGCTATGAATTAACGTCAGATTACCATTGCAATGTGTTTTACTATACTGAACTTTACTGTTTGGTTTACCACTGTGTATTGTCGTAAAAGTGAAAAGAATTTAAATTGATTCTTTTTACTGAACTAGTTTTGCTTTAAAAATATTAAACATTTTAGGACCTTTTCAGATATGGTTTGTTGCAAAATTAACCTAATTTTAGACCCTTTTGCATTCACACCACACCTCGGTGCAAACTAAATCACTTCATTGAGAATTCAGAACTGATCTTGCTTTCAAACAATAATGAAATGATAATCCCGCTCTCTTTGTCATTTGGAGTAAGTGAGGCTGGCATAGTTGAAAGGTCATGTTGTCACATGATTTGTCATTTAGAGTACCGTTAAGTCGGGCTGGCATGAGGCAGGTTGTTCAGTCCTGGATCCTCGAAGCCAGGTGAGATTTACAGAGAAATTATTAGAATGTAATATTGGAGCAACAGAAACCCAGAACCACCCAGAATGATTGACCATAAGAAATCCATTGTGTGTTAGTTTTGATTAAGAAATGCATTGTGTGTTAGCTTTGATTAAGAATCCCACACTCCTACAGGGAAACACACAGTATGCTACTAGCTCTTTAAACACTAGAACCTGTGCAGAAGGTTTCATAGAAATGTTTGCCTCCTAGCATTGATGGAAGTGCTATCAATGTGTCTTCTATTGTCTGACACATTCCACCTCAGTCTCCTAGATAATTTATATCTCCAATGGTGTGTCAGTTCTGCGACAAGAACTAAAGTGCCTCCCTCTGACCGGACTCTGGTAGGTATGAAAGTAGAGAGTACGTAGATAAAAGGGAAAGACCATTTTGATTGAATATTCAGGTATTTTTCAAAACAACATTCATTTTCCCCAGTGGTTTTCAGTATGTGGAAGTTTTAACTGCTGCGTATGTTACATTGTCTTCATCAGGTGCAGAGCTGGGTTTCTTCTTGGTGACACGGGCTGTGTTTATTTCTGAGTAGGTGAGTGTGTCTTCCTGTTGCTTTGAAGGCTGCTTAGGCTTACTCTGCAATAAATTAACAGATTGGGGAGAGATCAGGATGGCTAAACGGTACTAAACAAACTGTCCAAACAAAGAGATACAACCTAATAAAAGTAAACCGCCTTTTATCCATCTGTAAATATATACCAGTAGTTGCACAATATCTTCTTGTTATACCCTATCCACATTACTAAAAACAATACCTAAACAATGCGCAATGTGTTGAAACCATGTCATTATCATTCACTTTGTTCACTGTCGTGTTTAAGCATGTGATTATCATGCATTATTTAGGTTGTGTGAATGAGGCATTAGACACTCTCAACGTTCCTCTACTCCATACCTGCTGTAAGGTTCCAATACAATTTATACACTCCTCAACTAAGAGTTTTTACCTACAGCCTATTTACAGGGCAAATGTAGCCATTAGTCAATGGAACCCAAAGATGTCAAAATACCCTTTCCTGGAGCAAATTCAAATCACTCAACTCATTACATAACAGTAATAATAACAGTACCTGGATTATTATCAGAGATTCTGTATATCCAATGTTTTATGTGTGTTTTTATAACTTTGCATGATCTTATAAACCTATATTGTTCACACAGCGATGGTAAATACTGAAATAACATGTATCAGTCAGTCCGCCTTGCAGAATTTAGTTGTCAAGTTTGACGTGTCTCCAGCAGTATATTTTCCTTGACTAAAATGATAAATGATTGAACTGTATCCATTTAAATAAGAAAGAACCTGGAAATGTACAAGCAAATTGTGTGAGAGACATGTAACATATAATACTTACCACCGTGGTGTATACAGGCTCAGTCTGGACAGCAGGGTCTGGAATGGCATTGTATCAAATAGATTAGTTTCCTAGTTTGAATGGGATGGAAACAGCTAATGACACACTATGCATTAGTAACATCAAGATATATTTTTGCACCAACGGCTGAACAATGGAAGACTGCAGTAAACACTCACCCAGGAATCATGATTTAATATAGGATTGAATATGATTGAGGGACTGTGATGGGGTGCAGCCTATTTTGTGGTGGTTCTGTGTTTTTTGTATTGTTTAGAGTGGATGTGAGTGAGTTTGGGGTGTGGTTCAGTGAATTTATGTGTGAGGAATGTGTGGAATGTGCCTGGGCTAATGAGGTGCGAATTGCCCAATTAGCCCAGGCACCTGTATAAAAGGGAGTGGTTGGGTATGTTAGGAGGAGAGTGTTTGTTAGGAGGTGAGTGTTTGGAACAGTGAAAAGACGTGTGTGAGAGAGTGAGTGAGTGAGTGAGTGAGTGATTCTTTCTGTATAGTTTATGTTTAAAGCCTGTTTTTGTGTTTGTCTTTTTGGTTGGCCATCGTGCCTTTTTATTTGTGTTTTGTTAATTAAAATATTTTGGTTTCACTGCACTTTCTGTCTCTGAGTCTTCCCTCTGCCGCTATCCTGCCACAGGTTGGTGTCAGAAGTGGGATAGCGCCCCCTGGAGACTCAGAGAAGAAGTGCAGTTTTTTTGTTTTGTTTAAAAAAAAAAAAAAAGGGAAGAGAGGATGAGGTGGAGGAAAATGGAGCTGGCCCAGGAGGAGGCAGATGACAGCTGGGAGCTATTTTTAAAAGGGCTCGTGGCAGAGTTGTGCCCCGGCTGTGGGGCATATGGACACACAGTGGCCATCTGCCCCACCCAGTATGAGGAGGAGGAGCTGCCGCTGCAACAGCCTGAGTGGGAGGCGCCCGAACGTCCACAGCCCGAGTGGGAGGAGCCCGAACGTCCACAGCCCGAGTGGGAGGAGCCCGAACGTCCACAGCCCGAGTGGGAGGAGCCCGAACGTCCACGGCCCGAGAGGGAGGAGTCGGTGCGTCCACGGCCCGAGAGGGAGGAGTCGGTGCGTCCACGGCCCGAGAGGGAGGAGTCGGTGCGTCCACGGCCCGAGAGGGAGGAGTCGGTGCGTCCACGGCCCGGAGGGGAGGAGCCGGTGCGTCCTAGGTCCGGAGGGGAGGAGCCGGTGCGTCCTGTGTCCGGAGGGGAGGAGCTGAAGGCCCAAACCCCTATTTTTTTTTGGGAGGGACGAGGGCGTGAAGCTCAGGCTCCACAGCAGCCGCTGTTTTTGCTGCTGAAGGGAGCCCAGCGGAGACGCCCGCCACCAGCTCTACCCCCGCTGTCGGAGGAGCCGGCAGCGCCACCAGCCCTACCCCCGCTGTCGGAGGAGCCGGCAGCGCCACCAGCCCTACCCCCGCTGTCGGAGGAGCCGGCAGCGCCACCAGCCCTACCCCCGCTGTCGGAGGAGCCGGCAGCGCCAACAGCTCTAACCCCGCTGGCGGTGGAGCCAGCAGTGCCACCGGAGGGAGACGAGCTGCTGTTCCCGCCGCCACCACCCGAGGGAGAGGAGCAGGAGGAGCCTCTGTCTCCACCACCACCACCCGAGGGAGAGGAGCAGGAGCTGCCTCTGCCTCCACCACCTGAGGGAGAGGAGCAGGAGCTGCCTCTGCCTCCACCACCACCACCACCCGAGGGAGAGGAGCAGGAGCTGCCTCTGCCTCCACCACCACCACCCGAGGGAGAGGAGCAGGAGCTGCCTCTGCCTCCACCACCACCACCCGAGGGAGAGGAGCAGGAGCTGCCTCTGCCTCCACCACCTGAGGGAGAGGAGCAGGAGCTGCCTCTGCCTCCACCACCACCACCACCACCACCACCCGAGGGAGAGGAGCAGGAGCTGCCTCTGCCTCCACCACCTGAGGGAGAGGAGCAGGAGCTGCCTCTGCCTCCACCACCACCACCACCACCCAAGGGAGAGGAGCAGGAGCTGCCTCTGCCTCCACCTCCCGAGGGTCCGCTGCTGCTGCCGTCGCCTCCCGAGGGTCCGCTGCTGCTGCCGTCGCCTCCCGAGGGTCCGCTGCTGCTGCCGTCGCCTGGGGTCGCCAGGGATCCTGCTTCGCCTGGGGTCGCCAGGGATCCTGCTTCGCCTGGGGTCGCCAGGGATCCTGCTTCGCCTGGGGTCGCCAGGGATCCTGCTTCGCCTGGGGTCGCCAGGGATCCTGCTTCGCCTGGGGTCGTTGAGGGTCCTACTTCGCCTGGGGTCGCTACACTGTGGCCGGAGCCCCACGGAGGGGAGCTGCCGGCCATGAAGAAAGGGGGGGAGATCAGGAGACCAGTTCCCCTCGCAGCAGTTTCGCTGCCGGAGATCGTGTGGTCGGAGCCCCACGGAGGGGAAATGCCGGCCGTGAAGAAGGGGGGGGAGGTCAGGAGACCAGCTCCCCCAGCCGCACGTTTGCGGCAGGATAGTGTGTGGCGGGAGCCCCGGAAGAGGGAGCTGCCGGCCACGAAGAGTTGGGGGGTGCCGGACCTCCCACCATGGCCACCCCCATGGACACTGTGCTTCCCCCTCTTCCGGGACTTTGAGACTGAGGGGGGAGGTGGCCATTTAGGCCATGTTGTGCTGCACACAAGGAGGGGAGGTGTGTGATGGGGTGCAGCCTATTTTGTGGTGGTTCTGTGTTTTTTGTATTGTTTAGAGTGGATGTGAGTGAGTTTGGGGTGTGGTTCAGTGAATTTATGTGTGAGGAATGTGTGGAATGTGCCTGGGCTAATGAGGTGCGAATTGCCCAATTAGCCCAGGCACCTGTATAAAAGGGAGTGGTTGGGTATGTTAGGAGGAGAGTGTTTGTTAGGAGGTGAGTGTTTGGAACAGTGAAAAGACGTGTGTGAGAGAGTGAGTGATTCTTTCTGTATAGTTTATGTTTAAAGCCTGTTTTTGTGTTCGTCTTTTTGGTTGGCCACCGTGCCTTTTTATTTGTGTTTTGTTAATTAAAATATTTTGGTTTCACTGCACTTTCTGTCTCTGAGTCTTCCCTCTGCCGCTATCCTGCCACAGGGACACAATAAATTGACTCAGCAAGATGAAGAAGTCCCCATCATTTAAACATACTTCATTTGTATCCATTGTGGTGAAGAATGCTGTGCCCTACCTCGTTTGGATTGCAGCCACTTCAGCACTCCTCCTATCAGCAGTAACAGCAGCACAAGGACCCCAGATCCTACCCCTGCACCCAGGTACAGAGCTGGAACAGATCCTGGGGGATCCACATACAAATGGGATTCATTGGAAGATCCAGTTAAATATGTGTAAACAGATTCTATAATTCACTAATAACCTATTAACATAAAAGCCTGATCAAGATGTGTTGAAAACAAATATAATCCAATCCTGTTTTTACAGTGCCTTGATCTTGCAGCATGTGAATAGGGTACATACAGTGTGCTCCACAGTGAAGTCTTACATTGTTGGTTTTTGAGCAGGTACACCAAACACACAATAAACAATTTCCAGAAAGCCTGATTTTTGGAGTTGATTTAAGCTGGCATAAAGTTGCTCATATGTACCAGCAATAATCAGAGCTGTGACCATTCTGATTCAATTATAATTTCTGATAAGAACATAAGAACCTAAGAAAGTTTACAAACGAGAGGAGGCTATTCCGCCCATCTTGCTCGTTTGGTTGTTAGTAGCTTATTGATCCCAGAATCTCATCAAGCAGCTTCTTGAAGGATCCCAGGGTGTCAGCTTCAACAACATTACTGGGGAGTTGGTTCCAGACCCTCACAATTATCTGTGTAAAAAAGTGCCTCCCTTTTTCACTTCTGAATGGACCTGCATCTAATCTCCATTGACCTCTGGTCCTTGTTTCTTTTTTCAGGTCGAAAAAGTCCCCTGGGTCGACATTGTCAATACCTTTTAGAATTCTGAATGCTTGAATCAGATCACTGCATAGTCTTCTTTGTTCAAGACTGAATAGATTCAATTCTTTTAGCCTGTCTGGATAAGACATTCCTTTTAAAAACGGGATAATTCTGGTCGCTCTTCTTTGCACTCTTTCTAGAGCAGCAATATATATTTTTGTAATGAGGTGACCAGAACTGATCACAAAATTCTAGATGAGGTCTTACTAATGCATTGTAAAGTTTTAACATTATTTCCCTTGATTTAAATTCAACACTTTTCACAATATATCCGAGCATCTTGTTGGTCTTTTTTATAGCTTCCCCACATTGTAGATGAAGACATTTCTGAGTCAACATAAACTCCTAGGTCTTTTTCATAGATTCCTTCTTCAATTTCAGTATCTCTCATATAATATTTATAATGCACATTTTTATTGCCTGCGTGCAGTACCTTACACTTTTCTCTATGAAATGTCATTTGCCATGTGTCTGCCCAGTTCTGAATGCTGTCTAGATCATTTTGAATGACCTTTGTCATTCAAAATAAGTGTTTGCCACTCCTCCTATATCTGTCGTCTGCAAATTTAACAAGTTTGTTTACTATACCAGAATCTAAATCATTAATGTAGATTAGGAATAGCAGAGGATCTAATACTGATCCCTGTGGTACACCACTGGTTACTTCGCTCCATTTTGAGGTTTCTCCTCTAATCAGTACTTTCTGTTTTCTATATGTTAATCTCTCCCTAATCCACGTGCATGCATTTCCTTGAATCCCTACTGCGTTCAGTTTGAGAATGAATCTTTGTCAAAAGCTTTCTAGAAATCTAAATAAACCATGTCGTATGCTTTGCAAGTATCCATTGTCGATTTTTCATCCTCAAAAAAATCAAGCAGGTTAGTTAGACACGATCTCCCTTTCCTAAAACCATGCTGACTGTCTCCCAGGATACTGTTACCATATAGGTAATTTTCCATTTTGGATCTTATTATAATTTCCATAAGTTTCTATATAATAGAAGTCAGGCTTATTGGTCTGTAGTTACCTGGTTCGGTTTTGTCTCCCTTTTTGTGGATCTATGTTTGCAATTTTCCAGTCTGTCGGTACAACCCCTATATATTAGCTATTTACTGCCTTGATTACTAACACCTTAAGAACTTACTTTTCTTTCTAAAACTTGGACTAATTTAAAATAAGTTAGAGGTTTACTTATAAAAAATGAAGTTATTCACACTTGCCTATCCCATCTGTCTGTTGGCTCTTGATAGATGTGGTTGGAGTTGTCATATCTCCTGTGGAAACATAAACAACATTATGAGGCAAATTATCACCATTAGACTAAAAATGTAGCCAGCTCTTTAATAATTTTAATAATTCAGACTGATATTAATGTGATGATAATGTGTTCCCTTTGATGCTGTGAATAATCAGAGATATCAATACCACCCTTATAATGTATAAACCTGATCTTGTACGGACCTCATTCCACTGATTATCTGTAGACATATTTAAAAGAGTTTCAATGAATCAATCTGGGGAAAACATCAGAGGGAGTCATTTTGAGTGTTTTGTTTTTATATTTGTATTTCATTCTGTAAGAGTATGGTTCAGATTATAGGTCAGCTCTACTGGGGTTAATATTAGCGTACTGTACTTCATGGTGAGTCATGTCAGAATGGTTTCATTTGAAGAAACTACCCCTACTGTATGCAATGATGGGTAACTTCAAGTCAATCATTCTAAATGTGAAATAGACACATATGACATAGACATTTTGTCGTAAACTTGAATTTAACTCTCTACCGCATGCTTTTGCCTTAATAAGGCAACAAAATATATCTTAATCAAGGTTCAATATGATGCAATGTGAGAATAAAGGTATTCACACTTGCCTATCCCATCTGTCTGTTGGCTCTTGATAGATGTGGTTGGAGTTGTCATATCTCCTGTGGGAACACGAACAACAGTATGAAGCAAATTATCACGATTAGACTAAAAATGTAGCCAGCTCTTTAATAATTTTAATAATTCAGAACAACATTAATGTGATGATAATGTGTTCTCTGTAATGCTCTGAATAATGAGAGATATCAATACCACCCTTCTAATGCATAAACCTGATCTTGTGTGGAACTCATTCCACTGATTATCTGTAGACATGTTAAAAAGGGTTACAATGAATCAATCTGGGGGAAACATCAGAGGGAGTCATTTTGAGTGTTTACATGAATTAAAATGCACCACAATCTGTCTTGAAGATGTTTGCATTTTTATTCATTGCTATGTGTTGCCCTTCTATTGTAGCCTTGTTGTGGTTCAGGGGCAGGAGCAGGAGCAGGGACTCCTCTCACTGTCAAGCAGCTAGCTGTTTAAACCCTGTTCACCCCCCTTGTTTCCTCCTCTCACTGACAAGCAGCTAGCTGTTTAAACCCTGTTCACCCCCCTTGTTTCCTCCTCTTAGTCACGCCACCTCTGCAACTGTGTTCTATCTGGGGGCAAGTGAAGCTCACTTCCCAGCCTTGGAGCTCCGGCAGCTTCAGACTCCCTTCAGCTGATGACTGCTCTCCACTGAGACTGAGGAGCGCTCTTCATTCAAGCTTATTTCACTCATTCTCTCCCACTCTGGGGGTAAACGAAGCTCGTTCCCCAGCCGGAGGTCTGACTGCACTGGCCTCACTTCAGAGAGGATGGCTCTCCATTGAGACAGAGGGAGAGATAATCTACCTCTTCCTAGCCTCCTAGCCTTCTCTTCCATTGCGTCTGTCCCGTGAATCAGGCTAGTTAATGGCATGGCATGTTAGTTATGGGTGCTACATTTCTTTTTCATATATATTTTCTTGTGTTGGTGTATCAATAAAGAAGAGAAGTTATTTAATGAGTCTGGAGTTCTACTTCTATCTAATTTTGTCACCACGCCTTCAATCGAAAATATTTGACCTTAAAATCAAAAGCATGGCTGATTGAATTTCCCTTAGGAGGACATAGTATTGCCAAAATGAGCATCATAATATTAGCCATACTAATGATGTCAGCCCAGTCTTTATTTTGTTTTTATACTTGTATTTCATTCTGTAAGAGTATGGTTCAGATTATAGGTCAGCTCTACTGGGGTATATATTAGCGTACTGTACTTCATGGTGAGTCCTGTCAGAATGGTTTCATTTGAAGAAACTACCCCTACTGTATGCAATGATGGTTAACTCCAAGTCAATCATTCTAATTGTGAAATAGACACATTTTTTACTATTTTGTCGTAAACTTGAATTTAACCCTTTAACGCATGATGTTGCCTTAATAAGGCAACAAAATATATCTTAATCAGGGTTCAATGTGATGCAATGTGAGGAGGTGGGGCAGCCCTTCGGGAAGCTGCATTGTAAAGGGAATGTATGCAAATGAGTTTTAGAAACTTTCCTCTTTGTCTGTAAAATAGTGTTATGCTTTTAAATCACCAATGGTTTTTGAGAATTTTAATGGCGCCTTC